>NC_064260.1:38297756-38634422 GCF_003254725.2 Canis lupus dingo | reverse complement strand
GGATTTCCCAGTAAACAAAGTGTACAAGATGCAAAGCGTCCGCTGCCCATTGGAGGAGGTGGGCCGGACGCTGTATGGCTGGTCACTGTATGCTTCCCTCACTGCCCAAGAAAGTCAGGATCCTAAATTCAGCCCTCATGTCTCCTCCAAGGACTCCTCTTTCGCAAACCCGGTGCCCCAATCCTTGAAAATTAAGCTAGAGGTGCCTGGGTGGCTCGGTCGGTTCAGGGTCATGAGACAGAGCCCTGCCCTGGCCCCCAGCTCAGTGCAGAATGGGCTTGAGATTCTCGCCCTCTCCCTCCTCTGCCTCTCCCCACGTGCACATTTGAGCGCGTGCGTTCTCTCTCAAATAGATAAAATCTTTTTTAAAATTAAGGTATAGAAAAAAAAAGTAAGGTATAGGTCTGCCCCAGTGGCTCAGCGGTTTAGCGGCGCCTTCAGCCCAGGGTGTGATCCTGGAGACCTCGGATGGAGTCCCACATAGGGCTCCCTGCATGGAGCCTTTCTCTCTGTGTGTCTCTCATGAATAAATAAATAAAATATTAAAAAAATAATAAAATAGGGGCGCCTGGGTGGCCCAGTGGTTGAGCATCTGCCTTTGGCTCAGGGCCTGATCCCAGATTCCGGGATGGAGTCCCGCATCAGGCTCCTTGCATGGACCCTGCCTTTCCTCTTTCTGCCCCCCTCTCTCTGTGTCTCTCATGAATAAATAAATAAAATCTTTAAAAATAAAAAAGTTAAAAACTAAAAATAAATAAAATAAATATTTCTCAATTCATAGACACACACTTTAAAAAAAATTTAAGGTATAACAGGGGCCCCTAGCTGGCTCAGTCAGTAGAGCATTCAACTCTTGATTCCAAACCTCCCCCCACCCCCCACCCAGCCATCCTCCTGAATTTGAGCCCCACCTTGGGTGTAGAGGTTACTTAAAAAAATTTTTTTTCAATAAAATTAAGGTATGACATCTATACAGGAAAATGACTAAAATACATAAAATTTAAGCTTAATTTTTAAATATATATTTATGCTCATAAGCACCACTCAGATCAAAATACAATGTATTTCCAACACCCTTAAAAGTTATCTTATGTTCCTGACCAGTCAATACCGGCTCTCCCAAAGTTAACCAGTATTCTGACTTCTATTGCCTATTCTTGAACTTCAGGTAAATGGAGTCATACACTATTTGCTGGTTTGTGCCTGACTTCTTTAGCTCAATGTAGTGTCTAAGATTTCATCCACATTGTTGTGTGTAACCATTATTCATTCTTTTTTATTGCTGTCTAATGTTAGATTGTATGAATGAGCCACAGGTAATTTATCCATTCACTGTTGATAAATTTTTGGGTTGTTTCCAGCTTGGGGCTGTTAGGACAATGTTGCTGTGAATACTATTGTATGTATGTTTTAGTGGACACATGTTGTAGTGGTTTTTGCTTTTAATAATATAGTCAACATATTATGGAATATAATTGCATGGGAGGGACACCTGGGTGGCTCAGCGGTTGAGCTTGCCTTCAGCTCAGGGCATGATCCCAGGGTCCTGGAATGGAGTCCCACGTTGGACTCCTTGCAAGGAGCCTGCTTCTCCCTCTGCCTATGACCTTGCCTCTCGTGAATAAATAAATGAAATCTTTAAAAGAAAAAAGAAATCGCATGGGAAAACGAGTTCTTACAAGTGTAATCTGTTTCCTCGATAGGATTTTTATTAGAAAAAAAAAAAGGAAAAAAAAAAAAAAGAAAAAAAAAAGGATTTTTATTAGGTGTTACGAAAGCATACTATATAATTCCATTTAAATAATATTCTCAAAATGACAAAATTATAGAGACAAAGAGATTAATGGTTACCAAGGGTTAGAGCCATACAGGTGAGAAGAGGGAGGAAGGTGTGCCTATAAAGGGGTAGAACAAAGGAGATCTTTGTGGCAATGGGATGGTTATCCACCCAGATTGTGGAGATATTTATATGAATCTTTTTTTTTTTTAAGATTTCATTTATTTACTCATGAGAGACACAGAGAAAGAGAGAGAGGCAGAGATACAGGCAGAGGGAGAAGCAGGCTCCATGCAAGGAGCCCAACGTGGACTCGATCCTGGGACTCCAGGATCATGCCCTGGGTGGAAGGCAGGTGCTAAACTGCTGAGCCACCCCGGGGTCCCTGTTTATATGAATCTAAACATGTGATAAGATGTCATAGAACTATACACACTATTGTTCCAGTGTCAATATCTTGGCTTTGATATAGCATATAGTTATGTAAGATTTAACCTTCAGTACTCTCTCTGTACTATTTATGCAACTTCCTGTAATCCTACAATTATGTCAAAATAAAAAGTTAAAACAATCCTTACAAAAATGAAAAATAAAAAATGCACTAAAAGCCCCTAGTCCATGGCAGATGCTCAATAAAAAGAAATCATTGTTCTCATTCTTTTAATTTTTAGACTTTTATTAGAGCAAATTAAAAACATACAGAAAAGTGGAGAGCACAGTATACTGAATTTCCACATACCCACCACCAGACTTTAACAGTTAACATTTAGCCATATTTTCATCTGTTTTTACCTCTAACAGATAAAGTCCTTTTCCACAATGCCATTTTTTTCATGCCTTCAAAATTATAGTAATTTCTTAATATAATCTTATGCACATATACAATTTCTCCCAATTTCTCAAAAATGGCCCCTTGTGGGGCAATTGGATGGCTCAGTCAGTTAAGCATCTGCCCTGGGCTCAGGTCATGATCCTGGGGTCCTGGGACCAAGCTCCACGCCAGGCTCCCTGCTCAGTGGGGAGTCTGCTTCTCCCTCTCCCTCTCCCCACAGCTTGTGCACATTCTCTCTCTCTCTCTCTCTCTCTCTCTCTCTCCCTCCCTCAAATAAATAAATAAATAAATAAAATCTTCTTTAAAAAATGGCCTCTCTTTGGGGACACCTGGCTGGCTTAATTGGAGAAGCATGTGACTCTTGATCTTGAGGTTGTGAGATTGAGCCCCATGCTGAGTGTACAGATTACTTAAAAATAAAATCTTTTTTTAAAAAAGGACCCCTTTTTTTATGTGGCAAGAACACCTGACATGAGATCTACCCTCTAAACAAAGTTTTAAGTGCACAATACAGTTTTGTTAACTGTGTGCACAATGTTATATAACAGATCTTGAAGACTTATTCATCTTGAACACCTGAAACTTTATTCCTATGGAATAATTCTGCACTTTCCTGCTCCTCCAAGTGCCCAGGTAATCATTGTTCTTTCTGATGATGATGTCATGGCTATTATCTACTATGAGATTGTGTCTTCCTTCCTATACTTACATGGTTGAGGATTTGAGAACCCATAGGTAGGAATTCCAATTATTCCTGTTAAGTTTCTTCTTATGAAAACAACAACAACAACAGTTTATACAGCCCCAGCTTCCAAGATCTCTTTGGAATCCAGATGTGTCATCTAAAGTTGTTGACCTCTGTCCTGAGCCTCTGGCCTCTTGCTCTACCGTGTTCCACCCCTCCCACCCTCCCAGGCTCCCAAAAGGGAGTTGTGTATTTGCTACTCACCATGGATCAGTATTGTCCTCTTGGATGGGACCTCAACCCCAAAGGAAAGGATGCAGGGTTGTCACCTAGAATCTTATATGGGCCCTGACCACTCATGAGAGACGTAGAGAATACAAAGACAGCCTAGGTGGACTCCCTTAAGAAGAGCAGGAGATAACAGAGCAAGAATGTCAGTGGCTTGAGCGGAAGGGTCATTCTAGTGGCTTGGAGACAAAGCTGGCACAGTCTTGATCACTGCCATCCACTATTACCATTCCTCACCACATCTCCTCACCTTCAGTGCTGACCATCCGGTCCAAGCCACCATCTTGCACCTGAGTTACTGCAGTAATGCCCTGACTGGTTTCCCTACCTCAGCTCATGCTCCCCCCTCAGTCTATTCTCAAAACGGCAACCAGAGTCATCTCGTCAAAAACTAAAGTTAGATCATGTCCCTTCACAACCTGAAAGGCTCCACTGGCTTCCAATCACAGAGCAAAAGCCAACATCCTTAGAGGGGCCTTAAGCCCCACAGGACTGTTTCTCCCCCACATGACTATATATATATATATATATATATATATATATATATATATAGGCAGGATATATAGTATTTATATATATATATATATATATATAAAACCTCATATGAATCAGGCAATTTGCTAGGCCCTGGGCACATAGCCATGGGCATGATAAAAAAAAAAAGTCTCCGCTTTCGTGAAGCTTAGAGTCCAGTGAGAGTCAAGTAATAAGGAAATGAACAAGCTAACTTTGGATTCCAATAAATATTGTGAAGCAAATAAACCAGGCCGAAATGATGGAGAGGGACTGAAGCTGCGGAAGCCTCTCTGAGGGAACACAGTTTGAGCGGAGAGCAGGATGAGAAGGAAACAGTCTTGGAAAGAGCAGAAGCAAAAAGGTTACAGCCTTGAGTGTGGAAAGGAATCCATTTATTTCAGGAACAGAAAAGAGGCCAGTGTGGCTGAAGTGGAAGGAACTAGGGGAGGCAGCTGGGGGGAGTCCCAGGCTTCATAAGGGATAGGGGTTGTCCCCTGCACACATTCTCCCAAAGTAGTACCTCTCTGAGATCGCAGGACACATAAAGAAGATACAGATTTGTTTTTCTGAACAAAATCTCAATTCAGGGGCACCTGGCTGACTCAGCCCGTAGAGAGCATACAACTCTTGACCTCAGGGTTGTGAGTTCAAACCCCATGGTGGACATAACATAAAGATTACTTAAAAATAAAATCTTAAAAAAAAATCTCAATTCAGTACGACAATTTGTTCAGAGCCTCCTAGGTACCAGTCACTTCAGCTGCCCTTGTATTTTCTGAATGCTAAGCCCAGCGTTCCATCCGAGAGCCAGAGCCTCCTCACCTGTTCACGCCTCCCCTCCACATCTCTCTGCACTGTGTGAGCCCCCAGACATCCCCCTGTTGGCAGCTGTCCTGTTCACCCCCTCTGCAGCCCACCCTTCAGCAGCTGCTTCTGTCCTTGGAAGAGTAAAGGACTATTTAAAGGAACATGGGGTGAGGGGGGCAAAGGGAGCAGAAGAGGCCTAGCCTGGGCTCCGGCTGGGCAGGCGAGGCCAGAGAGCTGGTGACCATCTCCCACATGGGCCTGCAGGTGGTTTTCAGGGTCCCCAGGGCCAGGCGGGTACATTGGGAAGAAAGATGGCCACAGGATGGATACCGCTGGGGTCAGGGCAGGAAAGACGCGCTGTGATTGAAAGGTGCCACCTGTCAGATCTTCACGGGAAATCTGAGCCTCCTAGGCCAAGGGGAAGTGTTGTACCAACAGGGCGGTAAACAATGCTCTTCTTCGGCTGAAGGCTCTTGAAGTGGGGGTGGGGTGGAGTGGAAGGGGGGAGGGAGGTGGAGGCGGGCAGACGGAAGAGCTGGGGGCTAGAGGCCGCTGGCTGGGGCTAAAGGCAGCCCAGGAGTGAGGCCGGTCAGCAGGAAGGAGACAGCTCTGAGACCCCAGGCCGAGGCCCCGCAGGTAGGAGAAGCCCCGGGGCGCCTTTGTAAGTGGCCCCTCCCGCTGCCCATCCCTCTCCTGCCTTCCAAGGGCCAGAACCTCCATGTGGAGGCCCAGCATTGGGGAGACCGAGGCCCTCTGCTAATCCTCTCCACCTCTACGTCAGCTCTCTTTGGATACCAGAAGTCAGGGACCCAGCCCCAGGGTGCTGGGCAACTTGAGATCACCCACAGAGTAGCCTGCAGGTGGCCATCCACAGGGAGGACCTGGCAGGGGCAGAGAGGGCCTGGGGACTTCTGTCCCCTTGGGGCAGGAGGCAGACTCTAAGCAGTTGAGAGCGGTGTCTCCAGGGGAGGGTCACTGGCTGGGATGAGGGATGGTGGCAGCGTCAGGAGCACAGAAGACAGACTGGGGGTGGGGGTGGGGGGATCTTAACAGAACCACCAAGCGTCCTCTACACTATTCAGGGCTTGGAACTCAAGCTCCTGGGTTCTTGTTCTCCCAGCCAGCCAAGAGACAGGGAGAGGGAAGGGGAGCTGTGTGCAGCGCTGCTTTGGACAGAATAGGGTGCCGTAGGCTTCCCCTTCTCGGGAAGGAAGGAGGAGTAGAGGTGGTAAGGGAGGGAGGGCCGGAGGACAGGGCTTCCCGTGCACGTGGAGAGACAGCTGCCCTCCTCAGCCACCCCCAGCTGCCCCTGGGCATCAGTGGGGTGCCCCTGGGCCTGGGCTAGAGCCTCTGAAGGGGACACTGGCCGAAGAGCTGGTGGGAGCAGCATAGCATCTCTGGCACAAATGCCAGCTTGGTTGTCAGGAGCCCCAGATTCTGGGTATGGGTGGGCCCTCGAACCTTCCTGTGACTTTACTTAGGGGACTTCAACTCCCCAAGACTCAAATTCCTAATCTGTAAAATGGGTGAGATGTGCAGGGCACTGCAGGGTAAGCTGGCAACTTGCCGTAGAATCGCTGGTGTTGGGGTAGGTGCTGGTCTCCTGGCTTCTCACACTCTGGGGTTCTTCACTCTTTATCTACTAGGACAAGCCTGGGGGGTGTGGAAAGCTGAGGTGATGAACACCCAGGATGGCCGAGGAGTGTGTGTGTGTGTGTGTGTGTGTGTGTGTGCCCACGTGCACCTGCCTTCCCTCCCTCCCCCCCACCCTCTGCAGTGTGCAGCATGTAGACAAAGGCAGGATGGCTACAGCGCTCTGCTAAGTCTTAGCTAAACACCACCGCACTTGGAGGCATAAAAGGAGCCTGTTGTCATCTTACTGGTGTTCAGTCCTCTTTGCCTTGTCTTACCAACCAAATGCCCTCACGACCCCGTCAGGGCCAACATTAACAGACAGAGGCCAACCTGCAACTTCCAAGCTGATTTGTGCTAAGGGCTCCATTCGGGGGCGCCCGGCTGGCTCCAGGTAGGGCATGCGACTCTTGATCTCAAGGATGTGCCCATGTTGGGCGTGGAGCCTACTTAAAAATAATAGCAATTATAAAATAGAGTCCCGATGCTCCATTCATGCCAGGTGCGCCTCAAAATACTTTCTGTGCATTGGCTTCCCTAATCATCCAAGGGGATTTTTATCTCCAGAAATCACAACCCAGAGAGGACAGGATAACTTGCTAAAGGTCAGCACCGTGGGAGCTGGGATCTCATGGTGGGAAGACTCCAGAACTGATGGTTCTCGCCACTGCTCCACATCACCTTCCAAACAAGAGCACAGGGCAGGGAGGGGTTGTGCGGATCACTCAGGCCAGCACTTGCCACACTTTCCTCTGAGAACCAGGGCATGGTTCCAGATGGCAGTCGAGGTGTCTCAGGAAAAGCAGATCAAAAAGAAAATAAGGCAAGAAAAAGCAAATCCATGATCAAATAGTTTCGGGGAACAGTGAGTTAAACAAAGCTAAGCCAAGTGAAGGCTTCTTTTACTGTGGAGTATCTGAAACCCACTTACGTGCCAACAAAGTTGTGTGTCTCTCAAGGGGTGGAGAGTAGGCTGTTGCTGGAACAGCCTCAGCCAGAGAATACATCCCTCCCTCCACCCCAGCTCCTATTAATGTCTTGGGAGACCCTAGTTTTCTGCAGAAGAGTTTGGATAAACCTGATCTAGACCAGTCCTGTCATTGTCAGTGGAGCCTGAGGATTCGGGAAGCCACGGGTCTGCTCAGGCCTCAGAGTGAGTGGCTAGGAGTTGGGGGTCAAGCCAGCTCCCGCCTAATACACTGCTGGGGCTGCTGAACCGTGAAGGGGCTCTGGCAGGAGGGGTGCAGTTGGAGGACGTCTTCGCACATCCCAGCCTGCTTCCTCGGAAATCCTGGGAGCACTGACTCCAGGGACTCCCCAGGCCCTGCCCTGAGGGGCATGCCACCAGCCCGCCCATCATCCTGCCTCTGCCCCAATTGCTCAGGTGCCCCGGGTGCCACCACCCAGAGTGATGGCAGAGGGCAGGAGGTATTTTTAGCCAGTGACAGGAGTACCTACTACTCTTACTGCCTGAGTCATGCCCTGAACACTATTTGAGGATTGTTTTCTTTGTAAACAGATACCCAAGAAGGGCAGGGGGATGAGGGAGCTGGCCCCGTCCCCCCACCCACCTGTTTTTCTAGATCCTACAGTATATACAGTACTCGAATAGGAGAGCTCGTGTCAAGGTACATTAATCTCCCTCTCCCCGCCTCACCCTGGCAGTTAGAGGGTCAGATTTCTCTGGCAGAGGTTAACGAGAGTACGTTTCTATTCTTCCCCCGAATAAACTCTTCCAGGTCCAGGCCCACCTTTCCTGAGAACCACAGATGGAGCCGCGGCAGCTGGCGGGGCTGACAGAGGCCCAGAGAGCAGCTGGCCCAGGGGTTCCCAAATTGCAGGCATTTTTACGCCACCCCCGGGATTGAGGCACATCTGTACCACCTGTGCTCCGCTTTGGTGAATGTCTTCCTTTGAGTTAACTTATTTTTAAACCCGATGAATACATTTTTAAAAGAAGGTTTATATCACCATTAGAAATGGAAAGTCAATTATCAGGGGCCAGAAATAGAAAGTAACTGTAAAAATAAATACAACGGAAACAAAGCAGTGCATTAGATTCTCTCTAGATACTCCCGCCTGCTTTGGGCTCCGGGCCTGAGGCTAGCTACCTCCATTAAGATTTTATTTAGTTATTCATGAGAGACACACAGAGAGAGGGAGAAGCAGGCTCCCTGCAGGGAGCCCGATGTGGGACTCGATCCCTGGACTGGGATCACGCCCTGAGCCGAAGGCAGACACTCAACCTCTGAGCCACCCAGGCACCCCTAGCTACCTCCATTAAAAGGGGAGAAGGGCAATTGTTTCCGGATGGCAGGATCACATTGTAACCATCTCATTGGCATAATCAGAAAGAGGCAAAATCATTGAAAAGGCATTATGTGATCTAATGTTCTTTAGAGCCCAAGCCACAGCCTGAACACCATCTAATGTCAAGTCAACTTGGCCCAACACCTCACCCTGGGGGAAGTAGCGCTGCACCCCTTCATTTTACTGCAGGGAAAGTGGATGCTCAGGTCACATGTCCAAACGGTGAGGGACCCAGGACTGAACAGCAGGACTCCAGCCCCCCTCATCCCCCCACCCTCTGGGGCCAGCACTCTGTGAGGGAGGAGTCTTCACTTGATGCAGGGAGGGGGCATGACCAGGTTTGCTTGTCCCCACTTTCCAGAGATGGAGCAGAAGGAAGGGAAGCCCACTGAGGATGGCACCACCGTCTCCCCAAACACAGAGGCCCCGGAAACACTGGGAGGTGGAGCCTCTGCAGAAGAGGCCAAAGGCTCAGTGGAGCCAACAGTCAAAGAGACACCTCCAGTTGGAGCAGGAAAGCAGGAAAGAGCAGCAGCTGAGGACGGCACATCACCTGAACTTCAGGGGGAAGCAAACGGGTTGGATGAGGTCAAGGTGGCAGCCAAAGTGGAGGCTGAACTGCACAAGGAAGATGGCGGGAAGGAAGAGAGCACAGTGGCTCCTCAGGAGATGACTGATGGGAAGGAAGAGACCCAGCCTGGCCCCAAGGAGGCTGAGGAAGCCCTGGGGACCACGCTGGCCTCTGGGAAGCAGCAAGCTGACGAGAAGGAGGCCAAGCCTGAATCTCAGGAGGAAGCCCGTGTGAATGATGAGGCCAAGGCTGAGCCCACGCAGGCTGCTGGGGAGCAGGAGGCCAAGACCGGAGCCAGGGAGGCTGACGGGAAGGAGGAGGCCACAACAGCCTCTCAGGAGAAGAGCGACAAGACCGAGGAGCCCACGGCTGAAGCCCAGGAGAAAGCTGGTGCCCCGGAGGCTGGGTCAGATGCACAGACCAAGGCTGCTGTGGAGGCAGAGGCCGAGGTTGAACCTCGGGAGGCTGATGCGATGGAGGAGGCAGTGAGTGAGGCAAAGGGGAGGAGGGAGGAGGCCCCCACAACATTCTGGAGTCCCCGGTACCCCAGGAAGTAAGCCCCTCGCCCCCACTGTATTCCTTTGGGCAAGTCCAGTCTTCCCAATGACATCAAGAGCCGGGCTGGGGGTGCAGCCGTGTGAGCCCGGGCTGCCTTCCAGATCTCCCTGAGGTCCCCCCAAAGCCTTGGGCAGGTGTCTGTGGGACCATGAGCCCACACAGATCATGTTCATTCCAGGAGCCAGGTGGCCCCAAGGAAGAGCAGGACCAGGGCGTGGAGAGAGAGTCGGAGGAGGGCGCAGGAGCGGTCCCCAGCTCCCCTGAGGAATGGCTCGAGAGCCCCACGGAGGAGGGCAGCGGCCTCAGCCCGGGTGAGTGAGTCCAGGGGCCGGTGGGGATGGGGTGCTGCAGGGGCTGCCCTGAGGGGGTGTGCAGGCAGCTCATCATGGTTGCTCCAGCCTCCCTCCATCCTTCCCGTTCCCTCCTCCAGACGGGGTGGGTCCAGACGCGGCAGCTTCCGGAGAGACCAGTCCTTCAGCCAGGTAATGTCAAATTCTGGGCCCTAGTCCCCACTGCCTTGCCCACATGCTCCCTTCAAAGTCCACCATTGCCTGGACCTGACCTTGAGACTTTCCAGGACTCCTGGCATTCAGCCTCCATCCCAGGGCAGAGCCCAGGAAACCCAAGGAGCCAGAGGATGGGAGCAAAGGGAGCAGGAGGCATACCTGGCCCGCTCCCTCTCCACTGCTAACGCCTCCTCCTCAGCATCCTTGGCAGATCGTCACGGGGCACCTCATCTTGTGGCTTGGCCTGTTTCCGTGGTGCCATCACTACCCACAGAGCATGAGCAGAGACCCTGAGTTCAGACAATGACTCTGCCACTTAACACTGTGTGACCTTGGTCGTGTCACTATTCTCCTCTTCTGTAACTGTCCCTACCTCATAGGATCATTGTGAGGCTTCCATGACATAAAATATGGAAGGTGCTTGGGTGCCCGGCTGGCTCGGTGGGTAGAGTGTGTGACTCTTGATCTCAGGGTCATGAGTTTGAGCCCCACGCTGGGCATAGAGATCAATTTTTAAAAATGGTATAAAGTGCTTAAGACAGTGCGTGGTACCTGGTGGGTGCTGGGTAAAGTGAGAGACTTCTCTTGCCATTACATAACTTAACTCATTGGAAGAATCAACCTATTTTGACCTGAAATTCACCTCCGTGCCACTTGCTTTCTTTTTTAAGATTTTATTTATTTATTTATTTGAGGGAGAGAGTGCAGCAGCAGAGAGGAGAGGCCGAGGGAGAAGGAGTAGCAGGCTCCCCGTGGAGCAGGCTTGACCCCAGGACCCTGAGATCATGACCCCAGCCCAAGGCAGAGGCCTAACCGACTGAGCCACCCACATGCCCTCTGTGCCACTTTCTTAGGGAAAGATAACAGGTCAATGTTCACTGAGCACGTGGCCGGTTACATGGCAGACACAGTTGGGTGCTCTCCACGCCCCTTCCTTCTCAAGTCCTAGAGCCACCTTGTCAGGTAGCTGCTCTTGTCCTCAGTTCACAGATGAGGGAGCTGAGGCTCAGAGAAGTGTCATGACACAGCAAATAAGAGGCAAAGCCAGGATTCAAACTCGGGCCAGACCTCAGACTTGTCTTAGCTCTGCCCACACATCTCAGCAGACCACACGCTCCCCAAAGCTAGACTGAGCCCCTTCTTCCGCCTCCAGCCCCTCCCAGTGCTGGGCACAGAGGAAATGTGTGCCGGGAGTGGGGGCCACAACTTCGTATGCCTCTTTAGACCGCAGGGAGCTCCCACCCTAGCCAGCCCCCTGCCCCCTGCCCCTGCCCCCTCCCCGTGCCCTGTAGGGGCTGCTCCCAGCCCCTCTCACACTGCTCTGAACCTCCTCCATAGTGAGTCTTCACCTAGCGATGCGCCCCAGAGTCCCACAGAGCCCCCTGCCTCCCAGGAGAAGAAGAAAGAGAAGGCACCAGAGCGCAGGGTGTCAGCCCCTGCCCGGCCCCGGGGGCCCCGTGCACAGAACCGCAAAGCCATCGTGGACAAGTTTGGCGGGTAGGGTGCTGGCTGGGCTGGGCCTTCCCCAGGAACCGTGGGCTGGTTGGTGGGGTGGGGAGGCCTGAGGGCCCGAGGGCCTGGGAACAGCCCAGGCCAAGGTAGGGAAGACTGATGTCTGGGGCTGGGGATCCTCCTTGATGGGGCCCCCTGTGGCCTGTCACCTGTCTGGTCTGGCTGTGTTCATCCCTCCCCTTGCAGGGCAGCCTCAGGCCCCACGGCCCTGTTCCGAAACACTAAGGCAGCGGGAGCAGCCATTGGCGGTGTCAAGAACATGCTCTTGGAGTGGTGCCGGGCCATGACCAGAAACTACGAGGTAGGCATGGAGCAGGTGGCCGGAGCGGAGCAGGGGACCCTTCCCAGGGCGGCAGGGCCAGGGAGGGTCTGAGTGGCACAAAGCCCCAGAGCGATGCATCCAGGCCGTCCGGCCGGAGGCTCACCGAGGCCTGCCCTGGGCCCGCTCTCCTGCAGCACGTGGACATCCAGAACTTCTCCTCCAGCTGGAGCAGCGGCATGGCCTTCTGCGCCCTCATCCACAAGTTCTTCCCTGATGCCTTTGACTATGCTGCCCTGGAGCCCACGCAGCGCCGCCACAACTTCACCCTGGCCTTCTCCACAGCAGAGTAAGCCTCAGCCACAGACAGCAGCCTCGGGGGGTGGAGCTCGGGGCCGCCAGGGCGCAGCTGGGCTCGTGGGGGGCGGCTAGTGGGGTGGTCAGACGGCCACACGTTCGGGAGTCCAGCAGACACTTTTGGATCGCCAGGATACGGCAGTGGGTGAACCCGGCAAAGTCTCATGTGTCTACAGGGCAAGGCGGGTCATAAACACACACCCCCGTGTGAAGTGTAATGGGGGGCTCGGGGAGGTGCCCTAAAGGAAATGCAGGCAGGGTAAGAAAGAGAGAAGAGGCAGGCCTGCCATTAAACAGGGTGGTGACCGGGATTTGGGGCCACCGTCTGACTCGGCCATTTCTTAGCTGTGTGATTTTGAACAGGCTCTGGGACCTCTCTGAGCCTTTGCATTCTGATCTTTAAAATGGGCATGACGTTTCCTCTTCCGCAGGTGAGAAGTAAGTAAATAATTAGGTGAAGTCACTATCATAGCAAAAGCTCCAGAAAGAGAATCTTAGTGGTTGTTCCTCTGTGATGATGGAGGGTAGCACTGTTTTTATGATCATTATTAACCCCCTTGGAATCTGGAAGGGGATTTATTGCTGAGGCTCACAGGGCTGGATGCCAGGGGTGGTGGTGGGATGGAGACAGGGGTGGCTGTAAAAGCAAGATGAGTGTGAGGAACAGCGCGGCCCAAGGAGGAACCTGAGAGGGAAAGACCTGGCAGGTGGGAGCAGGTGCTCCCACCACCAAAGCACCGGAGCCGGCCTCAGCGAGAGGCCTCTGTCTACTGATTGGGGAGGCCTGATTGCACCCTGATGGCCTTAGGGCTCCCAAGGAGCACATGCCAAGGAGCACCCCTTCTCTCCAGCCCAGGGAGAGGCTCCTGAGCCACCTGGTAGAAATGGACAATGCATAGGATGCTGCCAGTGGGGTCAACTCTGATGCCCCCAGGGGACAGATGAGTGCACCTCCAAAGGCCTGGAACGGGGAGTGAGTCACTGGGGACATCAGCAACACTTTGGGCTGGAACGCTGAGCCCTCCAGTCTAGCCCAGGCCTGGCCACCGACCTGCGAGGAAGCCTAGGGTAGCAACGTTCCCCTCTCTGGGCCTGCGCGTCCCCCATGGGCAAAACGAGAGGTGCGGAGCAGAGCCGTGCTTTGCGGTGGGTTCTTTTTCAGCAGATTCCTCAAGCGAACGATTAAGTGAATGCTCGATGTGTAAAACAGATTACAGGGGGGCCTTTTCATTTTTATTTTTTTAGAACTTTAACCAAATCACACTTTTCTTATGCAACATAGATATTGCTTCAAACATTAGCTCATTTGTAGAGCTTGACGTTCGTGGCTCTAACTCGTACGTAATGAAACTGGCACAGCGGGCGCAAAGCGTGTCCTAACCCAAATGGTAATTGTCCGCAGCCTGGATGACATTGGACGAAGTGACCCGTTAAGAGGAATCATTACAACCCACTGGCCTTTTGGTCATTTGAGCTGATCGCTCTTCTCCTCAGCCACCTGCTCATGGTTATGACCTAGAGGTTTTGCCAATAATTGTACCGCCTTTAAAATCCTGGCTTCAGACCGTGAGCTCTCTCCCTGTCCCCACCCCTCTCCTCTAACTCACTTAGGTCAGCACCCCCGCTCCAAGCGATTTTTTTTTACCCTGTGGGGTCTTCTAATCCATTAACCTCACAATTTTCCACTTTCTGTCGCTTCCTTGTCTTCACTCCCCAGCTTGGAGTTCATGGGCTATCAGTGTCACCCCTCAAAAGGGAACCATTCTAGGCTGGGGGTGGTTCCTGGAGCGCACCAGCTCAGCGCCCAACACCCTTCCCAACACGTTCCCTGAGGCACATGCACGGGGCCCTAGGGCACCACGGATGCAATTCGAAAACCACCAGGCTTGCTATTCCAGAAGATTCCTTCCAGTTTCACATTTTCCCACCACGGGATGAAGTGAATGCCCTGGGGTGGGCAGCCGAGGGGGTCAGGAGGGCCTTGTCCTGCTCTGGGTTCAGAAACACCTTTAATGATGATGACAAGCCCCACGAACCATGGGTCATTAGGTGCCGGGCCTCCTGCTAAGGGCTTTCCTCGGGGCATCTCATTCTGTCCTCTTGGCGGCTACAAGTAGTGAGGTCCCTCGACACCCCAGGCTCCCCCAGGAGGGTCCTGGCAGAGCCGTGGCACAGAAGTGGGGATCCCAGCAGGCGCCGAGCACTCTAAGTGAGCAGTGGGAACTGAGTGTCCCCGGCCTCCCACAGCTGCCCTGCCGTGGTCCCAAGCCAGGCCGAGCCTTGTGCAGGCAAAACGGATCATTGGGTGACAACAGGCTGCCAGGAGGCCTGGGGCGGCAGTGAAAGGGAAGGAGGCGGGTAGGGACGCAAGTGGTGCAGGATGGTGCAGGATGGAGGGGCTGACCTGCTGGATTTGTGTCTTGCCCCTCCTCCCTGGCTCTGGGACTCTTGGCAGCCACTTCCCTTCTCTTCGGGTTTTATGTGAAGATAACGTGTGCAAAGTAAGGAGGCCCCTGCCACGGCCATCACCCCCTCTGCCCCTGTTCTCGAGCCCACCTGATTCCCACAGAATCCTGGGAGGTGGGGGCACAGCACTCGCCCCTCGGTGGGCTCGGTCAGCCGTGCTGCCAGAGGAGCCCGGCCCTGCCCCTCGGGCCCGGGGTAGGGAAGCTGCTCCCGTGTAGGGCGACAGCACCCTGACCCCCAGCAGCAGAAATCAGCACACTGGCTGCGGCCAGCGCGTCCCGTCCTTGGGGATCCTCCAGCGTGTGCCCTCCCCCGGCTCTCAGGCCAGTCCAGCGCGGGTTTCAGCCCAGCTGTCTCTGCTCCGAGACAGGGTTTCCGCCAGAACCCTGGACCCTCCTACTGCCAGGCACCCGTTGAAGTTTGACAGGCTGGGAGGCCCTGCTTTGGGGCAAGGACCCCAGAGGCAGGCCTGGGATTGAGTCCCAGCTGTGAGGACATCACCAAAGTGCTCTGAGTCTCCAGCTCCTCTTCCACTCGTTAGGACAGAGGATAGACGTAAACGAGACCACTCAAGGGCAAGAAGGTGATAAAGCACCTGGCATGTGGTGGCAAGGCCCGACAGTGGTTTGCTCGGGTTATGGGCCTCGGCAGAGCCAGGAGCAGCACGCGGCCCCGAAGAGCAGCTGGGAAGTTACCAAAACAGAACTGGCTGCTGAATTCCATGTTCCTCACACACACCAAGCAATCCTGCCTCAGGACCTTTGCACATGCTGTTTCTTCCATCTGGAATCCTCTTCCCCTAGACACGTACATGATTCACTCTTTCTAAGAGGTCTTCCTTGAGCTCTCTGCTAGAAAATGCCCCTTAACACAGGGACACCCTTTCTCCCTTCCATGCCTTACTTTTCTCCCTAGCACCTCTTGCCACCTGATATACCATCCATAGCACGTTTGATTACTGCCTATCTTCCACTATGAGAATGTCACTAATCTGAGAGTGGGGCACTTTTGGTTTTGTGTGGTGCTGAATCCCCTCAGAGAGTGACTGGCACATAGTAGGTCCTCGATAAAGAGGCAGAGACTGAATGAAGGATGGAGACCGTGCATCTGCTGACTTTGGAGATGGTGCAGCTGCAAGCTGCCCTCCAGCCAGGATTGGAGCTCCATCCTCTAACCACCCCCCGAGGGGGGTGGGCTGGCCTTCCGGAGGGCAGATGGGACGAGCACATGGGAGGGGTGGGTTGATCTAGACTTAGAAACCAGGGGTCCCCCTCCCACATGAGGACGCACGGTGCACTCACAACTCGGGCTTTGGGGTCAGACCAAACTGCTCTGGAGTTTGGACTGTCGGGGGCTCAGTTACCTCATCTGTACAGTGGGCCGGTTGACCTAGACGACCTCTCGGCTCTAACAAACACGATTCAGTGGGTTTCACCCTTGGGCCGTCCCCCCGCCCCCCTTCCCCTGGCTCCCACATCCTTCAGCTTTGGCTCTACTGCTCAGCCACCCCACCTCTGCCCCTCAGGAAACTGGCCGACTGCGCCCAGCTGCTGGAGGTGGACGACATGGTGCGGCTGGCAGTGCCCGACTCCAAGTGTGTCTACACCTACATTCAGGAGCTGTACCGCAGCCTTGTGCAGAAAGGACTGGTGAAGACCAAGAAGAAATGAAGAGCTGGCTGGCCCTGTGGGTGGAGGTGGGCAGGGTGTCCAGCTGAGCAGCCGTGGACAGGAGGCAGCGGAGCTGGGGCTGGAACAAGGGCAGGTGGCACCGGAGTCTTAAATGCATTAAAAGTACTTTTATGGGGTCACTTGGGGGACTCAGTGGTTGCGTACCTGCCTTTGGCTCAGGCTGTGATTCCATGTCACAATGGGATTGAGTCCCACGTTGGGCTCCCCGCAGGGAGCCTGCATCTCCCTCTGCCTATGTCTCTGCCTCTCTCTCTCTCTGTGTCTCTCATGAATAGATAAATAAAATCCTTAAAAATAAATAAATAAATAAATAAATAAATAAATAAATAAATAAATAAATAAAGTACTTTTATAAAACCCTGTCTGGCCCCTCAGTGCACCTCCATCCTCCACCCAGGAACCTCACTCACTCTGAAATGATAAACCCCGGCCACTGGGGCTCCTCACCCAACTCAATCTTCTCACAGTCAGGACAGACATTCAGGAAAGGACAATGGCCCGGGTCCCATGGCTAAGCAGCTATGTGACGTTGGGCCAATGAGTTAACCTCTCTGAGCCTCAGTTTACCATGTGAATAGGGAAAATAGGAGGTGTTGTGAGGGTTGAATGAGATAATGAAATGAGCAAAGGGCCTTGTCCGGCCTTTTCTGGTGCCTGTCACTGAAGTATTCCATAGGTGAGGCCAAAAGTCAATGCATTTGTACATTTCAAGCCTTTGGTGGCGCTTTTCCCAGTTCTCTTCCCTTTCCACACTTCTCTCAGATTAGAAAATCCAGGGCAGGTGCTAGAATAGAAGATTCTCTAGAAATCTCAAACTAGGTTAGCAGGGCCTAGGGTGAATCCCTCACCCCACATTCTGTCTCTTGCAAGCAGCGGCCTCCAGCGGCTTAGCACCACCGCCCGCGGAAAGTCCCTCCTTCAGGTTGTTAGTCCCTCCAGTGAGGGCTGAAGTTCTGGCTTGTTTTTGCTTTTCCACTGTTCATTAGAGATGAAGCCTTGAGCTGCTTATAATTTCCTGCTAATAGTCCTGTCTCCCTCTGCCAGCCATTTGGAGCTCATGGGCTGGTAAGAACAGCTCATGAAAAACACAGAAACAAAAACCAGCCAGCTCGGTACTGTGGCAAGAGGTGTGGGCCCTGCCCTGACTGGCAGAGCAGACCTGGGCTTCCACGGAAGCACCCTGTGCCTCAGTAGTCTCATCGGCAAAACGGGGGCGCTACCCCTGTGGACGTGTTACCAGCCTAGTCCCTCGTGGCCAGCCTTCCCCATGGTATTTGGGGTTACACAAGGCTCAAAGCCCAGCGAGCCAACGGGGTCACACTTTTTAGTAGATGGGAGCTAACCCTCAGCCTCACCTTCTCCTGAGGAGACCATTCCATCCTCTCAACAAACACTCAGCCAGGCTCCAAATTCATCCTCGACTTTGATGAGTGGACAGCAGATGGTTCCTGTGGTCTCTCCGGACTGGATGGAAGGGGACATTCCTCCCAGCGTGAAGGCTAGCCCCTAGGAACTGGCAACCTAATGGGATTGCAAGTGGTCTCAAAGCCATGTAGTCGGGAGTGTCTGGGTGGCTCAGCCGGTTAAGCATCCGACTCTTGGTTTCAGCTCACAATAATCTCGGGGTCGTGGGAATAAGCCCCGCCTCAGACTCCACATACGGCCTGGAGTCTGTTTGAGAGTCTCCCTCTCCCTCTGCCCAGCCCCCTGCCCACATGTGCTCTCTCTCTCTCTCTAAAATAAAGTCTTTAGAAAAAGAAAAAAAAAGTTTAAAACCACGTTATCAGGAGCGCCTGGGTGGCTCAACTGGTTGAGCATCCAAAGCTTGGTTTTGGCTCAGGTCATGATCTCAGGGTCGTGAGATCCAGCCCCGCCTCGGGCTCTGCGCTAATCAGGGGGTCTGCTTGAGATGCTCTCCCTCTCCCTCTGCCTCTCTCCCTACTCATGCTTTCTCTCTCAAATAAGTAAATAAATCTTAAAAACAAAAACAAAAAAACAGAACCATGTAGTCAGATTTCCAGGATCGAGATTCTTTATTTTGTGATTTATCAGTAGAAAAGGAAACATTTAATACTGAAATCTAAACATACAGTACACCTATTAGCGGTCTGACTTCAATCACTCAACAAATTGCTCAACTGTAAAGACAAATCCTTCTCCCATGCACACTCCCCATGTCCCCTCTGCCCCCTGGGATGCCAGGGCCCCATGGAGATTCTAGTTGCCTTCTGGGCTTGTTTCCTGCCACCTGGCCCAAAGGTGACCTGTGTCTGTAAGACAGAGCAATTAGTGAGACCAGATTTTCAGGCCACAGAGTGCTGGAGAGCTGGCCTGTCACTGCACAAACGTGAACTCCTCTGGCTCTGGGGTAAAAAAAGAGAGCAGGAAAGGCTCACCTGTGGCCAGGTGAACCTGGGAATGGGACCACACACCACACACACACACAGACTAATGATTAACAACCCATGAAGGAAAACATGAAACAAACGAGAGGGGCTCTAGCACCCAGTCTGTCAAACATGTCGTCCATCACACAGAGGACCCAGCAACAGAGAGGGGTCAGAACCAGTTAGGAGGGCCGGTCCACTCCATACTGGAGGGTGAACTCTTGGGCCTTTCTGTTGAACAGCTCTGGGTCCCGCGTCAGCAGGTCGGCGAGCTCCACCCGAACTGGCTGCCCCAGGTCTGGTCTATTCACCAGCACGCTGAGAGCCTCCAAGACTGGGGAGAGAGGCCAGATCAGGACATTAGGATGAGAGAAAGACCCTGGGAAGGAGGCGATGGCAGCCCACCCCTAGGTCCCCCGGCATCCCATACTCACTCTGTGGAGGACTCCCAAGGAGGTTCCATCTCCTTGGATGGAATGACCATGATAACTCTATGACCAAGTCAAATGGCCCTCATTCCTCACTGATGGGGCCCAGAGCCCTGACCGGCTGCACCAGTGCTTTCAAACCACGTTCTGTGGCTTCAGAGAAGCTTCCCATCATGGGGGTTGATGAGATAAATGGGGTTTCTGAGTCTCACCCCCTTTTCAACAAGAACCACTCTGTTTTTCTGTTTGATAGGATTCTAAATAAATCAACTTTTATTTGGGAAAAAGGGTTCTGATTCTAAAGACTGGAAACCACGACTGCCCAGGGCCTCCCAATCTTTCCTCTGGGAACCTGGTGAAGGGAGTGGCCCATCACTTGAGGCATGTGCACATGCGAACATACACAAACATGGGGTTCTAAGCAAAGAGCGCTCTACAGTCCCCCTGGACACATCTCCCCTCCCCTTTTCCCCCCAGGGATCCTTGTTCCTAAGGCTAAGAATTCTGAGCTGGTCGTGGAGCCTGGGTGGCTCAGTTAAGCATTTGACTCTTGATTTCAGCTCAGGTCCTGATCTCAGGGGCATGAGATCAAGCCCAGCATCAGGCTCCTTGCATAGTGGGGAGTCTGCTTGAGTTTCTCTCCCTCTCCCATCCCCTCAGTTGCACCCCCACTCAAGCGTGCACGCTCTCTCTTTATCTGTCTCTTAAAAAAAAAAATGAGGGACGCCTGGGTGGCTCAGTGGTTAAGCGCCTGCCTTCGGCCCAGGGTGTGATCCTAGAGTCCTGGGATCAAATCCCACATCGCGTTCCCTGCATGGAGCCTGCTTCTCTCTCTGCCTGTCTCTGCCTCTCTCTCTCTCTCTCTCTGTGTCTCTCATGAATAAATAAATAGAATCTTTAAAAATTAATTAATTAATTAATTAATTAATTAATTTTAAAAAAGAAGAACTGAGCTGGTCCAGAAGCAAGACAGACTCTGCACACAGATCACACTCATGGAGTCTAGAAACACACTGTCCACTATGGTAGCCACTAGCCATGTGCAGATACATAACTTGAAACGAATTAAAATTAACTGCAATTAGGAACTCAGTTCCTCAGTCACATTAGCCACATGTCAGGTGCTCAAGAGCCACACGTGGCTACTGACTGGGGAACCGCACTGTGCGGCTATGGAACATTTCTTTCTCTACAGAACGTCTTCCTGGGGAGCGCTGTCCTAGAGTCAGCCAAGCCTGGCTTTGAAGCCCAGCTCGGCCACTTGCCAGCTGTATAACAGCGGGCGAGCGCTTGACCTGTCACATGCCCCAGGGTCCTCACCTAGTTAAACAACGGGGCGACAGGGACACCGCACATGGGGCTGCTGGGGATTTGGGCAAAGCCAGCGTGCGAAGCTCCCAGCATGGTCCTCCAAGGGCTTAATCGACGTGTACTGCCATCATTGGGCCAATCCCCTCGACTGTCATTATGGCACCAAGCCTGGGGAGGAGCAGACCTCACCAAGGTCCGCAGACAGAGCTCCAGAGTGCTTCCCCCTAGAGCCTACGGCTTCTCTCTCCCATGACCCCTAACCATGCTGCTCTGTTACACCTGCCCAGGTAGACGAGCAGAGGCAGCACCAGGCCAGCCAGCCCAGGATCTCAGGATGCATCCCTTCTGCCCAAAGACAGGCTGAGACCTGCAATCTTTATTTCCCCTTCTTTGGGCTTTCCTGCCTCAAAACCAGTCCCATAACCCTGAATCCAGGATCAGTCCATCCTGTTAGGGGAGACCCAGTCCCACCTTGGCAGGCCTTGGTGTGAGGATTCCAGTTCTCCTTGCTGATGATGGGCAGGCAAACGTCTCCGTCATGGCCCACGTTGGGGTGGTAGATCCTGGTGGTGAAGGTCACCGTGGGGGGCTTGAACGGGTAGTCCTCGGGGAAGCTGATGCGCAGGTGGAAGGCCTTGAGGTTATAGGGTGGTTTCTCCTGTGCAACAGAAGGTTAAGCTCTGTTTTAAGACATGTCTCCTCCAGAAAGATGGTTTTCCTCCTAGGGCCTTGGTCTGGCTCCCCTCCTCCCCACCCTACCCTGGGTTCCCAGCATCCTCTGCTATACCCCCAGGTAGGACCATGAATGGATACAGATGGCACCTGCACGCACTTGATGACTGAGCCACAGATTCGTGGAAGAGTCGAGTCACAAAACAACACTGGCCTGGGAGTTACAAAAATCGGACCCTGGTTCTTGCTGGGCAACTGACTGCAGGCCAGCCACCCCCACCTCTGAGTCTGTTTCCTCATTCGAAAATTGGGTCAAGTTTGACTAGATGAGCTCTAAGAACCACCTCCTTTTTTTTCTTTTCCCCAATAATGAACTTTTTTCCAGTTCTACTGAAAAATAATTGACAGATATCACCGCATAAATTTTAGGTGTATAGTGCAAAGGTTTGATTTACATACACAGTGAAATGAGCACGATGGGCTTAGCTAATATCCATCTTCTCATAGAGATACAATAAGAAGAAAAAGAAAAAAGGTAAAAGTTTCTCCTGGTGATTAAAACTCTTAGGATTTACTGTCTTACTTTCCTGTGTGCCACACAGCAGTGTCAGCTACTGTCCCCATGCTGTGTGTCCTCAGCACTTACCTATCTTATAAATGGAAGTCTGCACCTTTTTTTTAATTTTTTTTTTATTTTTATTTTTTTTATTTTTTTATTTATTTATGATAGTCACAGAGAGAGAGAGAGAGAGAGGCAGAGACTCAGGCAGAGGGAGAAGCAGGCTCCATGCACTGGGAGCCCGATGTGGGATTTGATCCCGGGTCTCCAGGATCGCGCCCTGGGCCAAAGGCAGGCGCCAAACCGCTGCGCCACCCAGGGATCCCTGCACCTTTTTTTAAAAAAAAAAAAATTTGATTTTTGTTTATTGGAGAGAGCACACACAGGGGGAGTGGCAGGCAGAGGGAGAGAAGCCAGCTCCCCCCCAGAACAGGGAGCCCGATGTGGGGCTTGATCCTAGGACCCCGGGATCATGAGCCAAGCTGAAGGCAGACACTTAATTAACTGACCCACCCAGGCACCCCTACACATTTTATTTTTGAAAAACATTTTAAGTAGGTTCCATATCCTGTGTGGATCCCAACATGGGGCTTGAACTTAGAACCCTGAGATCAAGACTTGAGCTGAGAGCAAGAGTCAGATGCTTCCCTGACTGAGACCCTGAAGTCTATACCTTTTTACCACTTCCCTCCATATACCCCCCTCTGCCTCCGATAAACACCAGAACCTGATCTCCTTTTCTGTCAGTTCAGTTTTTTGGGTTTTGTTTCTTTAGATTCCACATATAAGAGACCACATGGCATGTCTTTCTCTGCTTGACTTATTTCACTTCACATAATACCTTCAAGGTCTTTGCATGTTGTCACCAACGGTCATCTGAGAATTAGGGGAGGAGGAAGGACAGATATCTTCTCTGTGGGCACAGTGAGCAAGTGATGGAGAACATCATTATTAGTGGTGAGAGGACATGGAGAAAATGAAATGCTAAGATGTCAGGGGCTCGGGGATGTAAAATGGTGCAGCTGCTGTGCAAAACCACATGGCAGTTCCTTAAAAATCAAAACATAGAATTAGGGGGATCCGTGGGTGGCTCAGCGATTTAGCACTGCCTTCAGCCCAGCGCGTGATCCTGGAGACCCGGGATGGAATCCCACGTCGGGCTCCCTGCATGGAGCCTGCTTCTCCCTCTGCCTGTGTCTCTGCCTCTCTCTCTCTCTCTCTCTCTCTCTCTGTGTGTGTCTCTCATGAATAAATAAAATCTTGAAAAAAAAATATAGAATTAGCATAAGATCCAGCAGTTTCAGCTCCAAGTACATACCCAAAGGAACCGAAAGCAGCGACTCCAATAGATACTTGTACACCTGTGCTCACAGCAGCATGATTCACAGGGGCAAAAAGTTGAAAGAACTGAAATGCCCCTCAATGAATGAGTGGGTAAACAAAGCGTGGCCTATATGTACGATAGGATGCTGCTCACCCTTAAGAAAGAATGGTAAGGGACGCCTGGGTGGCTCAGTGGTTGAGTGTCTGCCTTTGGCTTAGGGTGTGACCCCAGAGTTCTGGGATCGAGTCCCATATCAGGCTCCCTGCAGGAGCCTGCTTCTCTCTCAGTCTGTGTCTCTGCCTCTCTCTTTCTGTGTCTCTCATGAATAAATAAATAAATAATTTTAAAAACCTTAAAAAAAAAAAAAAAAGAAGAATGGTAAAGTGCCACAATGTGGATGAACTCTGAAAACGTTATGCTAAGTGAAATAAGGTAGAAAAAAAGAGAGCAAATACTATAGGACTCCACTCGGGGGAGGTACCTAGGAGTCAGATTCACAGCCATAAAATAGAAAATGAGTTGACAGGTGCTGAGTGGGGTGGGGAGCAGGAATGGGGAGTCAGTGTTTCATGGGTACAGAGTTCCAGAAGGGAAAGATGAAAGTGTTCTGGAGGTGGACCATGGGGATAGTCGCACAACAATGGGAACATACTGAGTGCCGCTGACTATAAACATGAGGGTTAGAATGGGGGGCGCCGGGGTGGCTTGGTCGGTGAGGCAGTTAAGCATCTGACTCTTGGTTTCAGCTCAGGTCATGAGATGGGGGACCTGGGATCGAGCCTTGAGTTGGGCCCTGCATTCTGCATGGAGTCAGCTTGTCCATCTCCCTTGCCCCACTGCTCCCCTCCGCCCTCTCAAATGGATAAAATCTTTAAAAAGAAAAAAAGGCTTAGAATGGCAAATCGTGTTATCGTGTACTTTTACCAGAATTTAAAAAAAAAAAATTCTTAAAGAAAGAAATCAGGGGCTGGAGTGACTGGGGGTTTGGGGTTGCCAGGAGCCAGACCCTCCAGACTCTGAACAACCTAAAAGCTCTCCCGAGCATCTACTCTGTGCCACCTTATGTGAAGGGCTTGACACACATTAGTCCACGCAGCGGAAGGTAGGGATTACATGGCCTTTGGAGCCACTCTGCCTCAGGATGAATCTTGGCTCTGCTATCCCCTTGCTGTGTGATCTTATGCAAGTAACTTAACCTCTCTGTGCTTCTATATGAGAATAATAATAGGCTTCTTCACAGAGCTTATGTGAGTAGTAAATGAGTTCATTTATGTTAAGGCCTTAGAACAGGGCCTTCACATGGGAAGCACTACCTTTGGAGAATACAGGAAGTATTTTTTTTTAAGATTTTATTTATTCATTTATTTATGAGAGAGAGAGAGGCAGAGACACAGGCAGAGGGAGAGGCAGGCTCCATGCAGGGGGTCCGATGTGGGACTCGATCCTGGGACCCCAGGATCATGCCTGGAGCCAAAGGCAGACACTCAACTGCTGAGCCACCCAGGTGTCCCAATACAGGAAGTATTATGAAAACTCACCGCTACTAGCATTTATATTATGATGAGGAAACTCAAGTTCACTGTAGCTTGCCAGGGCCACAGTGGTGCGCTGGCCAGGAAACTAGCACGGTCGTCCCTACATCCCCACACATAAGCACTAGTCTACGCTCCCAGAAGTGAGCAGCCTGAGGACTCAGGTGACCCCAGCACAAGGGCACAGGGGCTCCCTGCTGGTTCCAAAGCTCCAGCTCCTTTCAGAAACTTCTACTGAGAAGACAAGACAAAGACAGCCAGAATGACCTACAGATCTAAACCCAGGGTCAAGGTTTTAAAAGAGCTCCTCTTCATTTAGCAGAGGGCAAAACGGGAGCCATCGTGGTCCTGGGAGGGTCTGAGATAGAAGAAGGGATGGCCTAAGGGCTGATGAGGAGAATGTCTCAGCATTTCTATTCTTTGTTTTTTTTAATATTTTATTTGTTTATTCATGATAGACAAGAGAGAGAGAGAGGCAGAGACACAGGCAGAGGGAGAAGCAGGCTCCATGCAGGGAGCCCGACGTGGACTCGAATCTGGGACTCCAGGATCACGCCCTGGGCCAAAGGCAGGCACTAGACCACTGAGCCACCCAGGGATCCCCTCAGCATTTCTATTCTTGATAAGAAGAGCCCTGGCAGGTGCTGGGGATGGTGTGGGGGGTGGCGCTCAGCTGGTTACGCGTCTGCCTTGGCTCAGGTCATGATCGGGGGTCCTGGGATGAGCCCTGTATCAGGCTTCCCAGTGAAGAGTTTGCTTCTCCCTCTGTCCCTGCTGCTCCTGCTGCTTGGTGCAGGTGCTCTCTCTCTGTCAAATAAATAAAATAAAATCATTAAAAAATAAAAAAAAGGAAAAAGAAAAAAAAAGCCCTGGCCTGTGAGGTAGAGACAGGGCCAAGGGTGAAGCCTCAGGACAGGATGGAGAACACCGGTGTGTCCTGCCTGCAGGGGTGCATGCCAGCTTCCAGGGCCCTAATGGGGAAGGAGAGCGGAGCCCTGGAGCAGCGGCCCCAGGAGCTGCCCCAGCTCTGCCTCGGGCCTGCGGTGTGGCTGGGAGCTCCTCAGGGAATCAGTTTCCCATCCGTGACATGAAGAAGTTGGACCACCCGATGGCTTCACACCGTACCTTGGGGTCGGCTGAGAAAGTCTGATTTCCTTCTAAGTTTTGGGTTTAGAGAAAGTGTGTGGCTATCCCCAGAGCCCTGCCACCTTACCCTGTGCCACCTTCTGTGTGACGAACCACTCAGCCCCCTCGGCTTCCATTCCCTCTCATCTCTGTAAAAGATGCCAGGCTTCCTGGTGGGGTGGTTGAGAGGACTGCAGGATGACTGCTCAGGCAGTATCCTGGAA
This sequence comes from Canis lupus dingo, assembly GCF_003254725.2. Taxonomy (NCBI): domain Eukaryota; kingdom Metazoa; phylum Chordata; class Mammalia; order Carnivora; family Canidae; genus Canis; species Canis lupus. Next base: position 38,608,093 of record NC_064260.1, on the reverse strand, counting down.
ACAGTGCTCAGGCCACAGGGGCTCTCAGTGAATGGGAACTCTTACCAGGAGCTCCCAAGGCTCGTCCCACCGTCAGCCTCCCTGATATGAAGTAACAAGGGGGGCCACCTTGGTAAGCGTATATACTGAGATGGAGGTTTTGAAGGGCCATCTGTCTGCTTGCCCCACAGACCTTTCTGGATTCTCTTTCCCCTGCCTCCCAACCACGCCTCCTTTATGGCTTCACCAGACACTTGGGGGCCCCCTTAGCTGGCTGTTCTGCATCAATCTTCCCAACCAATATGCTTGTTCAGGACCTCTGCATGGATGGAAGGTCTCTGGCTAGTTTCTGGGAGCACACCTACTGTGCTACTGTGATTTATAAGAAATATATATTTGAGGGGCACCTGGGTGGCTCAGTGGTTGAGCGCCTGCCTTTGGCTTGGGTTGTGATCCCGGGGTCCTGGGTAGAGTCCTGCTTCTCCCTCTGCCTGTGTCTCTGCCTCTCTCTGTATGTCTCTCATGAATAAATAAATAAAATCTTTTAAAAAGAAAAGAAAAAGAAATATATATTTGGTCATTCAGACATATTTCTCAGGTTTGTCCATAGCTCCCCGGCTCCCAGCTCTCAAAACCCTTAGAATTTCCCAAGTGTTGAGAGTGACCCAAATGTTATGTTAATGAGATAGTTTTTGGAAGCACCTAAGGATGGGGCTGGAGCTGGGGAGCCAACCACAGGGTTGGACGGTTGGAGGGGAGAAGGACTACAGTTCAATCGCCAATGGCCAATGACCAATGACTTCATCATTCATGCTTATGGAATGAAGCCTCCACAAAAACCCAAAAAAGACAGGTTTCAGGGAGCTTCTGGGCTGGTGAACAGGTGAAGGTTTGGGCAGAGTGGTGCACTTGGGGAGGGTGTGGAAGCCCCGTGCCCTCCCCCATGCCTGGCCCTGTGCATCTCTTCCATCTGGCTATTCTGTATTATACCCTTTCAGAAAATACGCTCATCTAGTAAAAGGAAAATGTCTCTGCATTCTGTGCACCACCCCAGCAGATTAACTGAACCTGAGGAAGGGGTCATGGGAATCTCTGATTTATAACCATTCGGTCAGAAGCAGCTGGACTTGCAACTGATATCTGAGAGGAGTTTGGAGAGTGTGTGCAGAGGGGACAGTCTCGTGGGACTGGGCCGTAATCTGTGTGATCTGACGCTATCTCCAGGGAGATAGTGTCAGAAGGGAGTTAAAGAGGAAGACACCAGCTGGTGTCCTGAGAACTGCTTGCTGGTGAGGCAGGGCATGCCCTCCACATACTGGAATTGTGCTCAGACCAGAAAACCAACCACTTTGTCTTGCCAAACAATAGGGCCTTCTGATTTCACAGTATCCACTGCAATGGGACCTTCCCCGAGTATCCCTGTCGTCCACCTTCTTCCTTCTGACCTGCTCCCCAACTTTGACTCATCCACCTCAGAGCTAGCTTCCCTGGGATCTAATCCGTCCCTGGAGCACCTTCTGGCACCTTCATCCTCTGGCACCTGAGGTCCAGAGCAGGTGTTCTTACTCCAAGCCAGGTAAATGGGTTGCTTGAACCTAGCAGCCCACAGGACACAACAGACGTCCATATGTGGCCCCGACTCCAGCCTTTCTCCCCTTTTCAAGACTACAGATCAGTTAAAGAGAAGATGGCCTAAATCAGGACACTGCGTTGTCCAAATCCTAAAGAAGTAAGAAGTAAGAAGTCCTAAATAAATAATCCAGTGAATTGTTCTCTTTATATTCCAAAGAGCTACCAAAAATGTTCACTGTTTTAATTTTTATGTTCACAAAACTAAAGGTGTGTAGATGACTGTCCCGTAGAAAACACTGTCCATCTATTAATGATAAAATAGAAATCTTGGCAGTCAGACAGGTCCTCTAGAATATGGTTTTCAGGGGAGATTTTATTGAGAGAGATCTCATAAATGGAGAAAAATCAAAATCAGAGAAGAGTTACCTACGTAGTCACACCTAACAGTAGTTGTCCAATCCCTACATTGCAAACCTGAAACTAACATATCGCTGTATGCAAACTACACTGGAATTAAAAAAAAAAAAAAAAGTTGTCTGAAATATGATCATTAAAAGAAAGCAAAATACATTGTAGGTTTGAGAGGTCAAATTCCGCCAACTGTGAAAAACAGGAAGTTTATCCCTATCCCTTGACAAAGATCCAAGGGATCTGTTTCCTTCTTTCGATGTCATTTGTTTGCTGACACTTGTGTGGCGGGCTTGGTGACTACTGGTTTGAGGAAAGAGTCTCCTACTAAATCCAGAAGTCTTTCAGCCTCTTCATCAGCCTGCTTCGACCTCAGAAACAATCAACCCAGAGACCTCTGCCCATGACTGGTCTCCGGGCAAGAAAAGGATTCTAGGCAGGGTAAAGTCTGAAGTAGTCCTAAGCCGCCCTATGTCCTTGGCCTGTTATCCCAAACAAAAGCCATGGTCCCCAGGAACACTCACGGGCAGGAGGAGCACATGCCACACCAGGACGTCCGCATCATCACTGAACAGGTCCCGTAGGTAGGGGGGAAGCTTTGCCTGAAGACTCTCCAGCTCCTGCAGGGGGCACAGCAGTGGGCAGAGGGTTAGCCTCCCCTACTTCAGCCCCCCATCTGCCTGCCTGTCCCAGCAGCAAGCTGTCCCAAGTCCCAAAGGACACCCTCTGGGACAGGAGCTGGCAAAGAGTCCTTACTGAGCACCTAGAATGTGCCAGGCTCGGGGGCTCCAGGGTGGCTCAGTGTCTGACACTTTTTTTTTTTTAAGATTTTATTTATTTATTCATGAGAGACACAAAGAGAGAGGGAGGCAGAGACACAGGCAGAGGGAGAAGCAGGCTCCATGCAGGGTGGGACTCAATCCCAGGCCCTGGACCAAAGGCGGCGCTAAACCGCTAAGCCATCTGGGCTGCCCAAGTGTCTGACTATTGATTTCAGCTCAGGTCATGATCTCAGGGCCCTGGGGCTGAGCCACACATCCAGCTCCCTTCTCAGCGGAGAGTCTGCATCTCTCCCTCTGCCCCTCCTCTGCTTATACACGCTGTCTCACTCAAAGAATAAATAAATTTTTTTTTAAAAAAAAGATTTTATGGGACGCCTGGGTGGCTCAGGGGTTTGATGCCTGCATTCGGCCCAGGATATGATCCCAGAGTCCAGAGATCGAGTCCCATGTCAGGCTCCCTGTGTGGAGCCTGCTTCTCCCTCTGCCTGTGTCTCTGCCTCTGTCTCTCTGTGTGTGTGTCTCTTATGAATAAATAAAATCTTAAAAAAAAAAAAAAAAAAGAATGTGTCGAGCACAGTGCTGAGTGTTTTAAGTAACTTATCTGCCTTAAGCCTCACCAATCTCTTTAGGTACTAAGTGGAGGGGGGGATGCATGATCCTTGTTTCCAGACATTATGACCACTCGGAAATAAACTCTATCTGGAGCCTTTCCTCCTAAAACCAAGATACTACATACGACACCTCTGTCCTCTCGCTCTCTCCCTGGAGAGACACAAGGTCCTCATTTTCTCCCTCCCTCCCTTCTTCCCAAGGCATCCACTGTGTGTCCAGCATGACAACAGGCCCTTATGTGCTTATGACAAACTCCTCCAGACCAGGGCCAGGCAAGGGAGATGGTTCAGGCTGACTGTAGCTCAGGATAACTCTACACTCCAAACAGAGAAACAAGGGAACAAGGAGTGACTCACACCCCTGCCCCAGCCACGCCACCCCAGGATGTGGCCCAGGCGCCTGCATATCACTGGATTCGCCCTCCAGCCCGTTACAGGGCATCCTCTACTGACACTGGAGTGGGAAGGGCCCCACTCTCAGAAACTTCCCTGTGGTACTGGCAGAAACATGAATGTGACTGTGTGAGGAACGTGTGTGCACACACAATAGGGAAGGACAGGACAGGGGAGCAGGAAGGTTTTGCATACGGTGCCACTGAGCCAGGCCACGCAGAGTACACAGGAGTCCGCCATGCAGAGAAGGGGACAGGCACCAAGGCAGAGGGCCCAGTGAGAGCAAATGTGTATGGTGTGCCCCATGCTTAAGAGTTATGGATGGAAAAGGGTTCTATGGTCAAGTACATTGGAAAACACAAAGCTAAACAGATTTCTTTACTGCAGGACTTCCCAGAACCTTTAATATGCTATTGTGCATCGTGAATCTCCAAGATGTGAGCCCACAGCACGCAGTTCTTCTCAAACATATCTGACCAAAGGACAGCCTGGGTGGCTCAGCGGTTTGGCGCCTGCCTTCAGCCCAGGGCGTGATCCTGGAGACCCGGGATCGAATCCCATGTCAGGCTCCCTGCATGGAGTCTGCTTCACCCTCTGCCTGTGTCTCTGTCTTTCTCTCTCTCTCTGTGTCTCTCACGCATAAATAAATAAAATCTTTTTAAAAAATCTGACCAAAGAACCCTGCTCCCTTTTTGGGGTCCATCCTGTAGGACAACAGACCTTTTTTTTAGAAAGCAAAACAACAAGAATAACAAAAAGACATCCAAGGACATGTCATATTCCTCTGGAACACCAAATGGTTATTATAAACCATCAGTTTTCTTTTCTTTTAAAGATTTTATTCATTTATTTATTCATGAGAGACACAAAGAGAAAAGCAGAGACACAGGCAGAGGGAGAAACAGGTTCCCTGTGGGGAGTTGGATACAGGGCTCAATCCTGGGATCCTGGGCTCACGACCTGAAGCCAAAGGTAGACACTCAACCACTAAGCCACCCAGGGGTCCCAAACCATTGGTTTTCAAACTGGTGCCAATTTGACCCCACCCCTCCAGCGGACACTGGGCAATGCCTACAGCCACTTTGGGTTGTTGCAGGAAAGTGCCACCAGCATCTAGTGAGTAGAGGCCAGGGATGCTGACAGACATCATACAAGGGGTTACCCAGCCCCAAATGTCAATAGTGACAAGGCTGAGAAATGGTGGTACAAACAAAAGGAAGACAGAAATCTCAAACTTAGTCCACAGCTTGGGAGGGGCTCTTCAGGCTGTGGACCACGTGAACTTTCTCTGCACCCCCAACATCTAAACGCAACCCTGGCCTCATCGCCTGTGTCTCAGCCCATACTCCGTCTCTGTTCATACCAACAAACTGCTTCTTGTGCCTTGTACCCAGAGTCTATGACCCCTCAATTATATTTTACTCCCCAAGTAGAAGCACCTGCTACCATGAATCCTAGCTCCAGTAACATCTATGACCCTCTGGCAAGAAGGAAGCCCTAGGGACACCTGGGTGGCTCAGTGGTTGAGCGTCGTCTGCCTTTGGCTCAGGTCGTGATCCCGGAGTCCTGGGATCGAGTCCTGCATGGCGCTTCCCACAGGGAGCCTGCTTCTCCCTCTGCCTGTGTCTCCTGCTTCTTTCTCTGTGTCTCTCATGAATAAACAAATAAAATCTAAAGGAAAAAAAAGTGAGGGCCATCACCTCACAGACATAGTTTAAAAAAAAGAAAAAAAGGAACGAAGCCCTAAGCCAAACAGAGAAGCTCTGGAATGGACATCTTCCTGACTTTACTATAACGGGGATCACTTGGACCTTTCGGTTGTAGAAGAGATCTGCCAAAGATGCTGCAAGCCTGAGGATAGTGAAACTCAAGCTAAGACGCCCCCGTTTTTTCCTGAGGCCGGTTAGGAAACCACCTGACTCCGAGGAACAGAAAATGAAAGTAAAGAAGCCATTGGAAGAGCCTGCAGGTTGAGAGCCACCTACCTGGGCTCCACGTCCAGCCCTATCACTCCCTCCTGGGTGACCCTGGACAACCGAGTTATTCTCTTTGAGCCTCAACTTCCTCATTTGTAAAAATTTATCTCACACAAAGTTGTTGTGGGAACTTCACGAACTAATGTAAATAGCCTGGCACTTAGTCATGTCAGTGTGGCAAATACTGGCTCCCAGCCCTTTCCCACTTGACTAGAAAGACCTTCCGCGTCCTTTTGTTGCTAACCTCCAGATTTCAGCTCTTCTGGGCTTGGCCAGCTCTAGGCCCCAATCTGAGACCTTCTATTTCTCAAAGGTCCAGAGGAGCCGGCAGTCCTCTTCACCCCCCTTAAACCTGCCCCCACCCTACACACTGGAGGGGCACTTCCAAGACAAAGTCTAGGGCATGTCAGACCCACCTCACCACGACTGCTCCTGCTTCCCCACCTCTGCCCACATGCAGGCTACACCCCAGTCCTTCAAACACCCTGGGCTTTCCCACCCTTAAGTTTGCCCGCTTCCCATCCTCCCAGACCTCACTTTAAATAGTGTTCCTGACTGGAGGGGCCCCTGGGTGGCTCAGTCAGTTAAAGATGGACTTTTTCTTTAAGGATTTTATTTATGTATTCATGAGACACAGAGAGACAGAAGCAAAGGGAGAAGCAGGCTCCCTGCCGGGAGCACGATGCAGAACTCATCCCAGGACCCTGGGATCACGACCTGAGCCAAAGGCAGACGACGCTCAACCACTGAGCCACGGAGGAGCCCCAAGCATGGACTCTCTGATTTCAGCTTGCTGGGGTCCTGATCTCAGGGTCGTGGGATCCAGCCCCAGCCCCAGCTCAGGCTCTGTCCTCGGCATAGAGTCTGCTTGGGATTCTCTCTCTCTCTCAAAAATAAGTCAATCTGCAAACTGTGTCCCTGATTGGAAAGAAAGCTCAAGGAGGGAGGGGCAAGATTTTTGCTCATCTCTGCCTCCCGAGTTCCTAGCACAGGAGCCAGCACATGACAGGCTTCCGACGACATCTGTAGAAGGACGAGCGCGCGCCACCTCCTCCAGGACGCCTTCCAGCTCCGCCTTGGCAGCGTTTCCTCCGTTGAATACCCAGGGGACTTTGTGCCTGACCCCTACTCAACACCCCGTACTTCCCCGGACTCTAGAAACGTAGGTGCCTCATCTCCGGCCGGGGCATGAGCTACTCCAAGGCAAAGGTCTTCTCCCCGTTATCTCTGCGCCTAACCACCCCCTCACCCCAGCGGCGCGCCCGGCTCTCGGAACCTTTCCAGCACCCCCGGGGGACGCGGGCCATCGCCAGGCCAAGTTTCTGGCAGAAGAAACGAAACCGAAACCAGTTTCGGCTCCACGGGAGCCGGCGCAGCCCCATTCCCAGCACAGCCCAGGACCGCAGCGGCAGCCCCGCTCGACCCGCGCCCCCGCCCCCCGCCCGCCCTCGCTCCCCCCGGTCCCGCTCCCGCCCCTCCGGGAGCCCGCTCCTCCCACGCGGCGGCGGCGACGGCGACAAATGACGGCGCTCGGAGAGCCGGGGCGGGATGCAGGGGGCAGGGAGCCGAGGGAGGGGCCGTCCGACCGCCGTTACCTTCGCCACCCGTTTGCTGGCGGTCATCTCGGACCCAGCGTCCCGGCTTCCGCGGCTTCCCCCGCTTCCCGCCGGACTGCGCTCTGGCCCGCCCCCCGCGCCCCGCGCCCCGCCCACTCCTGCGCCCCGCCCACTCCTGCGCCCCGCCCACTCACTGCGCTCTAGCCCGCCCCCTCCCCGCTGCGCCCCGCCTCCTCGCCGCGCTCTGGCCCGCCCCCCACGCCCCGCCCACTCGCCGCGCCCCGCCCACCCGCTGCGCTCTAGCCCGCCCCCCCCCCCACTGCGCCCTGCCCACCCGCCGCGCCCCGCCCCCGCCGCGCCGAAGACTCCCGTCCCCGCGGTCCCGCGCGGGGGGCTGGATCCGAGGACCCGCGCGCGTGGCGTTGCTTGCCGAGCCCCCCGCGCCCGCTGGGGGGCGCCGTGCACTGGGCGGAGAGCACCGTGGGGCGCGGCGCCGGTCCGCCCATCCGGGTTCTAGCTGCGGCTCCGGCTCCCGCGACCCCGCATCCCCACGGCCGCCTGGCGCCGCCCGCAGGACCCTCTCCGTGAGTCAGCACAGGCTGCGCGCGGTGCCAGCGCCGCCCCGCTGCGGGTCGGCCCCGGCCCCCGCCCCGGCCCCCGCCGTCAGACCCCGCCCTGAGCGGCAGGAGCGCGTTCCCGGGGCCCCGGGACCAGCGGCTCCCTCGCCCGGGCGCGGCGTCAGGACTCGAGATGGGTGGGAGGCGGCGTGGACGCCGAGCCGTGCCCTCGGGGCGCTTCTTTCCGGGCGCGGCCTGGGTGCAGAGCACCGCAAGGGGGCGCCGGGGGACCCGTTCCTCCCGCTCTGGGGTCCCCGGCCGCAGTTCGTTCGGTCCCTGCTGGATTTAAGGCTTAGGGAGGGCCACTCTGAGAACCTACGTGGGAAACGGTTGGGGGAGCCCCATGATGGACTTGGGGAGTCTCTCTTCAAGAGGCCCTCATTTTCCCCTCAGGATGTTCCTGAAAGACACTGCTTGGCCTCAGTAGCCAATACTTAACAAGGATCAGACGTGGGCTCAAAGGCCTTTGTTCCCTCACCTTTGGGACAGGTTCCTATTCGTTTCTAGCATACAGAAGATGCTCGGTAAATTTACTGAATTGAACTAAATAGCATTAATCATTCTGCAAATGCATCCCACCTCTGAGCATTGAAGTTACTTGGCTCTAACGCACTGGGATAAAAACTATGTGGGGTACAGAGCTCGGAATTCAAAACATGTGCCCCAAATACTCCGATTGAGGACCGGGAGGAGAGTCGCTTGGGCACAGGCGCAGAGGTTTCCTGGAAGAGATAAATATCCACGTGAATTGTGAAGTAGCGGAGTTAGCGAGAGTGAGAACGTGGGGTTAGGGTGTATGAAGAAGGAACAGCATGAGCAAAGATGCCGTGGGTGTGCATGGAAAGTGGAGGCGCTTGCCTAGCGTGGGATGAAGTCTTTGCTGCTCTGAGGTTCTTCCTCCATCTGAAGAAGCAGGAAATTCTGCTCTGCCCTGTGTTCCCTGAGAACGTCTCTGGGCTGAAGGGAGACAGAGGACTAGGGCAGTGTCAGGTTAACCCTCCCTGCCCCAGACGGGAAGCCTGCAGAGACTCACTAGGCCAGGCCTAGGGATATGTAGGTCCTGATCCATGACCTGAACAAGCCACTTCCCCTGACTGGGCCCATTTCTCATCCGCGCAGTGGGATGTGGCCCAGAGTGAGGTGCTTAGACAACACCTCCCAGACCAGAAGAAGCCCAGGGAGGGGCCCTAGGGGGATATGTGGGCTCCTTCTAAACCCACTCCTCCCCTCACAGACGCAGTGAAGGCTCACCTTCTGCACAACTTGAACCTTGCAGCAGAAGCAGATAAAGTACATTCCGTACCCACCAAGTACTTGTCACGGAAATTATTGCATTTTGTCTTCACAACACACAGGCAAGACTTAGAGTTGGCAGAGCTGAATCTTGCGAAAGTCAAGCCTACAGGCCCTTCTGCAATCTTTTGTTGTTGTTGTTGTTGTTGTTTTTAAGATTTTATTTATTCATGAGAGACACAGAGAGGCAGAGACACAGGCAGAGGGAGAAGCAGGCTGCATGCAGGGATCCCGACGTGGGACTCGGTCCCGGGTCTCCAGGATCACGCGCTGGGCTGAAGGCAGGCACTAAACCCCTGAGCCACCCAGGGATCCCCTCCTGCAATCTTTTGAAATCCACAAGATATGCGCCTCTTCTGCTCAATGGTGAGGACAGAGTCAGCCCCACCCGTCCACACCTCATGGTGCTCAGCCCAGGGCCTCACGTGGTGAGTGCTCAATACATTTTGTAGAATGGACAAATGAAATGCCAGTGACTAGATCGGAGGGAAGTCAAAAGGGTTCCCCTGTTTGGGAAGATAGTGTTACCATTGCTGTCAGGGAACAAACTCAGACATCTCTGTTCTTCCAGCCCAGCACATTTGCTCCTGGGCAGACATCAGACAGCATTTTAATATTTATTAGTAGTATTTTTACTACTATTAACATTGTCTCTTAAAAATTTTGCTTATCTAAGTCATCTCCACACCCCTGGACTGTTGTTTTGCCATCAAAGATAGCTAGTATTTAGGAACTATTTCCTGGTCCAGAATTGGGGTATGTTGAGTTCCATGCTCAACCATGACTCTGGTCAATGCAATTTACAACCTCCCTACCTTTGTCTTCCCATCTATATTCTTATGACTAACAAATATGGTAAACTGGGGGGTGCCTGGGTGGCTCAGGTGTTGAGCATCTGGCTTGGGTAATGATCTTGGGGTCATGGAATTGAGCCCCACATTAGGATCCACACTTGGCATCCAGTCTGTTTACCCCTCTCCCTCTGCTCATCCTCCCACTCTCCCTGTCTCTCAAATAAATAAATAACATTTTTATTTATTTCTTTTTTAAGATTTTATTTATTTGCTTGTCAGAGACAAAGAGAGCACAAGAGGGGGAAGGAGCAGAGGAGAAGCAGACTCTGCCCTGAGCAGGGAGCCCAATGCAGGACTCTGTTCGAGGACCCTGAGATCATGACCCAAGCCTGAGACAGATGCCTAACCAACTAAACCACCCAGACGCCCCCGAAGTATGTGACTCTTGATCTCAGGGTTGTGGGTCTGGGTCCCACACGCAGAGATTACTTAAAAAAAAAAAAAAAAAAAAATCTAGGGCAGCCTGGGTGGCTCAGCGGTTTAGCCCCTGCCTTCAGCCCAGGGCCTGATCCTGGAGACCCGGGATTGAGTCCCATGTCAGACTCCCTGCATGGAGCCTGCTTCTCCCTCTGCCTGTGTCTCTGTCTCTCTCTCCCTGTCTGTGTGTCTGTCATGAATAAATGAATAAAATCTTTAAAAAAAAGAAATCTAAAAAAAAAAAAGTGAAAAAATCAGCAACTATGTTTACAATAGGAAGAGTGTATATCTGAAAAGCACACCAAAGTACTTTTTCACCTATCAGATTGGCAAAAAAAGAAATCTTGAAGTTGAATCATTAATACATGTCTTTGAGAGAGTATGGGAAATAGGCACTCGTATTTTGCTGGTAGAAATGTGAATCTGTACAGTCTCCACCACAAGCAAATTGTCAGTAACTGGTGAAATCATAAATATGCATCTCTGATTCATCAGTTCTGCTTTTAGGCATTGTATTCTATAGGTATATTTATCAACATTTGAACTAACATAAATACCGATTTACTTATTATAGCAAAACTTTGGAAACAATCCCTATCAAGAGGGACCTGGTGAAATAAATTATGGAACACGCATACAAATAAATACTATGCAGCCATAAACAAGAATGAGGAAGCTGCTTATGTATTGATGGAGAAGGCTCATAAAGATAAACTTTATGGGAAAAAAGCAAAATATGGTACAATGTGAAAAGTATGCTATAATCTGTGTAGGTAAGGGAAGAATAATATTTGCCTCCTTATGTCCACAGCAGCCCTGGAAGGATGCTTGTATCTAGTGAGGATAATTAGATAACTGGGTATGAGGGGCAGGGGGGGGGGGGGGTCTTTTCACTATACACTTCATTTCCTTTAAAATTTTTTTTTCCTTTTAAATTTTTGAACAATGTGAATGAATTACCTGTTGAAGCAAATGAACAAACCTTTTAGAATGTCCAAAAGTAAAAAAAAGAGAGTTTTCCTCCAGCCAAAGTTAAGACAGATGCTTGGGGAAACACGCTCTTCACAGGGAAGAAACTGTCCTGGAGAAGGAATAGATTTTACAAGGTTATGTACTTCTTGTGTCTTGTAGAAGCCCCAAAGATTATAGTTTAGCGTTTAGGCAGGAATCACGAGTTCTGTGGTAAAGCGATGAAGGAAATAGGAGCATTGAGTGGTAGCTCAAGGACGAGATGGTTTTCCTTTAGGTGACTCATTCACAAAGCAGATGTGAAATGCATGTGTGATGGGCCATAAGTCCGGGTTTGGGTTTGAATAAAATTTCTATATAGTCATGTTGACTTAGAAAGATATCTGGGGGGATCCCTGGGTGGCGCAGCGGTTTAGTGCTGCCTTTGGGCCAGGGTGTGATCCTGGAGTCCCAGGATCAAGTCCCACATCAGGCTCCTCGCAGGGAGCCTTTTTCTCCCTCTGCCTGTGTCTCTGCCTCTCTCTCTTGTGTCCCTCATGAATAAATAAATAAAATCTTAAAAAGAAAAAAAAAAAGGAAGGAGGCAGCCCAGGTGGCTCAGCGGTTTAGCACCGCCTTCAGCCCAGGGCATGATCCTGGAGACCTGGGATCAAGTCCCACATCAGGCTCCCTGCATGGAGCCTGCTTCTTCCTCTCCCTGTGTCTCTGCCTCTCTCTCTCCTCTCTGCGTATTCTCATGAATAAATAAATAAAATCTTAAAAAAAAAGAAATCTAAAATGGTTTCCCTTGTGTATCACGCCTTTAGACGGTTTTTCTCTCAATAGCCTCTTCAAAAATGAATGACATTTAAAACTTAAAATATTCTCTTTTAAAAATTTTTATTCATGAGAGACACAGAGAGAAGCAAGGACGTAGGCAGAGGGAGAAGCAGGCTCCATGCAAGGAGCCCAATGTGGGACTCGAACCCTGGAATCCGGGCTCATGCCCTGAGCCAAAGGCAGGGGTTCAAGTGCTGAGCCACTCAGGCATCCCAAAATATTTTTTCTTTAGAGGGGCCTTGGCTGGCTCAGTTGGTGAAACATATGACTCTTGATTTGAGGGTTGTGAGTTTGAGCCTCATGTTGGGTGTAGAGATTTCTTAAAAATAAAATCTTTAGGGATCCCTGGGTGGCGCAGCGGTTTGGCGCCTGCCTTTGGCCCAGGGCGCGATCCTGGAGACCCGGGATCGAATCCCACGTCGGGCTCCCAGTGCATGGAGCCTGCTTCTCCCTCTGCCTGTGTCTCTGCCTCTCTCTCTCTCTCTGTGACTATCATGAATAAATAAATAAAATCTTTAAAAAAATAAAATAAAATAAAATAAAATCTTTAAAATATTCTTCCTTTAAAACTGAAAGGTCTTGGGTTACCTGGGTGGCTCAGTGGTTGAGCATATGTCTGCCTTTGGTTCAGGTCCTCATCCCAGGGTCTTAGAATCAAGTCCCCCATTGGGCTCCCCACAGGGAGCCTGCTTCTCCCTCTGCCTGTGTTTCTATCTCTTTCTCTCTCGTGTCTCTCATGAATAAATAATGAAATAAAAACAAATAAATAAAATTGAAAGGTTTTTACATTAAAATTTTTATTTCTGCCTTATTTCGGAAGATGAGACACTTGGCAATATCAGCCCATGTTTGGTCTTGGCGATGGTTGGCTAGAGCCAAGTAGGAACTTTCCCCTTAGAGCGGAAATTCATGCTGCTGCTTACTGTCCTCACCACGCTCTTTTTTCTCCTGACCTGGGCAGCTTCATCTGCTTTTTTAGCTACTTGGCACTGTAAGGAACCCCACTCTGGAGTCTCTTTGTACTTGCTACCGTGGGGAGCAAATTTTGCCACCCCAAGATGCGGCTCTTTGGCATATCAATTATTTTAAGCTACTTATTGTTTTTAAGATTGTAAAGAAAATCTTTAAAAAAAATTTTTTTTTCCTCCCCAATACCGTATTCCCATCTGCAAAGTCTTCTTTCTTCCCCAGCGTCAGGGTTTTTCTTGCTTCGTGATGGCTGTCACCTTTGCAGATATGTACACAGATGGAGCCTAGTCCCTGCTCAGGACCCTTCCAGGGGCTTCAGGGTGGAGAATTGTCACCTTCCACCCTTAGATGAAGCAAAAACCTCCCATTGTGACAGCTTTGTCACTGATTGGGGGGTGGATTGTCTCAGAAATCATCTGAAAAGGACTTGGGAAAAAATACTTTTCTCAGACACCATGGACAGGATAGTCCCGAGTCTGTGTGTTTAAAGACTACAGAGTATATGTTTATGTTTGCTTGCTAGAGAGGAGCTTAAGAGCCTAATAGAGTAGTCCACCTTCAGCACACCTTTTGTTGTTGTTGTTAGATTTTATTTATTTATTAAAGAGAGAGACACACACAGATAGGCAGAGGGAGAAGCAGCCTCCATGCAGGGAGCCCAATGTGGAACTTGATCCCAGGTCTCCAGGATCAGCCCCTGGGCTGAAGGCAGCGCTAAACCACTGAGCCACCCGGGCCACCACCAACACACCCTTTCTAAACTGCCAGCCTTTCCTTGTCTTTGAGTTCTTATATAACTCTGTAAATTGTAGTAGTGATAGCGTGCAAAATATCCTTATAGACATGCAAATTCTTTGTGTCCAATAGAGGTCTAATTGACTTTCCCCCACCCCATCGGAAAACCAGTTTGCCTTTATTTGCATATTCATTTCAATACTCTTGATCTATAAATGTGTCTATTTATAGATTCTGTGATTCTTTTTTTTTTTTTTAAAGATTCCGTTTATTTATTCATGAGAGACACCCAGAGAGAGAGAGAGAGAGAGAGGCAGAGGGAGAAGCAGGCTCCATGCAGGGAGCCCGACGTGGGACTTCATCCTGAGTCTCCAGGATCACACCCCAGGCCGAAGGTGGAGCTAAACTGCTAAGCCACCGGGGCTGCCCAGATTCTGTGATTCTAACATCTGCCTGGTTCCTTCATTGATTAATGGATAGAATGAGATCTTTAATATGTGTCCAGTTTATACCTCTATGAGTCATGATTTTGCCTTTTTCTAGAAACTACCTTTAAACAGTTATAGGGACATCTGGCTGGCTCAGCGGTTGAGCGTCTGACTTTTTTATGATTTTATTTTATTTTTTAGAAAGAGAGAAAACCCACACATGTGCAAGTGGGGGGAGGGGCAGAAGGAGAGGGAGAGAGTGTGGGGCCCAATTTGGGGCTCGATCTCATAACCCCAAGAACATGACCAGAGCCAAAACTAAGAGTCAGATGCCCAACCAACTGAGCCACCCAGGGAACCCTACAATGTATTGTTTTTGTTTTTTGTTTTGTTTTGTTTTGTTTTTGTAGAAAACTAATGGAAGAGAAGGAAACAAAGATAGGAATTGTAACCTAGGGATTAAGAACATGAGATTCAGAGCCAATCAGCCCTGGATTTAAAACTCTGACATTTTCTAAGTGATTCTGGGCAAGTTACTTAACCTCTCTAAGCTTTAGTTTATCTATAAAATGGAGATAATAGTCCATGTTCCCAATGTCCTTGTGAGGATTATGTGAGATTTGAATATGAAAATTTTTAGCCCAGGGCCTGAAATACAGTAAGCAGTCATACCAAACCTAGACCACAGGAATATGATAACCAACATTAGCATCATCATCACTATCATCATCATCAAATCCAGTGTCTCCCCAGTACAGGATGAGCCAACAGAAGGGTTGTCAAGCAATTTTGGGTGTATAGATAACAAAAAATTACAGACTGAGAAAGCTTTTCCTTTTTCTTTCTTTCTTTCTTTCTTTCTTTCTTTCTTTCTTTCTTTCTTCTTCTTTCTTTTGTTCAAGATTTTATTTATTCATTCATGAGAGAGACAGAGACACAGGCAGAGGGAGAAGCAGACTCTCTGCAGGGAGCCCCGTGGGACTCAATCCTAGGACTCCAGGCTCATGCTCTAGGCCCAAGGCAGGCGCTCAACTACTGAGCCATCCAGGCACCCCAGCTTTTCCCTTTTCAATTTCTTTTGATCCTGATTTCTCAAGAAGAAAGTATTAATTTGGTGCTAGCATGTCTCTACTAGCTAAATACCTAATACATGTGAATCTCCTTTTTTTCTTTTAAATCAAGGTTTTATTTATTTATTTGAGAGAGAGTGAGAGTGAGAGAGATCACAGAGGGAGAGGGAGAAGCAGACTCGCCACTGAGCAGAAAGCCTGATTCGGGGCTGGATCCTAGGACTCAGAGATCATGACCTGAGCCTAAGGCAGATGCTTAACCGACTGAGCCACCCAGGAGCCCCGTGTTAATCTCCTTTCTTAACAAGGACTGAAGAAGCACAAAAAGGAGATAACAGAAATTTCAGCAGGCAGGGGTGCCTGGGTGGCTCAGTTGGTTAGGTGTACAACTCTTGATTTCAGCAGAGGTCATGATCTTGGGGTCGTGAGATCAAGCCCCACATCAGCTCCCTGCTGCTTAAGATTCTCTCTCTCCCTCTACTCCTCCCCTCCACCCCAGCTCACCCTTTCCCTCTCTCTAAAAAAAAAAAGAAAACAAATTTTAGCAGGCAGTATTTGCTAGAAGTTAGTAGCATCGTTCTGTTTCCATTGTGTTTCTTTTATGCGTACATTCATTCCGGGGCTGCATTCTGACTTTCATGGGTCCCAGGCACTTTTGCTCCGTGCACCCTTTCCTTTGTTAAGGGAAGGAAGGAAAGAAGAATTAAAAATTATATTTTATAACTGCATTGATAAAAATAAGAATATAATCCAGGCTGGATTCATTATTGTATTTCTTTTTTCTTCTGATTTTATTCTTTTAAAGATTTTATTTATTTATTCATGAGAGACCAACAGAGAGATGCAGAGACAGAGGCAGAGGGAGAAGCAGGCTCCCTGTCAGAAGCCCGATGTGGGACTTGATCCCAGGACCTGGAGATCATGCCTTGAGCAGAAGGCAGACCCTCACCACTGGCACCCTTTTCTTCTGATTTTAAAAGAAATTTACATTAAAGCATTTTCTAGGCCCCTGAATATTCTGGGCTCAAGGCTCTGGCTGGGCTCAAGGCTCTGTGCCAGAATGACTCTGATTCATTCTATTTATGGTGAGTGCTACCGATTTTCCAATTACAAAGGGAAAGTCAAGTTTCCTTTTTACATAAGTGTATTTAGGTAAACAAAATGAGTCTTGGGCAGCCCGGGTGGCTCAGCGGGTTTAGCACGCCTTCAGCCCAGGGCATGATCCTGGAGCCCCGGGATCAGGATTGAGTCCCACATCGGGCTCCCTGCATGGAGCCTACTTCTCCCTCTGTCTGTATCTCTGCCTCTCTCTCCCTCTGTTTCTCTCATGAATAAATAAATAAAATATTTTTTTAAAAATGAGTCTTAGGGGATCCCTGGGTGGCGCAGCGGTTTGGTGCCTGCCTTTGGCCCTGGGCGCGATCCTGGAGACCAGGGATCGAATCCCACGTCGGGCTCCCGGTGCATGGAGCCTGCTTCTCCCTCTGCCTGTGTCTCTGCCTCTCTCTCTCTCTCTATGCCTATCATAAATAAATAAAAATAAATTTTAAAAAAATGAGTCTTAAACATATTGCATGAGTCAGTTCTGGCCGCCGTAACAAAATACCGTAGACTGGGTGCCTTAAACAATAGGGGTGTATGTTCTCTCAGTTTCAGAGGCTGGGAGTCTGAGATCCGGGTGCTGGCAGAGTCGAGTTGGGGTGAGAGCCCTCTCCCCGGCTGGTACACAGACTTCTCGTGTCCTCTCCTGGAGTCTCTCTTCCTCTTAGAAGGCTTCTACCCCGTTAGATTCAGGCCTTGCCCTTACGACCTCATTAACTTTGACTGCCTCCTAAAGACACCATCTGTAGATACAGTGACATTCGGGGTAAGGGCTTCCACATAGAAATTTAGGGGGTGGGGGGACACCGTTCAGTTTACAGCTAACGTGAAAGCACAGAGGTGTGTGGGAATCTGGCAAGAATAAAAGCTCTTCATTTCAGAGATGAGGAGACTGGGGTCTAGAAATTCAAAGCCCCCTGGAGCCAGGACTGGAATTCCTCAAGCTTCGGGGTCTTCAGGGCGTCTGGTGATGGGCACCCGGGTTCCTCCAGCACGCTCGGGAGACTAGGGTGCCCCTCCGGGTGGCTGTGGGCCTTCCCCAGGGGGCCCTACCCAGGCCGGCCCTAGGCCCCGTGAGGACACTACTGCAGATGGGGGTTTTGTTTCAATCAGAACGTGGCTTTAAAGACCATTCAGAAAAAATAAATAAAATAAAATAAAATAAATAAAATAAAATAATAAAATAAAGACCATTCAGAAAGGCCAACAAAGGACAAAGTCTCTTTAAATGCGGGCGGCAGCACCTTGTTAAAGAAAAATAATAAAGAAATGAGCTTTGAAGAAGAGTAAATTAGCATTCTGGCTGGGGTGGGGGGGCCTCTGCCAAGGCCTGAGGACGACTCCTGTCACCCAGGTAACCAGGTCCTGATCAGAGGCCACCTCCCAGGGTGGAGGGAAGCCCCCATTCCTCCCCTCCCCGACCTGGCCTCCCTCTCCCCCCAGGGTTTTGTTCTCTCATTTCCATTTCAGCCTCCAAGGAGGAGAGGCTGAGGAGAGAGGCCGAGGCGGCCCGTGGGCCTGCTTCCCGGGTCAGCTCTCCCGGCAGCAAATGGGGATGGTGGTGGGAGATGAAAATGTAGCTTTGGAAAAAACGTGGTCAGGGTAGAGTTCTGTGACCTGGGAGCTTTTGCCACTTGTCTAAGCTGCTCCGTGGCCCGAAGCGTGGCCCAGAAGGAAGGTCCTAGACGGCTTCCGACTGAATGAAAAGGTGGTGCTCGCTCGTGCTCTCTCTCAAAATAAATAAAGAAATCTTTAAATGAAAAGACTGGACCGGGTTTGAATCCCAAATGAATCCTAAACCGAGCCGGTGAACCCAAGGATAATATTAAGCGATGATAGAATACAGTGGGTTTGGATAGGAAGCATCAGTCCAGCCCTGTTTTTGGTTTTGTTTTGTTTTGTTTTGTTTTTAATTCATTTGAGACACAGAGAGAGGCAGAGACACGGGCAGAGGGAGAAGCAGGCTTCCTGCGGGGAGCCCGATGCGGGACTCGATCCCAGTACCCCGGGATCACGCCTTGAGTGGAAGGCAGATGCTCAACCCCTGAGCCACCCAGGCATCCCTGTAATATTTTCTATTTTATTTTATTTTATTTTTATTTTTTTAAGATTTTATTTATTCACGAGAGACACACACACACAGAGAGAAAGAGAGAGAGAGAGGCAGAGACACAGGCAGAGGGAGAAGCAGGCTCCATGCAGGGAGCCGGACGTGGGACTCGATCCTGGGTTTCCAGGATCAGACCCTGGGCTGAAGGTGGCGCTAAACCGCTGAGCCACCCGGGCTGCCCCTATTTTCTATTTTAAAAGAGATTTTTCTAGGATGCCTGGGTGGCTCAGCGGTTGGGTGTCTACCTTTAGCTCCAGGTGTGATCCTCGAGTCCTGGGATTGAGTCCCACATTGGGCTCCCTGCATGGAGCCTGCTTTTTCTCTGCCTATGTCTCTGCCTTTCTCTCTGTCTCTCATGAGTAAATAAATAAAATCTTAAAAAAAAAAAGATATTCTTTTTAAGATTTTACGTTTAAGTCATCTCTACCCCCAGTGTGGGGCTCGAACTCACAACCCTGAGATCAAGAGTCACACGTTCCATCAACTGAGCCAGCCAGGCGCCACCCCCCATTTGTAAGATTTAAAAATTTTTACCAAACGATCATTTTCGTGCCCTCTACAGGTAAATGTAGGCAAAATGTCTTATCTATTTAATGAAGTGGTGTTTTTAGTAGGAAAATGAGAATAACCCAGGACTAGCAGTCGCTAAAGGAAAGCAGGACTGGAGAAACTATTGGGGTGGGGTGGGTGGGGGAAATAAAGAAACCGCCTTGACCTTGAATTGTTAATGGGCTCCTGGCGCAGCTGTTTGTCTGGAATTTGGGGGAGGGCTTGCTCTCCCCCTCCCCACGTGTAATATCTCTGTGTCTGTCCTCTTCTAGTCTTATCAGTTCTTTAGAGGAGGTAACAGGCACCACCAGCCTCCTGGTAGCAGCTGCCAGAAGTGACTGTCTGGATGGGTGTGTAGGAGAAAAGAGCTGCTAGAAGGCACGGTGGGACAGTTTAATCTGTGTCCTTGATGGCCTATATCAAAGAACCTTGGTCATTCAGTCATTCCACAATTATCTATCGAGTGTCTGCTGTGTGGCAGGTGGTAGGCTGAAAGGAAACTGCATGGGCCAGAAAGGGAATCTGAGCTTTTCACAAGGCAGGCCAGAATTCTGACTGAAGCCCAGGACACCTCCATGCGTCCTCCTCATCAGCCCCCAGCCTCAGCAGACATTAGCAGGTGACCCTGGTGTGCAATTGATGTGCTGCTTTTCACACCTGCTCTCTTCCTGTCCGGGGTAATCTTTTTCCTTTCACTCACTTAGATGAAGGATGGAGAGGGATGGAAAAGATGGAATTGTTAGGGACCGACAGATGGGAATCCCAAATGGCCTCTAACTGGGTGAAGAGCTTGTACTGAGTTCATTTCCAAGTAACCCACAAGAGATCAAGAGTTGTATGTTCGGGCAGCCTGGGTGGCTCAGTGGTTTAGCGCTGCCTGCAGCCCAGGGCATGATACTGGAGACCCGGGATTGAGTCCCACGTCGGGGTCCCTGCATGGAGCCTGCTTCTCCCTCTGCCTGTGTCTCTGCCTCTCTCTCTCTCTTTCTCTGTGTCTCTCATGAATAAATAAATAAATATTTAAAAAATAAAAATAAATTTAAAAATATTTAAAAAGTTTAGATAACAAAACCAGAGAATACATTCTTAACCATAGATGGAAAAGTTTTATGAACAAATGCAAAATCGCACTAATCATAAAGGAAAAGAGTGATAAACTTTATCATATTGCAATGAAGAATTTTCATTCTTTAAAACATAGTATTGATAGAATGAAAAGGTGTAGCATGGGCTAGAATGAATTTACAGCGTATATAACTGACAGAAGGCTTGCATCCAAAAAGAGCTCCTAAATCAAAAGAAAAGGCTTAATTTAAAAAAATGGGCAAATATTAGAATGGATGAACTGTAAGAGCAGCCAAGGATCACAATTGTGGAACTTTTTTCTTGCTCAGGTAAAGTCCAAAATTAATGTTCCTGATCAGGGGAGGTTCTGCTCCACAAAGTCATCCTAAACATGAGCATCCAGCCAGCAGAGGAGGGAGAAAAGAGACTTTCATGGTGGGGGCTTTTTCAAGGCCAGGCCTGGAAATGTCTTGTGTCACTTCCGCTTGCATTCCATGAGCTTGATCCCCACCACGTGGCTCCTATGCCTGCAAGGGAAGCCGGGAAATGTGGTCTACCTATACAGCCAGGAGAAGAAAGAACTTGGATGAACAGCTAATCAGGTTGGGTTTTTTTTTTAAGATTTTATTTATTCATGAGAGACATAGAGACACAGGTAGAGGGAGAAGCTGGCTCCATGCAGGGAACCTGATGTGGAACTCAATTCCAGGACCCTGGGATCACGACCTGAGCCGAAGGCAGATGCTCAACCACTGAGCCACCCAGGCGTCCCGAAGAGCCCATTACTTTATGCCCCAAAGTATTTCATCAAAGAAAAAGTCTCAAGTGGACAATAAGTCTGACAAAGTGCTCAATCTCATTGGTAATCAAGAAAAGAAAAATGAGGGGTGCCTGGCCTGGCATAGGCAATGGAGTGTGGAACTCTTGATCTCCAGGTTATGAGTTCAAGCCCCATACTGGGTATAGAGATTACTTACAGGTAATATATTTTAAAAATAAAATAACATAAAATCTTTGGGGTGCCTGTCTGGCTCTGTTGGTGGAGCATAGAACTCTCTTGATCTCAGGGTCATAAGTTTAGGCCATGTGTTCAGTGTGGGGCCTATTTGAAAAAAAATCTTTTGGGGGACATCTGAGTGGCTCAGTGGTTGAGCCTCTGCCTTTGGCTCAGGGCATGATCCTGGAGTCCCGGGATCGAGTCCCACATCAGGTTCCCTGAGTGGAGCCTGCTTCTCCCTCTGCCTGTGTCTCTACCTTTCTCTCTGTCTCTCATGAATAAATAAATAAAATCTTTCAAAAATATTTTTTAAAAAAATAAATAATAAAAACAAAATTAAAAATCTTTGGGGCACTCAAGTGGCTTAGTCAGTTAAGCATCTGACTTTTGGTTTTGTCTCTCATAGGTGGTAAGATTGAGCCTTGTGTCTGGCTTCACACTCAGGGGGAGTCTACTTGGATATTATCTCCCTCTGCTCCTTCCCCTGCTCTTGCTCTCTCTCTCTCAAATAAATAAATCTTTAAAGAAAAATCTTTAGTGGTAACTGGGTGGCTCAGTCAGTTAAGCATCTATTTTTTTTTTTTTTTACTATTAATCTCAGGGTCATGAGTTCAAGCCCTGTGTTAGGCTCCACACTAGGCATAGAGCCTACTTAAAATATATATATATATTTCTTTTTTAAAAGATTTTATTTATTCATGAGAGACACACAGAGAGAGAGAGAGAGGCAGAGACATAGAGGGAGAAGCAGGCTCCCTGTAGGGATCCCAATGTGGGACTCCATCCCCAGACTGGGATCATGCCAAGTCGAAGGCAGACACTCAGCTGCTGAACTACCCAGGCATCCCCTCAAAAAAAAATCTTTAAAAATATGAAATAAAATAAAGAGAAGTAAGGAGCTGGTTACCATCTCATTTGAGTCACAGCTTCATGTAGGGAATAGAGTTGTGATGAGGAGAACAGGATGCTTCTGGCCCACCAGCCACATTCTGTTTCTTGACCTGGGTGGTGGGTACATAGATACAAACTTTACTATCTTTTGTTAAATTGTATATTTATTTTATGTAATTTTCATTATGAATTATCTCTCACTATAAGTTTTTTTTTTTTAATGTTACAAAGACCAGAGGCAGCCATGGCAGATTCTTAAGCATCACATCAGAAGATGAAAACAAAAGTCTAGGGCCTTACAGGCACACTCTGTTCAAGAAACAAACCCGCCCTTTATGTACAATTGTGTCCATGAACAGCCAGCTTATGACCATTTTTTTTTTTTAAGATTTATTTTCTTTATTCATTCAGAGAGACCAAAGAGAGAGGCAGAGACACAGGCAGAGGGAGAAGCAGGCAGAGGGAGAAGCAGGTTCCACGCAGGGAGCCCGACGCAGGACTCGATCCCGGGTCTCCAGGATCACACCCCAGGCCGCAGGAGGCGCTAAACCGCTGCGCCACCGGGGCTGCCCTGACCATTCTAATGGAAAGGAAAAATGGTGCTTTTTCTGGACATTCCAAGAAATCAGCCATCACCCTTCAAAAGCTGTTAGTAAGCATCTCACCACAACTGTCATTTTCAAACACCTCTTAGATGCTTTTCAAACCTATCTTACTTCATCCTCAAAATGACCCTGTGGGAGAGACAGTACAACCCCCATGTCAGATTTGGAACTATGACTCCTCCCAGAGGTTAAGGCCCCTTGGATAGTTAGTAAGCAGAACAGAGGGATTTTTTTTTTTGAAGATTTTATTTATCTATTCATGAGAGATATATAGAGAGAGGCAGAGACACAGGCAGAGGGAGAAGCAAGCTCCATGCAGGGAGCCCGACATGGGACTCGATCCCGGGTCTCCAGGATCATGCCCTGGGCTGAAGGCAGCACTAAACCGCTGAGCCACCCGGTGTGCCCAGAACAGAGGGATTTAAATCCAAGTTTGTGTAACTCATGCACATGCGCCTCCCCCTGCCTGCACTGCTGGGTCTCGTCACACATGATGCTAGGGAAAAGGTATAGCCACTCTTCTATCTGAAAAAAATGACCATTTGTTACAGATACATATTTGGATGATGAGGTTTTTTAAGAGATTATTTGAGAGAGAGAGAGAGAGAGAGAGAGCATAAGCAGGGGGAGAGGCAAAGGGAGAAGGAGAGAGAGAGAGAGAGAAAGAGAGAGAGAAGCAGGCTCCCCATTTAGTGCACAGCCCAACTCGGGGCTCCAGGCTTGATTGCACAGCCTGGAAATCATGACCGGAGCCGAAATCAAGAATCAGTAGCTTAGCTGACTGAGCCACCCAGGCACCCCTGGATGATGAGATATTTACATGGCTTGATATCTCGTAGGCCAAGGGCAACTGCATTTTTGAGGCTGAAGCCAAGAACAGTTTTTAACCTATCTCTCTACCTACCTACCAATATCCCTCCATTTATTATTTTTATGATTATTTATTTATTTATTTTTTATTTATTTATGATAGTCACACACACACACACACACACACACACACACACACAGAGGCAGAGACACAGGCAAAGGGAGAAGCAGGCTCCATGCACCGGGAGCCCGACGTGGGATTCGAACCCGGGTCTCCAGGATCACGCCCTGGGCCAAAGGCAGGCGCTAAACCGCTGCGCCACCCAGGGATCCCCCCTCCATTTATTTTTAAGTAAGTTTTATATCCAGTGTGGGACTTGAACTGACAACCCTGAGATCAAGATTCATATACTCAACTGACTGAGCCACCCAGGCACCACCCCCTCCCCGAATAGTTTTTAATTGGGTAAGTGACCATATGGGCTCCATGTCCAACTTAGGCAGGGCGAGGATGTTGGCTCCCTGTGCCCTGTCAGACACAGGTGAATGAGGGATGGGTAAGGCTAGACAGCTCCCCTGGGACTGGGGAGGCATCGGGCAGTGCACGGAAACAGAAGCAGCAGGTCAAAATGAGAAATCACGATCTGGAAGGGGACCAAATTCACAGCTGAGCAAATGATCCAAACGTTGGTGTTCTATCCCAAGAGGTGGCAACAGAGAGCTGGAGTCAAAGGTTAGAGACAGAAATGTGGCAGAGAGACTACTAGTTAAGCTGCTAACAAGTGTAAAAGTGGGCAGGCAAGAGAGCTTTCTGGAACTAGCATGCAGTCAGTGGGGGTTTGGGAATCAACCCATTTGTCCCAAAAATACTGTGTGATACGTCCATACATGAAGTACAGTGCAGCCGTTAGGAAGAATAGGTAAAGCTGCCTGTAATGACATGGAACAAAGTCCATGATACTTAACTGAGTAAGAAAAGAAATTATGGAGAAGTAATCATGATGTATGTGGGATAAATATATATATATATTTATTTATTTATTTATTATATATATATAATCTTATATATAAAATTTTTATAAAATATATTTTTTATACATTTTTATAAAATATATATATAAAAGTTTTAGAGAGTAGAGTCTGGAATAATACACTTGGAACTGTTACCAGTGGTTGTATCTGGAAGAACTTTTCATTTTGTCTTGTTTATTTATTTTTTAAAGAATTATTTATTTATTTGAGGGAGAGAGAGTGTGGTAGGGAGGGGCATGGGGTAAGGGAAAGAGAATCTTAAGCAGACGCTGCACTATTAGTGTAGGACCCTACCTGGGGCTCAATCTCACAACCCTGAGATCATGACCTGAGCTGAGATCAAGAGTTGGATGCTTAGAGCAGCTCCGGTGGCTCAGCGGTTTAGCGCCGCCTTCAGCCCAGAGTGTGATCCTGGAGACCTGGGATCGAGTCCCACGTCAGGTTCCCTGCATGGGGGCCTGCTTCTCCCTCTGCCTGTGTCTCTGCCTCTCTCTCTCTGTGTGTGTGTCTCTCATGAATAAATAAATTAAATCTTTGAAAAAAAAAAATTGGATGCTTAACCCACTGAGCCCCCCAGGTGTCCCCCAGGAGTGCTAGTTATGAGAAGAGGGTCTTTGGAAGAAGGGTCCTGTGAATGAAGACTCGCTCGTGGGTTCCCAGGGTGGCTGAGTTGTTGGAATGGTAAGCAGGAAAGAGCCAATGTGGGGCCAACTGAGAAAGGGAAGATATGAGGAGGGGTGCACCTACAGTAGGGACCCCCCCTTTCACTCATGGCTGCCACCCTGTGCCTTCCCCCAGAGAGAACTGTATTTGTAGGAAATATGAGACAAGGGTCAGTCAATGGTCCATCTTTACTTATAAAGCATCAATAACCCCACAAAAGGGAAAGCCACCACACAGATTTCAAAATGGTAGAAACATCATTCTCAGACAAATACACAGTAAGAATATTAAAGAAACTAACATCAGGATGACAAAGGTGGTTCAAAGAAGGATGCAACAGGCACCAGTCAGGTGGCTGAGTGGCTCAGTCAGTTGAGTGTCTGTGTTCAGCTCAGGTCATGATCTCCTTGCTCAGCGGGAAGTCTGCTTCTCCCTCTTCCTCTGCCCGCCCCCCACTCCTTCTCTCCATCTCTCAAATAAATAAATCTTAAAAAAAAAAAAAAAAAAAAGATGCAAGAAACTGTGTGTGTGTGCGTGTGTGCACGTGCTCAGTGAAAAAGAGAATTCTGGAAGAATACGGCTAAGTTAGCAATAGAACTGGCTACTGCCTTACAATGCAAGAAGACCACAACCTTTGGGGTTGTCATTATTGCTCTTCCAAATGTTTCTATTTTACTTTCATCAGTGCCACACAGAAAACATTTGCATCTTATCCATTTTGGCGGGTCAGCATCTGACATTACAGACTCTGGGCCCTGATCCGTAGTAAATAAGAAGTCAAAGCAAATCTTATTCCCCTCCAATAGTATTTCTCAGCCAATGTTGTGAAGAGAGGCTGGAGCCCTAATGCCCAGCGCATTCTCTGTACGTAATCAATTCACTTTTCTCTGCATCTAGAGTGGTACTAGCTGTCTATGGGAGAGCGGAGTAAATAGTCCCTCGAACAATTCTCTACATTCTGAGAATAAAACGACCCTGATTCTTCTGCCCTATTTCCGAGTTTTGGGTCACTTTCCTTCAGAGGAGAAACTACAGGTGTATAGATCTTGAGAAGGAGTTCACCCACATAGGAACTTGTACTTGTGCTACCTGAGGACCAACCTGATGAAAAAGGCTCAAAGCCTGATAGAATGTTCTCAGTAGAGAAAGCTTTAATGAGAACTTGGATCTTGTCCAGGAAACCCACAGTGGCGGAAGCCATGGATACATCTCACATGGGGAAAGAGGTCTCCACTAGAAGAGAAGGTTCTCGTGGCAGAGAAACCCTAGATCTGCCCCCAGGGTTGAGGGAAGGGCTTAATTCATAATCCTAAATCGATTGACTATCTGAACATGCATACTAGTGAGAAATTCTGCAAACCTCATAATTAAGTCAACCTCAGGCCATTCGTGTTGGGGAAAAATGCTAATGTCCGCAGCCAGGGGAGAGCTTCAGCTGCAGTACCAGCTTCACCAGACAGGAGAGTCTCCGCAAAGCAGAAAGAGACACCCTCTAAACGTCCAGAGTGGCCAAAGAGCTAAGGTGGCTGAAGGAGGTAGACCCACAGGCTGGGCAAACCTCTCTATTGGGCCTTGTCCACCATGAGCCTAGACTGGTCCACAGACCACCATACTCCTGCCGCTGGGCACAGGATGTTCTCTCTGGTAGCTGCTTCCGGTTAGCCTGTGGTGTCTACCAGTCATTTATGGGGGTTCATACAGGATTTTAGCTTGATCCACATCCTGGCTTGTCACTGACTTGTTATGTGGTGTTGGGTATATCAGTTAATTTCTTTAAGTCAAAAAATAAAAATAATAAAAATAACAATTTCTTTAAGTCTCTCTATTTTTTTAAGAGGAGATTTATATTAGTGCCCATTTCATAGACGTCATGAGAATTAACCAGGATGAATGAGATTGCCTTCCACCACCTTCTTTTTGTTTGACTGACCCATTTCCCAGAAGCCTCAAGCTCAGTGTGCCTTCCAGGCCCCCAGCTTAGGCCTGGGGATGGGGAAGTGGCATTGTGTATGCCCCTGTGGGGAAGGAGCTTTCCCAAGACTCAGAAGGTTTCCAAGTGGGCGTGAGGAATGGAGCACTTGCAAAGCCCTTGCAAAGCGGGTGCAGAGTCTCTATGGATCTTTTCCAATGACCCCCAAGGAGACGCACAAATTTTCTCCCACTCTGTCCTTGGTCAGTCCCTTAAGATAGTTCTGAAGCTAGCAGCCAACTTTCCTGACTGTTCCAAACAGGACCGGTCCAGTAGTGAGATAGGCATAGAACTTCAGAGCTATATTAAGTCATGAAAGACCTCCTCATTTTGCAAAGGAGGCAGGGTAGCCAGATTTAGCAGAGAAGATACAGAATGCCCAGTTAATTTTGAATTTCAGATAAATGACCAAAAAAATTTTATAGTGTGTTCCAGTATTACATGCGACATCCTTCCAAAGAATTTTTTTGTTGTCGTTTATCGGAAATTCAAATTTAACTGGGCTTCCTGTATTTTATCTGGCAACCCTGAGAAGAGAGTTAGGTGCTAAAGGGGGAAACAATTGGGGTCACCATCCAGCCAGGCAGACCTGGAAGCCACGTCTGCTGGGTTCCAGCGACTATTCCCCCTCCACACCCCACAAGGCATCTGCCCCAACTGTTAGTTTTTTATGTAATGCTTGCTGGGCTGGGTGCCTCAAATTCCTTGTCTGCTTTACAAGGGAAAAACCACTGGTTCCAGGTCTCCAACAGGAGAAGCAGAACACCCACACAGCACAGAAGAGAGCAGGTGGCCGGTAGGACTTCAGGGGATTTCGTTCAGAGTCCAGCTGTTTTCCAAGTGAGGGTGATCACCAGCCAGACTTTTAACTGCTCTAAGGCTCGGGTATTTTAACTCTCAAATGGGCACAATGGGACCTGTTTCCAAAGAGTCACTTTGAGGATGAGATAAGCTGAGTGATTCCCAAAAAGCTGGTTGCTTGTCAACCCTGGAGCACAGTTTGGGTCTCTGCGGCTTTTATCAGGACCAAGCTTCCCCACCCCTGGCCCCCAAGGGGCTTGGGGCAGAATTCTGGCCCCGCACCCAGAGCCCCACCGAGTGGTCCGTCCCATCCCGGTTTACGGGAACTCACACCAGCGATCAATCATCCTTAATTTGTAACTGGGCAGTGTCCTGGGCCAGCCAATAGCCAAGACCGGCCCCCCCCCCGCACCCCACCTCCCTGACCTTGTGGGACTGCACTCAGTCTGCGCTGGAGCTGCCCAGGGACCAGGAGTTTGGAGCAGGTTTGGTGACGGGGGTGGGGGCGGGGGTTTGGGGAGTGGGGTGTCTCCAGCTCCTTCTTTCCCTCCCCCGTTTCCTGCCCCCTCTTTATCTCTGACGTCTCCACTGGCTGGCTCGCACTGTAGACTTCAGCGCCCCCCCGCCCGTGCCCCCTCCCCGGGGTGTCGCCTGAGCTGCGGTGCGCAGCCCCCTGGCCGTCCCCTGCTCCCCCTGCCTCGCGGCGGCCTCGTTAGGCTGGAGCAGGACCCTCCGGGGGAACAGATGGATGGACTGGGCTGGGAGGGGGAAGGAAGGGCAGCGGGTGCCGGGAAAGGGAAGCGGTTTGGGGAAAACAAAACAGGGGGAGGAGCCTGAGGGAAGGTGGCTGGGGGCGGGGGGGCGGGAATTCGCGCCGGGGGACCGCGGCCTGGAACGGAATGGGGGCGGGCCCGGGGTGGTGGGCGGGGGGAGGGGGAGGGGGCCCCGGGGTGGTGGGCGGGAGGAGGGGGCCCCCGGGGTGGTGGGCGGGGGGGGGAGGGGGAGGGGCCCCCGGGGTGGCGGGCGGGGAGGAGGGGGCGGGGGCGCCCGGGGTGGTGGGCGGGAGGAGGGGGAGGGGGGGCCCGGGGTGGTGGGCTGGGGGGACGGCGGGGGGGGGCCGGGGTCGGCACGCACTGCAGCGCTGGCTGTCTCCGCAGGTCCGGGCCGACGCCACCGCCCAGATGGCCTCCAGGCTGACCCCGCTGACCCTGTCGCTGCTGCTGCTGCTGCTGACTGGGGTGAGTGGCCCCTTCGAGGGGGCGAGGAGCTGAAGATGAACCGTTCTGGGCCTGCCGAACGAGGAGAGCTCCTCTTGGCACCAGCAAGTGTGGTCCTGGCCCCGGGGTCCGGAGAGAGCGAGGCGCGGGCGAGCGGGGTTCTCCTCCCCGCCCGCTGCCCGCCAGTTGGGGTGGCCTTGAGCGGGTGCCGGTCTGTAGGGTGGAAGGCTAGAGAGGGCCGGAGATGGGCAGTACTTTGTGTTCTGCAAAGACAAGGAGTTTTCGTGGCTGAGCTGGGGGGGGGGGGGGGGTGCTGGAGACACAGGACCGGCCGGGGCTGCTCCTGCCCCACCGCCAGGAGAGGCAGCAGACACCCCTGGGTCCGGGTGGGGCCCATCGCAGCCGCGGGTGCCAGCCGCATGGGAGGCTCGAAGGTGGCGCCTGCTTTGGCGTGTCTGTTCACAGAGTCTGTGGAGGTGGCATCGGGGGTGCCCTAGGCAGTCAGGGGCTCTGCGGGGTTGAGCAGGGGATCTAGAATCACGAGTCGAGTCACCAGCTTCAGTGAGGCCCTGGGCCAGTTCCTGAATATCTCAGCATCAGTTTCTTTTATCACTGACATGGGATAATTTTTTTTTTTTTTTTAATGATAGTCACACAGAGAGAGAGAGGCAGAGACACAGACAGAGGGAGAAGCAGGCTCCATGCACCAGGAGCGTGACGTGGGATTCGATCCCGGGTCTCCAGGATCGCGCCCTGGGCCAAAGGCAGGCGCTAAACCGCTGCGCCACCCAGGGATCCCTGACATGGGATAATATGTGCTTTCTCAACCCAGAAGCCAAGACATTTGGGGCTGGCTAATTCGTTGTGAGGGGCTAGCCGGGACATTGTAGGATATTTTGCAGTATCCTGGTTCCTACCCATTGAATGCCAGTACCATCTCCACCCTATTTCCCCATCCCTTTCCCTGCCCTATGATAACCAAAAATGTCTCCAGACATTGCCAAAATCCCCAGGGATTAAAGTGGTCTCTGATTGAGAGCCACTGGTCTGTACTATTTCTTCCTCCCTCCCTTCTTTCCTCCCTCCCCCCCTTCCTTTCTTTCCTCTTTCTCTCCTTTCTTCCTTCCTTCCTTGCTCCCTTCCTTCCTTTCTTTTGGAACGCTGATGGCTTGCAGCCCGCAATCGGAAAAGCCACTTCTCACACAGAGGTCACAAGCTCGAATATCTCTGTACTGGCCTGGCAAGTGAACCAAGACAGGCAGATACTTAAAGAAATTGCAAGAACATGGATAAACGGCCATTGACCCTCAGCTCCAAAGTTTTGGAAACAGCTTACCTTGTGGGATCAATTCCTCGGAGATAACAGAGTCCTAGCTCCTTACCTCTGTGGAGACTATCCTGTCTCCACCACCACCAGCTCCTGCACTGCCCCTCCTCTGGAGGACGTAGTGGTGGCAACTCCAAGGCAGGCCTCTTGCCCACCAGGCTTTCCTAGGAATCATTCTCCGGTCCAGGACATCTTCCACATCCCCACCTTCCCTTCCTGCTGTGAGTGTTTGAGGGGGGAGCTGTGCCTCATAGTAGGAAAAGTGAAACTCAGGTTCTTGAACCACAGGTTAGAGCCTCCTCAGATCTGAATGTTACTAGCCCCAACTCCATGGCAGAGAGCTGGCAAGGGGGAAGCGAAGGACACATCTCGGAGGGAGCGATCACCAAGAATGTATCCACTCAACACACCGTGGACTCTTCTACCTTGTTGAATATCAGCTCAACCATCGTAACAGCCAATACCACTCTTGAACCCACTACTCAGCCTTTCATCGGGTCCACTGTTCAACCCACCCAGCCCACTACTGAGCCATTCTGCCCAGGGCCTGCCACTTCCTGCTCTGACGCGGAGAGTCACTGGGCAGAGTCTGAGTTGAGTGAGGCCTTGATAGCCTTCTCTCTGAAGCTCTACCATGCCTTCTCAGCAGTGAAGAAGGTGGAGACCAACATGGCCTTTTCTCCATTCAGCATTGCCAGCCTCCTGACCCAGGTCCTGCTTGGTAAGAACCTAAGTCCTCTCCAAGTTGTATGTTGGACCCTCCTGTAAGGGTCCCCAACCCATCTGGCTGCAAAGCCGTGCCTTGGGGAAAGGCTATAAAACTGGGTTATGTCTAGGGGGAGGGTGAGCATTCATTTATTCCTTCATTTTTTTTTTTTTTTATTCCTTCATTTAACAGTGATTTAACACACACTATTGCTTATAAAACCCCATGGACTAAGCAGGAATATATAAAACAGGTTCTCAGTCCCCAGCCATGTCTCAGGGTAAGGCAACAAGGAAAATGAAACCATGAGCGATAGACATAGAGTAGAATCATGCTAATCCTGTTTACTGGCTGTGGGACATTGGCAGGTTACTCAACTCCTCTGAGCCTGAGTCCTCACATGAGAAATGGAGATAGTTGTACTTTAAAAAAGAAAGCAGAGAGCTTGGTGGCTGGCTTAGAGGGAGGTCAAAACACGTTAGTCCCTTGCCTTCCCGAGAGATATTGTTAAGTCCCATGGGGTATACAGCTATGTACACTCCCCAGTTAGGACAACCAAAACTGCCAGATGTCCGCTGGGAGACACATTTCAGTTGATTGGCTTTGGCAGATTTCTTTATTGCCCAGAATCTTTTTTTTTTTATTTTTTTTTTTATTTATCTATGATAGTCACACAGAGAGAGAGAGAGGCAGAGACACAGGCAGAGGGAGAAGCAGGCTCCATGCACCGGGAGCCCAACGTGGGATTCGATCCCGGGTCTCCAGGATCACGCCCTGGGCCAAAGGCAGGGGCCAAAGGCAGGCGCCAAACCGCTGCGCCACCCAGGGATCCCTATTGCCCAGAATCTATGGCTTGAGTCTTCTCTCCCTTTTCTGCCTAAATCTGTGGTCTTGAGTAAAGTGGATCACTTAATCTGTCTCTCTCTTTTTTTATATAAGATTTTATTTATTTCCTTGAGAGAGAGAGAGAGGGAGGGAGAGTGCACAAGCAGAAGGAGTGGCAGGCAGAGGCAGAGGGAGAGGGAGAAGCAGACTCCCCGTGGGGCAGGGGAGCCCGACGTGGGACTCGATCCCAGGACCCCATGATCATGACCTGAGCCCAAGGCAGATGCTTACTTAACAGACCCAGACCAAGTCACCCAGGCACCAGATTGCTTAATCCCTTAAACTTCAGTTTCCTCATCTGTGAGTAGGGAGAGTAATGACCCTGATGTGAAAGGATTATTGTGGAGATTCAGTGAGCTAATATGGGAGCCAGTATGTGATGCCTGGAACCCAGTAAGTGCTCCATACATTTTATCTCTTACTGCAGGGAATATGTGCACAATAAATATTTAATAATGAATAACGAAAAGGGTATTGAACATCTCTCCTCTTTATGATCCTCTGATTTCTACTTTTAAAAGTGAGCTAGTGTCCTGCCTAGAAGGTTAAACCTTCATACACCCAAACCAGCCAAATCATCATTCATGTGCAATAGGCAGTGATTGGACTGGGCTTTCAGTGCTGTGTGGGGTTAAAATTAGGTAGAAAGTGGAGAAGAGGATTCAAAGCCCTGGAAAAGCCTAACTGTGATGATTCCTAATTGCCCCACCCCTTTCATTCTGACCTATGGATGGTCTTCAGAAGCAGTCATCCCTGCTCTGTTGATTTGTGATCCCCTCCATAGCAGGAAACGACTTCCCAAATTCCAGCCTGGTCCCTCAATCCTAGTCCTGAATGGCAGGCCCCCCATCTCGATCCTACAGTTTTTCCCTATTTCTGCCCTTTGTTGCAGGGGCCGGGGAGAACACCAAGAGAAACCTGGAGAACCTCCTCTCCTACCCCGAGGACTTTGCCTGTGTCCACCAGGCCCTGAAGGCCTTCACATCCAAAGGCTTCACATCAGTCTCTCAGATCTTCCACAGCCCAGGTGAGTGCCCCGAGAAAGAGCAGCAGCTGCCGAGCAGCATTCTGAGAGAGTTCTGGGGCAGACTCGACCCTGGGCAAAGAGGACAGAGGGAATGTTAGAGCTACAGGTTAGGGATGGGCTGCAGAGTAGGTAAAGGCCTCAGCAGGAATGTCCTTTGGCTTCAGGAGCTGGATGGATCTCCTGGTGAGACCTTGGGCAATGGGTCTCCTAGTGAGACCTTTGGCAATGGGCCTCCTGGTGAGACCTTGGGCAATGGGCCTCCTGGTGAGACCTTGGGCAATGGGCCTCCTGGTGAGACCTTGGGCAATGGGCCTCCTGGTGAGACCTTGGGCAATGGGCCTCCTGGTGAGACCTTGGACAATGGGTCTCCTGGTGAGACCTTGGGCAAGTCATTTCCATTCATTAGCTCTGGTTAGAATAAGAATGTCCTTCTGCATTTATTCATAGACAGTACCAGAGAGCTCAAGAGAAACAATGTTCATCTGGGCCAGGGGAGTCTTGAGACATCTAGTTTTTTGTACTTTTGTGTTCTATGAATTTGCGGTCATTTACAAATGTTGCATTATTGAATATGTAATAAGATGAATAAGCTTCCAAAATGACTTGATACCATAATTTTCAAATTTTCTTCCCCAGAGACCTGGGTTTCTGCTGAGCTGCTTCAGGAGTCATGGTGGGAGTGGAGAGGGATCAGGGAGGTTGAGTGGGGTATGGGGTTCCCACTCCTCTGGGAAGCAAATGGAGCCAGCTGGCCTCTGAGCCCTCACCCAGCCTCAACAAGAACCATTTTATTTTATTTCTTTAAAGATTTTATTTATTTATTCATGAGAGACACAGAGAGAGACAGAGACACAGGCACAGGGAGAAGCAGACTCCCTGCGGGGAACCCAGTGCAGGACCCAATCCTCGGACCCCGGGATCACAACCTGAGCTGAAGGCAGATGCTCAACCACTGAGCCACCCAGGTGCCCCAACCAGAGCCCTTTTAATTGTGGGCTTCAGATGTGACTGTTTCAGGATAGTTCAGGTCCTTAAAAAGCCTTGAGAGTGACAGATCTAGTCTGCCCCCTTCCTTTATTTTTTTTTAAGATTTATTTATTTATTTATTTATTTATTTATTTATTCATGAGAGACACACAGAGAGAGGCAGAAACACAGGCAGAGGGAGAAGCAGGCTCCATGCAGGGAGCCCGATGCGGGACTCGATCCTGGGACCCCAAGATCACGCCCTAGGCCAATGGCAGGTGCCAAACCACTGAGCAACCCAGGGATCCCAGTCCCCTTCCTTTAAAGGGAAAAAATTTTTTCCCATTTTTTTAATCTATAAAAACGATATTCATTCATTGTAGAAAACAGAAAATACAGGGAAGAAGAAGAAGAAACAAAGAAAGGAAACTCACCTATCAGCCCATTCTCTTAAAAAAAAAAAAAGAAAAGAAAGAAATACCCTCTTTTTTAAAGATGAGAAAAATCTTTGTTGAAGGTGTTCAAGAAACACCATGTGTACTTATTTGCTATCCATCAACTTAATCGTCAGTCTTGCTAGATTGGTAGAAAATAACTGCATTCAATATTATCTATTTAATCCAGGAAAAAATTTTCTCTTTCAAACACTGTTTTCTTTAGTGGACTTGACCTTTGGAGAACAAAATCCAGGAAGTTTTGCCATGAACTTCCACCGAAGCCGAGAAGCAGAGTGGGTTCCCTGCTGAATTAAGGGAAGAACCAAGGGAAAACCCTGGCAAATGGAAGTTAGTTATTTCGCCAAGCCACAGGTGCATGGCAAGGAGAGGTAGCCAGGGCCTAGCAGGCGTCCTCCTAGGGGCCTCAATTGCCATATCTGTAAGAGGAGTGGGCTGGGCCCTGTCTCCAACCTGCTATGCTTGCCCCAGCAAGCCCAAAGCAGTAGGAAACATGCTCCCTCCCGAAGCCTCCCTAGAAGGGAGAGGATGTTCAGGGGACTGATGCCTCCCTCTCTCCACCTGCCCCCCATCCTCCAGACCTGCCCATAAGGGACACCTTTGTGAATGCCTCTCAGAGCCTGTATGGCAGCAGCCCCAGAGTCCTGGGAAATGACAGCAATGTCAACGTGGAGCTGATCAACACCTGGGTGGCAGAGAAGACCAACCACAAGATCACAGAACTGCTGGAAAGTCTGCCCTCGGACACCCGCCTTGTCCTCCTCAATGCTGTCTACCTGAGTGGTAAGGGAGCCCTGGACCCAGAGGTCTTTCCATCCCGTGTCCTTTCTCTCTTCCTGGCCTTGAAGCCCATGCAGCCCCAGGTTCCACAGCTGGATCCCATTGTGCCCGTCCCACCCTCGCCAACTGGGCTTTAACTCCTCTTCATCCTCTCCTGCCTGTGTTAGAGTAACCCTCCTTCCTCTTCCCTCTAGCCAAGTGGAAGACAACATTTGATCCAAAAAGAACCTCTCTGGAGCCCTTTTACCTCAAATCCTCTGTGATAAAAGCGTTCATGATGAACAGCAAGAAATACCCTGTGGCCCATTTCACTGACTCAACTTTGAAGGCCAAGGTATGTTCTTGGTCCTTCCCATTCTTGTTTCTGAGGCTCTGGTGGGTCCCGATGTCTTTTCTGCTATGGCCCCATCAATGTGGGGCGGACCCTTATGAATTCATCGTTTCCACTCCTTCCATCTGTATTTCTACCCTGTCTTTTCTGCTTTTCCCCTCTGTAGCTTGGCCGAGGCAGGCATTGTTTATTTTAGGCTGGGAAGCGGGATCCTAAAGTTTCTTCGTCTCTACTGCATCGAATGGCAAAACGTGAGTCTGTTCATAGGTATCTCTTTCCCGTCAGCCTGGTGGTGAGACAACCTCCTGGTGACTTAGTAAGTCCTGTGTGTACATGTGTGCCTGTGTAAAGCATGCATATGTAGGTGTACACATGTCCGGGTAGGTATAAACGTGTGCGTAGGTGGGGTAGGTGCACAGGTGTGCATGTGTTAAACGGCTTACATACCTTTGCAAAAATTGAACAGTAGAATTTCAATGGATGGGAAGGAGGGAAGATTATATATGGATCCCAGAAGATTCTAATTATTTCTAGCTATTTCTACCTTGTTAGGACAGCAAGACACAGATTTATGAAATAGAATACAATGAGAGAATACCCGGTGACTTAGTGCCAGGCTTGTTTCCACCTTGGGAACTTTCCCTAACTTTTCCCTCCGCTTTGACCCTTTTTCACTCAAATTTTCTTTTTTTTTTTTTTAATTTTTATTTATTTATGATAGTCACATAGAGAGAGAGAGAGGCAGAGACACAGGCAGAAGGAGAAGCAGGCTCCATGCAGGCTCCATGCACCAGGAGCCTGACGTGGGACTCGATCCCGGGTCTCCAGTATCGCGCCCTGGGCCAAAGGCAGGCGCCAAACCGCTGCACCACCCAGGGATCCCTCTTTTTCACTCAAATTTTCACGTAACTTATTCCTTCTGCATGTCTAGCTATCAGTTCAAAGCTCACCTTAATGGCAAGAACTTCCCCCTTCTTAAAGGAACTGCCTCCTCATCCTGAAACATTGCGCTGGTTTATTATATCCAGGGTACCTGTCACTATCTGAAATTAGGTGGTTCATTTGCTAATTTTATTACAATATTATTTGTCTCTCTGAAATATTGTCTTTCTCCTTGGGACCAGAAACCTTACCTGCCCTGTTTCCTGTCCCCAGGGCCTAGAACAATGCCACATATAATAAGTGCTCGTTATATGTTTGCTGAATAGATGAGTGAATTCATTGGAGGGTGGTAAAGGGTACAACCCACTTCTGGATGGCCAGGAAGGCTTCACAGAAGAGGCTACCTCTGACCATTCTTGACTATTTGTGCACCTTTCCACCCACCCATCTCTGCCTATCTAACGTAGTTAACCACTCATGGCTGACAGAACCAGAATGGCATGTGTAAATTTGATATACTTGATTTTCTTTTCAAGCATGTCAGCTACCCGTCAAGGCTGAGTTACAACCCTGTTTGGCTGTATCTTCCAAGCGCTGAAAGCCCCCTGTGAAATAAAAATTAAATTTGAAGCGCAAATCAGCTTTCCACCAACACCTCAATATCCTTCTCACATTTAATTATCCTACACCTCTTGACTTCAAAGCCTAAAACTAGTATGTCTGACTCTCTTAAAAATTGCAAGCACTATTTTGAATAATGGACGCACAGATTACCCTCAATTTACCCTAATGTTAATACTGTGGAGTTGGTTTACTTTGTCATATCCATATTTAATTTCTAAATCTTTCTGGGACTTAAGAGCACTTACCCAGCTAAGGGGGTTAGATTTACCAACTCCGGCATAGGAGGGGTACTGGTTTGAAAAGTCAAGACCAGGGGCGCCTGAGTGGCTCAGATGGTTAAGCATCTGCCTTTGGCTCAGGTCATGATCTCCGAGTCTGGGGATCTAGCCCCACGTTGGGCTCCCAGCTTAGTGGGGGTCTGCTTCTCCCTCTGCCCCTCCCCCCTGCTCATGCTGTCTCTGTCTCTCTCTCTAATGAATGAATAAAATCTTAAAAAAAGAAAAGAAAAGAAAAGTCAAGACCACAGCATGGTGATACTTTGGTCAGAGATTCAGCGTCTGTACACAGGACCTAAAGGGTACACCCTGCCCACTGAGTCTGCCCTATTCAGTGCCTATGCCAACAGAGACCCTTTCTTTGTCCATGTTCTTCAGTTAATATTGGTTTACAACCATTTTCTTTTGGGTAATTATTTTATATTCCAACAATGATTGATTTCCATTAATCTCTTTATTGCCCAGTTGAATTTTGCAATCTAGTTTCTTCTTATCCCTGTCCCAATTCTAACTGTGGTGCCATTTTAATGATAGTCTTTTACATCCTATTACACTATGGTTTCTCTACCGTTAGTTAGGGGTTAGATAACTCTTTGTCAGGGGGACTATCCTGGGCATGATGTAGGGGTTAGCATCATCCCTATCTTCTATCCACTAGATACCAGCAGCCCTGTGAGTCCCCTCTCCTCCAGTTGTGATAACCAGAATGTCTCTAGACACTGTCAAATGTCCACTGGGGGCAAATTCACTCTGGGTGGAGAACCCCTTTATATTAAATGCATGGGTCCTGTACTTGTGTCATACTACTGTCTGACTGCCGATTGGAAGTCCTTTTAGTGGCAGGCCTGAAAGGGAGGCTAGGATCAGTTTGTCTACAGTCTCAGATGCCATGCTAAGACTTTTACTTAATCTTGTAATCAGTAAAGAGCCATCAAAAGTCTTTTTTTTTTTTCTTTTCATCAAAAATCTTTCAAAGGACCGGGGCACCTGGCTGGATTGGTCAGTAGAGCATGCAACTCTTGATCTTGGTATTGTGGGTTTGAACCCCACATTGGGTGTGGAGATTACTTGAGAGTTTACTCAAGATTACTTGAGAGAGAGTGTGCGCCTGAATGCACAAG
Organism: Canis lupus dingo; assembly: GCF_003254725.2. Taxonomy (NCBI): domain Eukaryota; kingdom Metazoa; phylum Chordata; class Mammalia; order Carnivora; family Canidae; genus Canis; species Canis lupus. The sequence goes on along the minus strand of NC_064260.1, from coordinate 38,569,456 downwards.
CAGCGGGAGGAGCAGAGGGAGAGACAGACTCCCCAATGAGCAGAGAACCCCACTCAGGGCTCCATCACAGGACCCTTAGATCATGACCTGAGCAAAAGGCAGAGGCTTAACTGACTGAGCCACCCAGGTGCCCCCCAAATTAAAATATTTTAAAAGTCTTTAAAAGGACACATCTGATAACTCTGGTGGTATATTATACACATTACGTTCTTTATGCACTGCACACTGGAAGAGAAGGGAGCAGGGCTCAGATCACATCACTTGTCTATATTACATGGCTAGTCAGCAATAGAGTCAAGTTGTAGTCCTCAGCCTGTGTGACCAGAAAGCTATACTCATTCCTCTGCATGTCACTAGCACAGAGTTAGACCAGCACTGTTCACCCAGTTGGCATTGCCATTTTGTCACAAAGCTTGGGAGCCTAGGTCCAGCTGCTGCTTGTGGCAATTGCACGCAGTATGGCAGCAGCCTGAAGATGAGCCTTGGGATGTAGGGTGTGGGATCCAGGAGAGTTGGAGTAGAAAGATGGGTAAGGTGCATCTCTTGTTCTGCAGGTAGGGCAGCTGCAGCTCTCTCACAATCTGAGCTTGGTGATCATGGTGCCCCAGAGCACGAAACACTATCTCGAAGACCTGGAGCAGGCTCTCAGCCCCATTGTCTTCAAGGCCATCATGAAGAAACTGGAGATGACCAAGTTCCAGCCCACTCTCCTGACGCTGCCTCGCATCAAAGTGAAGAGCAACCAGGACATGCTGACAGTCATGGAGAAACTAAGTAAGCCTTGGCTGCTCAGGATTGCTCCTAGGCCATTGGGTGGGGAGTAAGGGGGAGGGCCTTTTCTTTTTTCTTTTTTCTTTTTTTTTTGTTATTTTTTTTCTTTTAAGATTTTATTTATTTGAGAAAGAGACAGAGAATGGGGGATGGGCAGAGGGAGAACAAGAAGCAGACTCCCCGCTGAGCAGGGAGCCCGATGCAGGGCTCCATCCCAGGACCCTGAAGATCATGACCCGAGCCAAAGGCAGATGCTCAACCAATTGACCCCCCCAGGCACCCCCTGGGGATGTCCTTAAAATGTGGGTTGTACTCTAGAGTTGGACTCAGTCTGTTCCTCAGTCCTGTGAGTTAGAGGGCCATATGCTATTATCCCATTGGTTCAGTGAGGAAATGGAAAGTCATAGTTTACCTGACTTACCCAGGGTCCCTTGAGCTAGTTAGAAGTGAGCCAAAACATCAACCCAAGTCTCCAACCCGACTATCCACCAGGGTCACTGCAACAAAGATACTGGGACAGGTGACCAGGGGGGTCGTGGACACCTCTTCCGTAGGGACCTTTCATAACACTCAGCCACCCCATGGGACTATGCAAGAATGATCTGGATAATAGAGCCTGGAGGCTTCTGACTGTAGAGGAGGCAACCGAGACTCTATTACCCAACCATTGGCCTCACTTCCTGATCTTTGACCTCATGTCCAGAAAGATCACTTCACTTTCTGTTACAGAACTTGACCTTCTAATAGGTGAACTTGTTTCCTAGTATATGACATCACACCCTTGTATATGACCTCATTTGGTAACATGTGACCTCTTTATGATGTATTACCTCCCCTCTAAGGTCCTTGGAAACAAGGATGTCATTTTTCAGGGTTCTTTGGGGGGATTGGGCAAGGCCTCTCAACCTCCTCAGAGAAGATGGTGATTGGAATGAAGATGGGCCCACTGATAGAGGATCCTGTGAACTGTCCCAGAAGGCCCAATAGATGGTGTGACAAGCAAGGGAGGAAGACAAAGAGAAATGTAGGACTTGGGACCAACCCAGAAAATTTAGGAAAAATGTCTCCAGTAACTAAGGCTTTCGAGCTGATCTTCCTCCCTCCCTCCCTCCCCCCTTCCTCTGTTCCTTTCTTTCCTGTAATCTCTCCACCCAGTGTGGGGCTCTAGCTCACAACCCTGAGATCAAGAGTCATGTGTTCTACTGACTGAGCCATTAGTCAGGCGCCCCTCCTGCTGGCCTTCGACTCACTGTTTTTTTCTCTGGTTATGCTCTAGAATTCTTTGACTTTCTTTATGACCTCAACCTGTGTGGGCTGACCGAAGACATAGATCTTCAGGTTTCTGCGATGCAGCACCAGACCATGCTGGAGCTGACGGAGTCCGGGGTGGAGGCGGCCGCAGCGTCAGCGGTTTCTGTGGCCCGCAACTTGGTCATCTTTGAAGTGCAGCAGCCCTTTCTCTTCCTGCTCTGGGACCAGCAGCACAGGTTCCCTGTCTTCATGGGGCGGGTGTACGACCCCCTGGTCTGAGACCCTTAGGCTACCAGGCTAATGCAAGCCGTACCACGCAAGCCCTGCTACCGCCTGCCTGGACTCGCCCCCAGCCACCTCTGCCCCAGGCTGTCCCCTGCTGTCCATGTGAAGGGCTCCCTTGGGGTCTGGGGAAGGCCCTTCCTCTATCATCCTTCCCTGTTGCTCCCCAAAGCACTTTTTATAGCTTTCTCTGGTTCAAGTTAACCAACCTCTACAAATAAAACTTGACAGACCATGACTTCTTCTCATATTTACCTTTGTTGTTGGTGTTTTATGTGTTTGTTTGTTTTTTTTTTTTTTTTTGAGAGAGAGAAAATGAGAGAGAGAGAGAGAGAAAATGAGCAGGAAGGAGGAGCAGAGGGAGAGAAAGACTCCTGGCTGAGCAGGGAGCCCAATACAGGACTTGCTCCCAGGACCCTGGGATGATGATCTGAGCTGAAGGCACTTAACCATCTGAGCCACCCAGGCACCCCTTGTATCTACCTTTCAATTTTATACAACAAGGGCTACCATGGCTCCTGTGTCAGCTAGTATTGCTGTGAACAAGTCACTCCAAACTCAGTGGCTTAACATAGCAACCCTGTGTTATTTCGTGGAAGTCTCAGGATTGGCTGAGTGGTCTTGCTGACCTGGTTTCACCTGGCTGATCTTCCCTGAGTTTGCTCATGCACCTGTAATAGTCGGGGGACGACTGATCTATATTGGCCTCAACTGGGGGACACCGTGTCTCTCCTCTGTGTCTCTCCTGCACCCTTCTAGCCACTACCCTGTAATGGCAGAGTTCTGGGAAAGGCCTCAGGAAGGAGTAGTCTTTTCCACACCTTGGCTTGCATCAAGTTTATTTTATTTTTAAGATTTTATTTATTTATGCATGAGAGACATAGAGAGAGAGACAGAGACACAGGCAGGGGGAGAAGCAGGCTCCATGCAGGGAGCCCGAGGTGGGACTTGATCCTGCATCTCCAGGATCTCACCCTGGGCTGAAGGCGGCTCTAAATCGCTGAGCCACCCGGGCTGCCCTGCATTTATATCATCATCCCATTGGCCAGAGCACGTCACCTGGCTGGACCTAGAGTTAGAGTGGAAAGGCACTACAAAGTTACAGATGAGGTCATCATGGGGCGGGGGGGGGGGGGGGGGGGGGGGGGGGCTACCTGCGAGGTCGGGGAGAGGGGAGGGGCAGCAGGAGGAGAGGGAGAGAATCCTAAGGAAGCTCCATGTCCAGCATGGAGCCTGACTGGGGGCTCGATCTCGCAACCCTGAGATCATGACCTGAGCCAAAACCAGGAGTCCAACACCTAACCGACTGAACTCCCCAGGCGCCCCATGCCCTGCATTTATCACGGTCCCCGCGTTCCTTGTCTGCGACTCTGACAGTAACAGCAGTCAAGGACTTTGTTGGGAACTTCCATGGGCAGCGTGCTGGGAGCCTCACAGACCTTGAATCCCCACCGCAGCGTCCCACGGAAAACTCAGAAAGGAGAAGTCTGGCTCAAAGTCACGCAGTTAGGAAATGCAGAACTGGGATGTGAAAGCATGTGTCTGACTGAAGTTCAGCGCCTGCCCTCTTCTATCTCTCTGCCCTTCTGTCTTAAAATCCCCACTTTTATTAAATATCTCATTTATTTGTTCCCTGAGTACCTCGGATGTGTCAGGCACTATGCTAAGCAGCAGAAGTGTGAAGATGACCCTACATCCTACCTTCAAAATCTACAGCTTAATGGGACAAATAGGAAGATAGATTTTATTTTTTAAGTATTTTTTAAAAGTTTTTTTATTATAATTTTTTTTAGTAATCTCTACACTGAACATGGGGCTCAAACTCAAAACACCAAGGTCAAAAGTTGCACACTCTGTTGATTGAGTCGGACTTCTTAGAGGGGCAGAAAGAAGACATGAGGGTTGTTCCTGGCTTAGCCCCTGCCCTGGGTTCACCTCCTATTCCTGTTTCCTGCTCTCAGACTGTGTCAGGCCTGGCTCCTTATGTGCAGACGGTCCCTGGGGCCAAACCTCAGGACAGCCGGTCTCAGGGCAGAGGCCTTCCTTACAGCTCAGTCTCCCCAGCCAAGGCTGTGAATGAAACAAGAGTCGCTCAGACGACTTGTAGCTGTCTGGGCACAGAGAGCTCACCACTTCACAACAGGCCTGATGGCCAGGGGAGCTCTGCGCACCTTTCCCTTTCAATGTGCAAAAGTCCATTGCAGGCCACTGGAGAGATGCCAAGTTCCCTGTCTGGGTTGACTTGTATGTGAGGGGTTGCTGAAAGCCAAGTCACCTCCGAAATTCAGGAAGATTCCTTTTTCCCTGGGGAGATCCTGACTTAAAGACGATGCTCAATACTCACCTGAAATATGAACAAGCAATGTCAGGAGGTGGAAAGTGGATTCTGACCCAGGGGCCCAGCACTTTCCCAATTTTTTGGACCCTCCCCACCATGCTGAGAGCCAGGTATTACTCTCATTTGTGAGATAAGGAAGCTAAAACCCAGAAAGATTAAGTAACTATCCAAAGGTCGCTCAACTATTAATTGATCCCACATTGTCTGAATTAAATTCAGTAGGTAGCTTATTTGGCCAGGCTTACTTCCTTTCTTTCTAAACTAGACTTTAAATCAATTTTTTTCTTTTTCTAAGATTAAAAAAAAGTTTTTTTAAGATTTTATTTATGTATTCATGAGAGACACACAGAGGCAGAGACACAGGCAGAGGGAGAAGCAGACTCCCTGCAAGGAACCCGATGTGTAACTCGATCCCAGGACCCCGGGATCACTCCCTGAGCCAAAGGCAGCCGCTCAACCACCGAGCCCCCCGGGCGTCCTTTCTTTTCTTTTCTTTTTTTTTAAGGATTTATTTATTTATTTTAGAGAGAAAGAGCATGTGCACACACACATGCCAGTGGCATGGGGGGCAGAGGGAGAGAACCTCAGGTAGACTCCCCGCTGAGCACAGAGCTGGATGTAGGGCTCAATCCCAGGGCCCACAGAGATCATGACCTGAGCTGAAACCAAGAGTCAGACACTCAACCAACTGAGCCACTTAGGAGCCCCCTGGATCTGTATTTTCTTATATTCTGCTCTATATGCCCCCACCAAACCTATTAAAGTGCCTTACCCCCAAACATTCACACACACAAATAAACAAACAAAAGAAACAGTTGAATGATTGAATGAAGGCATCACCTGGTAGCAGGAAAAGAATAGGAAATCCAAATTTGGAAGTTGGTAGCAGGAAAAGAGTAGAAAATCCAAATCTGGAAGTTGAGAGAATTGAAATATTTTCTGTTCTGAGGCTTTTCTTGTCACTTTTTAAGGTTGGTTTGTTTGTTTAAAATGATACACATTTATGAGTCATTGAATCAGTGTGGGCCTGAGAGTTTTAGGGTGGCCTTGGTTACGTGCCAGCTGGGGGGTTAGCTGGAAGTCCCGATGAGGCTTGGCTTTGCTAAGCTCATGGAGGCTGTTTCACATGTCTTGGATCTTGGCTGAGATGGCTCAGCTGACCAGCTCTGCTCCATGTGGTCTCTCATCCACCAGCAGGCTAGTCTGGACTTACTCACAGAGGTTGTAGGAGTCCAAGAGTGTCAGTAGAGACACGAAGGTCTCTTGAATCTGAAGTAATACAACATCACACCTGCCTCATCCTAGACCAGCTCAGAATCAAAGTGTAAGGAAAAAGTCTTCATGTCTCAAAAGACCTGCAAAGTCACTCTGTGAAGAGCATGGATATAAGGAAGCATGAAGAGCTGTGGCCGATTTCCCAATCTACAGTAGTGGTCCTCTGTAGGTGTAGAGAAACTATTAGCGACTTTCCAAGCACCTTGCTGTTCTGAGATTTTCCTTAAAGAATCAGGGACAGGGGATCCCTGGGTAGCTCAGCAGTTAAGTGCCTGCCTTCTGCCCAGGTCATGATCCCAGAGTCCAAGGATCGAGTCCCACATTGGGCTCCCTGCAAAAGCCTGCTTCTCCCTCTGCCTGTGTCTCTGCCTCTCTCTTTCTCTCTCTGTGTGTGTGTGTGTGTGTGTGTTCCTCTCATGAATAAATAAATAAAATCTTAAAAAAAATCAAGGACAATTTTTGTCTATATCAGAAATGATTTATTACGTGAAGTTTCAAGTTACCTACATATAGTTTTACTCTTGCTGCTGCTGCTGCTCCCTCTGTGGTATATTTAGTAAGTTCTGGCTCTGCCACGTACATGTGTCACTTGAGAAAGACAGAGGTTGGGACACCTGGGGGGCTCAGTGGTTGAGTGTCTGCTTTTGACGGCAGACGTGATCCTGGGGTCTTCGGATTGAGTCCCACATTGGGTTCCCTGCAGGGAGCCTATTTCTCCCTCTGCCTGTGTCTCTGCCTCTTTCTGTGTCCCTCACGAATAAATAAGTAAAAAATCGTGAAAAAAAAAGGAAAGAAAAAGAAAGAAAGAAAGAAAGAAAGAAAGAAGAAAGAAAGAAAGAAAGAAAGAGAAAGAAAGAAAGAAAGAAAGAAAGAAAGAAAGAAAGAAAGAAAGAAAGAAAAGGAAAAAGAAAAAGAAAAAGAAAAAGAAAAAGAAAAAGAAAAAAAGAAAAAGAAAAAGAAAGAAAGGTCTTACACAGACATACACACATCTAGGACCCCTGCCCTCTCTCCTTGCCCTGCAGTCCTAGTCTGGGATAGACAAAATTCTGTGTAATGACCTCCTTCCTTCCCCAATTGCACGGTTCTCCGCACATGGAATGATGGAAGTTCTAAAAGACCCTGAAGTGTCATCAGGGCTCCGTTGCAGTTAGTCCTGGTCACCACATGGTGTCACTGTTGAAACTTCATCCTGCGCAGCCTTTTGGACACTTGATTTCCTGTGAGGTTCCAGATGTTTAACAGCCCAGATGGGGATTTAAACTCCTATTGCAAATTGTACAGTTTATACTCATTCAGCCATTATTCCCCAAAGATCAATACCTTCAGGTTCTGCCTGGATTCCAGAACTCTGACCTGAGCCACATGCTGTGTCGAAACCAGTCCAGTCCCTGAGAACCCTCAGGACCAGACTGATAACCTCAACAGCACCAACCACAGCACTGAGGTTTTACCAAGTTGTGAGGTGCCACATTAAGAATTTTTCGGGCAGCCCCGGTGGCCCAGCAGTTTAGCGCTGCCTTCAGCCCAGGGTGGGATCCTGGAGATCTGGGATGGAGTCCCATGTCGGGCTCCCTACATGGAGCCTGCTTCTCCCTCTGCCTGTGTCTCTGCCTCTCTCTCTGTGTATCTCTCATGAATAAATAAATTTTTAAAATCCTTTTAAGAAAAGAATTTTTCGGGACACCTGGGCGGCTCAGCAGTTAAGCATCTGCCTTCAGCCCACGATGTGATCTTGGGATCCTGGGATTGAGTCTCACATTGGGCTCCCTGCAGGGAGCCTGCTTCTTTCTCTGCCTATTTCTGTGTGTGTGTGTGTGTGTGTGTGTGTGTGTGTGTGTGTGTGTGTGATGAATAAATAAATAAAATCTTTTAAAAAAGAAAATAGGGCAGCCCCAGTGGCTCAGCAGTTTATCACCACCTTCAGCCCAGGGCAGGATCCTGGAGACCTGGGATAGAGTCCCACATTGGGCTCCCTGCATGGAGCCTGCTTCTCCCTCTGCCTGTGTCTCTGCCTTTTTCTCTCTCTATGTCTCTCATGAATAAATAAATAAATAAATAAATAAATAAATAAAATCTTTAAAAAAAGAAAGAAAGAAAATAATTTTTCATGGATTACATAATTTCATTGAGGCAAGGTCACACCTTATAGAAAGGATATGCTACAGAAGATGTCAGATAATTCAAGACTTAAGTAATTTGACATTCCCAGGGTCATGAGACCCAACCCCACATTGGGCTCCACTCTCTGCTCAGCAGGGAGCCTGCTTCTCCCTCTCCTGCCTGGGGCTCCCCCAGTGTGCACTCTCCCTCTCTCTCTCTCTCTCTCAAATAAATAAATAAAATCTTCAAGTAATTTGACATTATATTTTCCAGAAGAATCACTATAAAAGGATGGGGAGAGGAATGTTCAACCATTGCAGAATATTTTTTGCCTTTGTGCTATTTTTTATTTACTAAACACTAAAATCTCTAATGTTTCACAAGATAGGCACTCCTAAAGTAACAGCTTGCCATGTCACGACAGTTCTTTGGGCTTTTTCATAGTGTTTTATCATATCTAACTTCCATTACAAAGTTATTGATTTTGGACTGTGTTTTTTGGCACTCATGCCAGCACTTAATGAACTCTGAGAAAATATCATTCCAAGATACAGAAAATATTTTAAATGATAATGCTGAATATTAAAACAACAGTGCATCAGTCATTAGCAACCACTCTCAGAAGTTATGATGCATATAAACAATGGCTCAGTTCACACAATATGAGCACTAATAGCCATTATTTACTTTTGCCAGCTCAAGGGATGCTGTCGTGTGGCAATGGTTATAAACAGTGCACAGGCCCAGTCAACTCACCAATTTTGAAATTATGTACCCTTGGTGATTTCTTTAAATTTAGGAAGATATAGGGGCACCTGGCTGGCTCAGTCAGTAGAACATGCAACTCTTGATCTTGGAGTTGTGAGTTTGAGCCTCATGTTGGGTGTAGAAATTACTAAAAAAATAAAATCTTTTAAAAATAAAGAATTTAGGGAGATTTGCAGTTTTTCAAATTTGCTTAACTCAAATTTACATAATATATAATAGCACTACACCCATTATATCCTTTTTTGGTAGATGAAAAATAAAGTCTTAGAAAGCAATTCATCTTCAAAGGGGCACCTAGCTGGGTTAGTTGGAAAATCATGTAGGTCTTGATCTCGGGGTTGTGAGTTTGAGGCTCATATTGGATGTAGAGATTACTAACGTATATAATAATAAGTTTTTAGGGATCCCTGGGTGGTGCAGAGGTTTGGCACCTGCCTTTGGCCCAGGGCGTGATCCTGGAGACCCGGGATCGAATCCCACGTCAGGCTCCCGGTGCATGGAGCCTGCTTCTCCCTCTGCCTATGTCTCTGCCTCTCTCTCTCTGTGACTATCATAAATAAATAAAAAAAATTTAAAAAAAAATAATAATACATTTTTAAAAAGAAAGAAAGAAAGCAATGTATCTTTTCCTTTAAGGTCTCATAGTTGATGAATGATGGAGTGGAGAGTAGACTCCAGTGCTTAGTAACCTAGATTCCCTTTCTCTCAAGGTAATTTCATGTTAATTACTTAATTGATTTTTATTAAAGATTTTATATCATGTTATTTTTTAAAGTAGGCTCCACGCCCAACATGGGGATTGAACTAATGACCCTGAGATCAAGAGCTGTATGTTCTATGGATGCAGCCAGGCAGATGCCCCCCAAGTTCATCTTTGAGAACTTACTGGTATTCCTTGTCCTAAGCCTTGGTTCAAACTACACACATCCATCCCAAGAGCTGTACTTAATTTTGGATCTTAGGAAGAAATGTTGAGGAAATATGAATCCCTTCATTTCAGAAAAACCTTTACACAAGTTAGGTTTTGGGGATGTCTGGGTGGCTCAGGGGTTGAGCGTCTGTCTTTGGCTCAGGTAGTGATCTCAGGTCCCAGGGTCAAGTCCTGCAATAGGCTCTCTGCGAGAAGCCTGCTTCTCCCTCTGCCTATGTCTCTGTGTCTCTCATGAATAAAATAAAATCTTAAAAAAAAAAAAAACAACAAGTTGGGTTTTGTATATCCAAACTTCTCTCCTGACCTGCTATGGCTACTCAGGGAGGGGCAGCCTGTATAGAAGCATGGATGCACTGACCCTAAGGACAGGGGGTTCTATTCCTCAGGACAAGGGCTGCCTACCGTCTGGATAACTAACAGGCACCAGCCAAGGGACTTCTTGAAATACGGTCAGCTTCAAGTGACCCAGACAAAAGACTAGCATTTGGCAAATTCTTCTCATTGCGTTTTGTTTTGTTTTGTCTTCAAATGATCCTTTATTGAAATATTTTCCTTTGCAGTTCTTAACTAGCTGGGCATACCACTGCACCACTATTGATGTCATCTATGATGTCATGAGGGTGGTGGCCATCAACATTGCAACCCACAGATCGGGCAATCCCCAGGATGTCCAGAGACATGGTTCCAGAGAGTTCTCAGGCTAAAGATTGGTGCCACATCTCTCAGGCAATGTTGACCATCTCATCAAAAGTGGTATTTCCATTGTACTTAATGTTTTTCTGCTTCTTTCTGTCTCTTGGTGGTTCCTTGAGGACTTTGATAATCAGGGCAGAGGCAGAAGGCACCGCTTCAATCTGAGCCTGTCTGTTTTAAATGGTCAGCACCCCTGCCATCCTCAGACCCTTCCAATCTCCAATCACCAACCTTTTTTGGAGACACACCCAGTGGGCTGATCTTCCAGGCTAGGTCGGACTCGGAGTTCACTTCCCCACCTGAGCACCTCAGGTATGCAATGTGGATCTTGTCGGGGTCCAATTGAGGCAGCATGGTGGAGGTGGCTGGGGTCAGGTGAATCTGAATTCGAGATAACCCGAACAATTTCTCCTTTGTCTCCTGCAGCCGAAAGTTCCTTGCATATTTAACCCTGCTCTTGGCTAGCAGCTTAGCACACATGCACACTCATAGCCAGATGGATGCACACATACTTTTGTACACACATACACTGCTACAAGAGTCACCAACGTGCACGTGCACTCACATACACACCTGTGTACAGAAACACATGCACACCAGCCTGTGGAAAGGTGCGGCGGAGCGGTGGGGCAAATTTTACACCCAGTCCTGTCCAGCCCCAATCCTGGAGCAGGGCCTCCGGGACACGGAGGCACAGGGAACATTCCCCCACAGTAAGAATTTCAGAGCCAGTCAGCACTAATTACCAGGCGTGGAATAGGCCCATCCATCATCTCGGGGCCGACAGGCTGGCCCCACAGCCGCCTCCCCCCTCCCCCATTGCACTCCATTTCTCCTTGAGTGACCGTAGAATGGCTCTGCCGAGGGCAGGCCTTGTAGCGTCGGTCCTGTCCAGAATCACGACTGTGGACATGCCCTGGCCTGGCTGCTGGCTTTTGCCTCTTCTCTCTGCACTCTGGGAGAGCTCCTGGGACACCGCCCCAGGCCCTTCCATGCCCTACCCTCTTCCAAGTGGGTTTTACTGTGTGCTCCACACTGGGCTTCATTTTCACTATTTTGCTGAAAATCTACAGGTTTGGCCAGGTTTGCAAATGCAGGAAAGGAGCCCGTAGGAAATAATTTGCTCAGGGTCACCGGCCAGGATGGCTAGAGATAGTATTCAAAGCAGAGTTTGCTACTTGCATGTCCCAGGATCCCAGGGCTTCTCCTGCCATCTCCTCTCTCACCTCCATGCAGGTGACTCCCCCAGTCAACCCCTTATTGCTGAGCATTTTCTCTTGGAAGACCTGGTGGCACTTCTTTCTTATCTTCTCTCCTATATCAGCTAAAAGAACCAAAGTCTGAAGGAGTCCCACAGGGGGAGGCCCAAATACCAGCCTCCAGGGCTGAGGCGTAGGGGCTGTGCTGCAAATGAGCGGCAACTGAGCCGGCTGGCATGAGAGGGGCCGCTAGCGATGCCTTCACTGTGGGCCAGGTCCGTGTGGTGGCAGCAGCCGGACTGGGCTGGTTTCAGGACACAGAGTTGGAGCCAGGCTGTCAGCCCTGGGTCCCCCACCCCTGGTCATCTAGCTCTGCTTCCTGGGGACTGAGTGTGTTGGAGGTGTCTCTGGGGCTAGGGCAGCATGGTCCTCCCCGGAAACATCCACTCCCCTGCTGAAATGAGTTTGAAAGCCTCCTTCAAGGCAGAGACATGTCTTTTTCTCATTATCCTCAGCTTCAAGCATGGAGCCTGGCACCTACAGAGCTGGTGCTCAGTCCATAGCAGCTAAAACAAAACACAACAACAAGTGCATTTCTGAGTCCTATCCACTTATTTAAATGCTGCCATTTCAGGGCGTGATCCTGGAGACCCGGGATCGAAACCCACGTCGGGCTCCCGGTGCATGGAGCCTGCTTCTCCCTCTGCCTGTGTCTCTGCCTCTCTCTCTCTCACTGTGTGCCTATCATAAATAAATAAAAATTTTAAAAAAATTAAAATTAAAATTAAAAAATAAATGCTGCCATTCTTCTGTATCCAGTGCAAACCCCCACCCCCAGCAAGGATCTCTGCTCTTCCCGGCTAATAGAACCACCCCTCCTCCAAACACAGTGCCAAGCATACGTTGCCTTGTATAATTTGTAACATGTGCATGAGTATTTGCCTTTTCACTCCAACTCCTAGGGAGCTCCTTAGGAAGTTGCCTCATACGGTGCTTCTTTGGCCTCATCTATGCCTATAAATGTGCAGCAGACACCTTTGATTCAAAGTATATAATGTCCAGGGAAGCCTGGCTGGCTCAGTCTGTAGAGCATGAGATTCTTGACTTCGGAGTCTTGAGTTCAAACCCCATGTTGGGCTGGTGTAGAGGAGCTCACTCAATTTAAGAGGAAAAAAAAAAAGGTCTTAAAAAAACCCACAAAGTATACAATGTCTATACTTGGGCAAAGATTTTACTTTATAATGATGACATGGATGTTATTCTTATTTAACGAGGCTTCTCAGGAAACCACTAGAGGAAGGAATAGCAAAGCACAGCTTCTTGTGGTTATTATCAGCCAGGGTTTTCCCTGACAAGTATCTCTCAACCGGGGAATCACGCATTTGTGTTTGGGTGGTCTTTCTTCCTCACTGCTGCCCCTCGCCTCTGTCTTTGATCCCTGGGGCAGGATCTGGGACTCCATGGATGGGCTGCATCTGTCAGAACTGGGGGTGATGGTTCCACACCCTTCATGGACGTAAACATCTGGCGTCTGGAATTTTAGCTGAAGGATTAAACGCTGTGACAGCCCAGCAGATAGATTGTCTTTCCTTATCTGGTCAGATGGGCCACCTAAAGAGAATCTGTACTCTGTTATTGTCCGGGGTGGGTGTGGGGGGAGCTTTATCCCCTTTCCCCCTAATTGATATGTAGTATCTATAGAATTCTCATATCCAAACACCTGAGATGTTTAACCTAACAATTATTAGAGTGCGGAAAAAGCAAATGCACCACGAAGCTCCCCCCAAGCGTATTTTTTTTAAAGATTTTGTTTATTTACGAGAGACACAGAAAGAGAGGCAGAGACATAGGCACAGGGAGAAGCAGTTTCCCTGTAAGAAGCCCAATGTGGGACTTGATCTCAGATCCTGGGATCAGGTTCTGAGCTGAAGGTAGACGCTCAACCACCAAGCCACCCAGGCGTCCTTCCCCAAGGGAATTAAAAGAAAGAACTAGTTTCTGATACTAACTAGTTTCAGGTAGGAAACACTATTCTTCCAGCATCATTTACAATTGCCAGGAGGTGGAAGTAACCTAAATGTCCATTGGATGAAGAATGTGTGGATAGGGACACCTGGGTGGCTCAGCGGTTTAGCACCTGCCTTCTGCCCAGGACGTGATCCTGGAGTCCCGGGATTGAGTTCCACGTCGGGCTCCTTGGATTGAGTCCCACGTCGGGCTCCTTGCATGGAGCCTGCTTTTCCCTCTGCCTGTGTCTCTGCCTCTGTCTCTCTGTGTGTGTCTCTCATGAATAAATAAATAAAATATTTAAAAGAATGTGTGGATAAAGAACATGTGGTGTATACATACAACACAATATAATTCAGCCTTCAAAAAGAAGGAAATCCTGCTACCATATGAACTTGGACTTCACGACATTATGCTAAATGAAAGAAGCAGGTCACAAAAGGACAAATACCGCATGCATGATTCTACATATAAGTTACACAGGGTGGTCATGCCCTTAAACAAAGAGTCGTGGTTGGCAGGGGTGGCAGGAGGAGACAGAAGGGGGTTCTTGTTCAGTGGATGTGGAGTTTCAGTCTCGCAAGAGGAAAGGTTTTAGAGATCTGTTGCACAAGAGTGTGCATATATTAACACTCCTGTGCACTAACCATGGATTAAAAGAGTAAATGTTATGTCATATGTGTTTCACCACAATAGTAATAAAAAAGCACCACTCTTGGGTAACAACTTTGTCCTAGGGATTTCCTTGGTAAAATACCACAACCCATTCAATGGGTATTGTTTTCCTTGTTTCTTACTCGGAGGAAAGGGAAGTTCCAGAGATGTATTTGATCCCATGGCCACCTGACTTCAGCAGCCACGCTTTCTACCCACGCGGCTCACTCTTCCACCCCTAGGTGGGATTGGCCTGCTGCCCGTCACTCTCCAGGTAACAGCAGTGAGTTGGGGGCGTGAGTTTAGACAGGCTTCTCCGGTTTTGAAGGCCAGACGTTCCATGTCAAACCACCTCCCCAACCATATTAACAATTTCCCCTAATATATGTTCTCCACTTCTTCTTTTGTTTGTTTTTATTTTTAAGATTTTATGTATTTATTCTCCAGAGAGAGAGAAAAAGAGAAAGCACAAGCAGGAGGAGTGGGAGGAGCCCCATGTGGGGCTCCATCTCAGGACCCTGGGATCAAGGCCTGAACCAAAGGCAAACACTTAACCACCTGAGTCAGCCAGGAATCCTTCAGTGTCTGACTCTTGAAATAAAGACTTCCTCCCCTGAAGGTAGTTGTGGACATGTGACTAAGTTCCGAACAGCGAGACGTAAGCAGAGGTATCAGGGATAGTTTTGTGAGGAGTCCCTAAAATAGGGGCACACCCTTCTCTAGTCCTTCTTTCCGCAAGCTGGAATAAAACATGATGGCTGGAACTTGAGTGGCCAGTGTGGGTTGTGAAGTAAAGTCAAATCTGAACTTACAATTCAAACCGCAGCATGTGGACGCTGCCACATGCAACTCGTGCACAGAGTGAGTCTATCTTTTTTTTTTTTTTTTTTTTTTTAGAGTGAGTCTATCTGATTTATCAATGCTGCGTATGTGGCGTGTGGGAGACTTGTGAATCACCCTGTTGGTGTTCACATATTTAGTGGGACCTTGATCCGTCAGTGCTTGTGGTTGGAGGGAATCACAAGGCATTCACCAACTGGAAACAAAGGTCCACTGACTTCTCCCAATGTCCCACTCATTCCTTCACTGAGTATTAACTGAGTGCCTACTAGATGCCAGGCACTATATTGGCACTGGAAATACAGCGTCAAACATGACAGAGTCTGGGCAGCCTGGGTGGCTCAGCGGTTTAGAACCTGCCTTCGGCCCGGGGTGTGATTCTGGAGACCCTGGATCAAGTCCCACATCGGGCTCCCTGCATGGAACCTGCTTCTCCCTCTGCCTGTGTCTCTGCTTCTCTCTGCGTCTGTCTCTCTCTGTGCCTCTCATGAATAAAAAAATAAAATCTTAAAAAAAAATGACAGAGTCCTTACCCTCGGTACATGCACTATTATGGATTCATATGGTCTTCGGTCTTCTTTCCATTTTCCACCACATGTTATGAAATGTCCCAGTGAATATAAGGGGTGTGGGCGAAGGACTAAAATGTGGGAAGGAGCAAATCGAACTCCAATAAAAATAAATAAATAAATAAAATAAAATGTGGGAAGGATTTTGAAATGTGACCAAGCAGGAGCAAGTTTTTTTTTGCCTCAGATCCCTCCAGAATGCCTATTCTGCAAGGACGTAGGGGACATTCCTGCCCTGCCCTGTGTTGAGGGTCAGGATTGGGTGAGGACTACAATACGAAATCAATAAACTCACCTACGAGTTCACCAACTGGGCCAGTCCTTTAAGTTTCTCTGGGGAGGGGCACCTGGGTGGCTCAGCAGTTGAGCATCTGCCTCTGGCTCAGGTCGTGATCCCATGGTCCTGGGATCAAGTCCGGCATTGGGCTCCCTGCAGGGAGCCTGCTTCTACCTCTCCCTGTGTCTCTGACTCTCTCTGTGTGTCTCTCATGAATACATAAATAACAATGTTTTTTTAAAAAAAAAGTTTATCTGGGGACCCCCAAAGGCCCCAGCTACCAGGCAAGGATTCCTGGCAGCAATAATGGCAAATGTGGTAAGTTCACTATCAGGGACCTATAGTCTCCAAACCAAAATTATGTCACAAGTTCTAAGAAGTTCCCATACCCATGGGGTCCACTAAAACTGAAAAGTTTTGAACTCAGAACCTACTAGAATATAAATTGGGAGGGGCAGCCTGGGTGGCTCAGCGGTATAGCGCCGCCTTCAGCCCAGGGCAAGATCTTGGTGACCCAGGATTGAGTCCCACGTTGGGCTCCCCGCAGGGAGCCTGCTTCTCCCTCTGCCTGTGTCTCTGCCTCTCTCTCTCTCTCTCTCTCTCTCTCTTTCTGTGTCTCTGATGAATAAATAAATAAAATCTTAAAAAAAAAAAGAATATAGATTGGGAGCCTGACATCGTATCACATTATCTCAGCCCGTCACCCTGAAACCTTTATGCTGATGAAAATGATTAAAAGACCCAGCAGTCCATTCTACTATTCACAATAGCCAAGTTGAAGGAAAAACCTAATGGTCATTGACAGATGAATAGGTAAAGAAAATGTAGGGGGATATATATTTATAGATTTATTTTTAAATTTATTTTATATTATTTTATTTTTTGGAATACTATTGAACTTTAAAAAAGAAGGGATTTCTGTAATATGCAACAACACGGATGTGGCTTGAGGGCCTTATGCTGAGTGAAACAAGCCAGACACAGAGACAAGTACGGCGTGATTCCACTTCTCTGAGGGAGCTAAAATAGCCGAGCTCTCAGACTCCAAGAGTGGAGTGGTGGCTGCCAGGAGCCAGAGGGAGGGGAAACGAGGAATTACTAATCAACTGGCATAAACGAGGAATTACTAATCAACTGGCATAAAGTGTCAGTTAAACAAGACAAGTAAGTTCTAGAGATCTGCTGTAAGGCATTGTGTCTGTGGTCAACAATAGTGTATTGTCCACTTGCAAATTTGTTTAAGAGGATAGAGCTCTTGTTAAGAGTTCTTGGCACAAAGAACTAAAATAAACAGCTCACACTGAGCCAATGATTTATCTAGACTAAGCTAGGTGTTCTGATTAGTGCTCCAGAGAAACTTTCCTTCCATCTGGGGAGATATAAGAAGGAAAAATGAAGGGCACAGTCATTGCTCTCAGGGAGGCTTTTGGTCTGGTGGGGAATCAGACATAAAATAACGGTAACCGGGGCACCGGGGTGGCTCAGTTTGTTCAGCATCTGCTTTCGGCTCAGGTCATGATCTCAGGGTCCTGGGATCAAGTCCCATATTGGGCTCCCTGCTCAGTGGGGAGTCTGCTTCTCCCTCTCCCTCTGCCTCTACCCCCTACTCGTGCTCTCTTAAATAAATAAATAAATAAATTAAAAAAATATATATATATATAAAACTGCACAAGACAGAAGATGTAGCTAAAAAGGCAGGTAGAGATAAGTTTGGAAGGCCAGAAATGTGCTAACAACTTTGGACTGCATCTTTTTTGTTTTGTTTTGCTTTGTTTTTTTAAGATTTATTTATTTACTTGAGAGAGAGAGAGGGTGCTCGAGCAGAAGGGAGCATAGGGCCAGGAAGGGGAGGGATAGAGGGAGAGGGAGAGAGAGTCTTAAGCAGATTCTGTGCTGAGCTGGCTGCAATGCTGGATCTCAGGGCCCCCAGATCATGACTCTGAGATCAAGACCCAAGCTGAAGCCAAGAGTCAAAAGTTTAATCAACAGCGCCACACAGGCGCCCAGGACTACATCCTTTATAAGACTGTCTAACTTGGAGGGAGATGAAAGGGCATGTTTTCAGGTGGGCAGTATGTGAATGGAGTCTGTGGGGCACCTGGGGCGGCGTGTGCAGCCGGTGAAGCCTGTATTCCCAATTTCAGCTGAGGTTGTGATCTCTGGGTCCTGGAATCCAGCCAGGCCCCAAGCCCTACCAAGGCTTCCTGCTTAGCGTGGAGTCTGCTTGAGATTCCCTTTCTCCCTTTCCCTCTGCCCCTCCCCCTGATTACGTGCATGCGCACACACTCTCTCTCTCTCTCTCTCAAATAAATAAAATATTTTTTTAAATTAAAAAATATGTAAATGGGGCATCTGGGTGGCTCAACTGGTTCAGTATCTGCCTTTGGCTCAGGTGGTGATCCTGGGGTCCTGGGACTAAGCCATGCCTCCGGCTCCCCGCTCAGCAGGGAAACTGCTTCTCCCTCTCCCTCTCTTCCTGCTTCTGCTCTCTTTCTCGCTCTCAAATAAATAAAATCTTAAAAATCTGTATATGTAAATGCAGTCTGAAGGGTTCATTATCCCCTTGAGATGTACACCAAAACACAAACTACAGATCTTTCTGGAGTTACTCATAGCTTCCATCACCTTAAAAATGGGTCCATGACCCAGTAAAGATTAGGGAGCACTAGGGAGCCACCATAATATGGGGCAGATGAACAATGTGAGGTTGTATTGAGGATTCATACTCTGATAGAGTGGAGGGGTTTAGAGGAAAGTTTTCAGAGGCTGATACAAACGCCCAAGGGGGATATTCAGCCGGTGGCAGGGGAATGAAGAAAACAGGACCAACTGAGAGGCAGCATGCACAGGATTTAGGGCAATTGGATGAAAGTGGTAGAGGGAAAGAGAGATAAAGATCAGAATTATGACTGGAACTCTGAGGAAGAAGATATAAAAGAAATTATGTCAGTCATAATTTCTTTTATTTTTATTTTATTTATTTATTTATTTGCTTTTATTTGTATTTTTGAAGTATATTTAATGTACAACTGGCACAATTTCTTGTACAGAAGGAATATTTTCACAAATCCAGCCCAGGGTGCCTTCCAAACCACAAGCTACTAGGCAGTTTGCCAGAATTTCATTTTAGCCTATGGTGTGTTTTGATAGGAGAGTCAGATACACTATTCTCATCCTCTACGTCATGTGATTCACATCTAGAAATTCTGTAAGATCCTAGAGTGACCTGTTTACCTATGTGGAGATGGTGTTTCCATGGGTCACCTCAGAGTGACCCCTGCCTTTGTAAACATAGCAGACGGTTTTTCCTGGGGTTCCATAGAAAGGAGCCGTGTTGCACAGACTATTCCAATCTCCATAGCAGATAAGGAAGAGGACTCCAAGGTTTTCAGCCAGAGCAACTGTGCTGTGATTTTAACAGTGAAATAGAACGTAGGGAGAGAGGCAGGTGTGTGGGAAAGGTGAGGGTATGATAATCAAACTGGGTTTGGCCAAACTGAATCCAAGGTATCTCTGAGACACTTTTTAAAAATATGTATTTTTTTTTATTTTAGGAGTGGGGTGCAGAGGAGCAGAGGGAAAGAGAGAAGCTCAAGCAGACTCCCCAATGAGTGTGGAGCTCAACTCGGGGCTTGATCCCACGACCCTGAGATTATAACCTGAGCTGAAATTAAGAGTAGGGAGCCCAACTTGCTAATCCACCCAGGCACCCCCAGGTATCTCTGAGACATTTTATCAGCTGCGGACCTTTGGGTTGCAGTTGACAAAATATTAAAACCTATATGAATAGAAGAGGGAATGTGCTGGGGCGCCTGGAGGGATCAGTCAGTTAAGAGTCTACCTTCCGTGGGATCCCTGGGTGGTGCAGCGGTTTAGCGCCTGCCTTTGGCCCAGGGCAGGATCCTGGAGACTCGGGATCGAATCCCATGTCAGGCTCCCGGTGCATGGAGCCTGCTTCTCCCCCTGCCTATGTCTCTGCCTCTCTCTCTCTCTCTCTGTTGTGACTATCATAAATAAATAAAAGTTAAAAAAAAAAAAAAAAAGAGTCTACCTTCCGCTCAGGTCATGATCCTGGAGTCCTGAAGTCCCGCACTGGGCTCCTTTCTCCCTCTCTCCCTCTTCATGCTCTCTCTCTCTCTCTCTCTCTCTCTCAAATAAATAAATAAATAAATAAATAAAATATATTTTTAAGATTTTATTTATTTATTCATGAGAGACACAGAGAGAGAGAGAGAGGCAGAGACACAGGTAGAGGGAGAAGCAGGCTCCATGCTGGGAGCCCAACGTGGGACTCGATCTCGGGTCTCCAGGATCACGCCCTGGACTGAATGCAGGCACTAAACCGCTGAGCCATCCAGGCTGCCCAATAAATAAAATCTTAAAAAAAAAAAAAAAAGAAGAGGGAACATATTCGCTTACATGACTAAAAGCTTAAGACATCTCGCTGCAAGCATGGCCGTATCAGGTTCTCAAATGATGTTGTGAAGCATCTGTCTCTTCCCATCCCTTGTCTTCTTTTTCTCTATTATGTTTTAATTGTAGGTAGATTCTCAACATTACAGCAGCTATGAGCACCGGCAGCTTCGAGCTTACCTTCTACTAGCATAACAACCCCAGCAATGCCACTATCCCAAAGGCTCCAGCCCGCATCTCAGGCCTGATTCTGATGGACTCTGACTGGATACCCATCCTTGAATCAATTATTGTGATTTAACTGGCTAAATCGGCGGTGGTTGACAGTGTCTAAGTTGGCCCTTTAGTGATGGAACTTCCTAATATTTGTACTTTTGTATAGTCCCCTCCACTGTAATAACTTCTATTTTTTTTAATTTTTTTTATTTATTTATGATAGTCACAGAGAGAGAGAGAGAGGCGCAGAGACACAGGCAGAGGGAGAAGCAGGCTCCATGCACCGGGAGCCTGATGTGGGATTCGATCCCGGGTCTCCAGGATCGTGCCCTGGGCCAAAGGCAGGCGCCAAACCGCTGCGCCACCCAGGGATCCCTGGAATAACTTCTAACTAATAGTATATGGCAATGTTGAGGAGCTGCTACTTATTTTTCAAGTTTTTTAAAAATAAATTTATTTATTTATTTTAAGTAATCACTACACTCAATCCGAAGTGAGTCTTGACTCATCACCTCGAGATGGAGAGTTGCAGGCTCTTTGAGCCAGTTGCCCTGAGGAGTTGTTACTTCTGTGATTAGGTGACAAAAGATCATGATTTCTCTTTTGCTAACAGATTCTCTCTTGCTGGCTTTGATGATGCAAGCTGCCACATTGGACACAGCCACATTGCTAGGAACTTGAGGATAGGCTCCAGCCAACAGCTACCAAAGAAATGAGACCCTTAAGGAACAGAATCCTGCCAACCACTATGCAAGTGAGCTTGGAAGCAATTCCTTCACCCACTGGGCCTTTAGACAAAACCCAGCTCTGGGAGACACTTTTTTTTTTTTTTTTAATTGGAGTTGAATTTGCCAACATAGAGCATATTACCCAGTCTGGGAGACACTTTGACTGCGACTTCACGAGACACCATGATCAGAGGACCCAACTAAGCCCTGCCCAGATTCCTGATCCACAGAAACTGCAAGAAAATAAATGAGTGTTGTCCTAGGCTATTAGGTTTGGAGCTAATTGGTTACACAACAGACAACTAGTGACACCTGGGTTCTGTGATTGCACCCGGAGGGGTAGATGAGGTCAACTCACAGGTGAATCATGGGGACCGAAAGTAAAGAATATGTGTCTCCACAAAGGAAAGCTAAGGTGTAGTTACCAGAAGGAGGATGAAATCTGGGCAGGCAAAAGCATCAGATGTTTGCCTCACCCAAATGTTTAGGAATATAGGGAGGCAGCTAGAAACATAACTGGGCATAGAGATTTGACAGTGATTCATGCATCAGCGATTGTTGAAACTATAAGAATGGATACAATTGCCCCCAAAGAGAGAAGGGTCAAGAGCAGATCTCTTGAGAATAGCAACAATGAAGGGGCAGATGCAAGAAGAGCAAAAATGATTAAGTGAGGGGAGAGGTGGGGGAAGACGTGTTTTTTTTTTTTTTTTTAAGATTTATTTATGATAGAGAGAGAGAGAGAGGCAGAGACACAGGCAGAGGGAGAAGCAGGCTCCATGCCGGGAGCCCAACGCGGGACTCGATCCCGGGACTCCAGGATTGCACCCTGGGCCAAAGGCAGGCGCCAAACCGCCTAGCCACCCAGGGATCCCCGGGGAAGATGTGTTTGATGCTGGACAAATTCAATTTGTCCGGTCAGTGGGACATGCATCTGAGTTCTGTTAGAAATCTGGGCATTTAGTTTAGAGGTTATATTTTGGGAAGCCATCAACATAGAAGTAACCTGCTGCTTGGGCACCCCCAATATTAAGCATCCATCTCTTGATTTTGCTCAGGTCATGATCTCAGGGTCCTGAGATCCAGCCCAGCATCAGGCTCTGGGCTGGGTGTGGAACCAGCTTATGATTGTCTCTTTCCCTCTCCCTTGGCTCCCCAATCCCACCCCTTGCTCACTTGCTCTCTGACTCTTGAAATCAGGCATGTATATGATTTTGCCCAGTGATAGTAGAGTGTGGAGGGAGGAGAGGGCCGGACAAATCTTTGCAGACTGCATATATGTAGGCAGCAGGGGAAGGAAGAGGACGAAGCGTGGGAAGGGACTAGAGATGGGATAGTTGGAGAAGTAGGAGGCGACCTGAGAGAGACCCATTTCTGACTAGTCTACAAAGGCAAATACTTGAGAGAGGTTGTGTGATGGAGATTGAGAAAAGAATGGGACTGGTAATGAGGACATCATGGGTGGTCCTAGTGGGAGCCCTGTCAGTGAAAAGAGGGACCAAAGCCTGACAGCTTGGGCTTAAGAGTGAGTAGGTGGGACAGGAAGCAGAGATGCAGAAAGCCAACTGGGAGAAGTTTCCTGGCCCATCATGGGCAGACCTGTGTAGGCCGAGGAGGAAAGTCTGGGCTATGTCCCTCCACGCCCCTCTCAGTGGCCTCTCTTGGGTTCCATGACAGCCCGCTGAGAAACCAAAGAACCAAAACTTCCTGCAAACTCAGTGTTGGCAAACTTCTGTTATACAGAGCTGGTTATTCTAGGCTTTGCTGGCCATGTGGTCTCTGTCACAACTACTCAGCTCTGCCACCGTAGGGGGAAAGCCACCGGTGACAGTCCATAACCAAGCGGGCACCTCTGTGATCCGATGAACTTGATTCTCAAACAGGCAGGGGGCAGGATTGGGCCCGTGGGCCGGGGTTTGCTGACCCCAGCTCTCTCTGGGTCATGTAAAGGGACTGGAGGTGCAAAAACGGGACAACTGATGAAGCAAGAATAGGATTAAGACCTCAGGGAAATGGGCTCACCTCAGGAAGAAAGTACTTACATTTATTTGGGCATCTGTCTGACTTCCTCTTGGTGTATCTGCCCTGTACTCCTCAACTGGGAGCATCTCGGGGCCAGGAATGCTTCCTAGCAAGGATTCCAAGAGCCTTCCACACAGGAAGTGCTCAGACACATAAGTAGTGGATGTAAGGATGTAAGAAGCAGGATGTAAGAAGCAGGATGTAAGAAGGCAGAGAAGGAGGGAAAACTGAACAGGCTCAGATGGAAAGGCCTGTGTCATCTCCATGAATTAGGAGCCACTAAGTGGCAACCAAGTTCTCCCCAGTGATGTTGAAGCAGGGACGCCACTCTTTCCTAGCATTTCAGATTCAGGCCTTCCAAGAGGTGGAGGATTGGGGCAGATGGTCTCCCTGCCTCACAATCACGGAGTTCCATGTGGTGCACCCTGGGTAGGGCTCCAAGGAGGAAAGCAAAGGGGGCACTCCCAGAATGATCCCGACTTGCTGTGGAGATAGTGGGAAAATGGAGGCCACTACAAAGCCCAGGCACATCCTGGGCCTCCCAGAGGTGGAGGGAGGGACGTGATGGGGTGGCTAGGAGCCAAAGAGCCCCTGGATCCTTTTTTTAACACCCTTAGGGCCCCCGGGTGGCTTGGTCGGTCAAGCATCTGCCTCAGGCTCAGGTCATGGGCTCATGATCCGAGGATCCTGAGATCAAGCCCCTACCTCAGGCTCCCTGCTCAGCGGGGAGTCTGCTTCTCCCTCTGCCCTTCCCCCCTGCTTGTGCTCTCTCTCTCTCTCTCTCTCTCTCTCGCTCTCGCTCTTGCTCTTTCTCTCAAAAAAAAAAAAGAAAAAGAAAACAAAATCCGCTCTTATAACAGGTTGGACCATTTCTCGCTGTTCCTGGTCTCCTTTTCAACTCTTTTTTTTTAAGATGTGTTTATTCATGAGAGACACGGAAAGAGAGGCAGAGACACAGGCAGAGGGAAAAGCAAGCTCCATGCAGGAAGCCCGACGTGGGACTGGATCCCAGGTCTCCAGGATCACGCCCCGGGCCAAAGGTGGCGCCAAACCACTGAGCCACCCTGGCTGCCCTCCTTTTCAACTCTTTCCTGAGAACCAATGAGCCAAGCAGGGGTTTGGAAGGTGGTGAGCGAAAAAGGAAGCTTTCTCCATGCAGTCCATTTCTGGGCAGGGGCATCCAGAGACTGGAGAATGAGCCGAGAGGGACCGAGGAGAGTCCACCCCCTGATGGGATACTGGTATCCACTTTGTCCTGGGAAGAATGCTTGTGGAACACAGATAAGGGGCCTTTATTGAATGAACTTAATGATGTATGTGTGCGTGTGTTGGGGAGGGGGGTGGTGTGCAGAGGCCCAAAGATGTGTACTAAATACACGGATGTGTGTTAACTTGAAAGTAAGCTAACCTGCAGTTTGCCCTCGGGCAGGGGACATCTCCCACCCTCACCCCCACCCCCACCATCCTCATTTACATCCTTGAAAGAACAAGAAGTTTGGGCCAACCTGCAATTCCCTAGCTAGCCCACATCTCCCATGGTATTGTGTGTGCATGTGTGTATCTCAGCTCCCCTGTCAGAACAGAGATTAACTCAAAAAAAAGGATCCCCGACAGAGCTGTCAGGGATTTGAACCTCATTTCCTGGGCATCCATGCCCTTGGTGATTTGCGATTTGGATCTAGTGGATTTTGTACCTGCAGGTGAAGAGAAAGGATTTTTTCCCCCAACATGAATCATAGGATGTTATTCACCAGCAGGACCACAAGGGTTCTAGACCCATGCGGTCCAGTAGGATAGCCAACTGGCTACCTGTGGCTATTTAAAAGTAATTACAGGGCAGCCCGGGGTGCAGTGGGGCTCAGCGGTTTAGTGTTGCCTTCGGTCCAGGGCATGATCCTGGAGACCTGGGATCGAGTCCCACGTCAGGTTCCCAGCATGGAGCCTGCTTCTCCCTATGCCTGTGTCTCTGCCTCTCTCTCTGTGTGTGCGTGTGTCTCCATGAATAAATAAATAAATCTTTAAAAAAATTTAAAAAATAAAATAAAAGTAATTACAGAGGTGCCTGGCTTGATCAGTCACTAGAGCATGCCACTCTTGGTCTCGGGGTTGGTTGTAAGTTCCAGCCCCATGTTGTGTGGGGCTTTTTAAAAAAACGTAAAAGTAATTACAATTCAATAAAGTAAAAAAGCCAGTTTCTCGGTCACACTGGCCACACATTTCGAGGGCTCGATAGCCACACGTGGCTAGTGGATACCCTACCAGGTGACACAGATTTAGAACATTTTCCTCTTCACACAGAAACTTGTATAGGACCATGCTCTGCTAGAGCGATCTGTTGCAAATGGGGAAACTGAGACCTGGCGCGCAGACAGCGGCAAGCGTGTTAGGTAGGGGCAGATGTGGACACACAGCAAAGGTTCCCGACGGCCAGGTCTGACTCCTACCCTGCCCCCCGCGGCCTCCCTCCCCCACGCCTCTCTGGGCTCCCCCAACTCAGAGCCCCCAGTGGGCCCAGCACGCGGGCCAGGCCGGGCTGGTCCCAGGGGCTGTTTGTGACCGCGCAGAGCTCCAGATGCTGCACATTCCTGGTAGGGTCAGACCTGCCCCGCGGCGCTCGGGGAATGAGCTTCTCTGAAGAGCCTCAGATCTTTCCGGAGCTGCCCTCTTCCTGCCCGGCCCGGGGGGCGGCCGGGGTCGCTCCGAGCCCTCGGCCCTCCCTCCCGCGCGGACTCCGTGCCGGAGAGCCGCTTCTGCTGCAGGAGGGGGCTGCGGGGGGGCAGGAAATCGCACCCCGACATCTAACAAGGTCTCCAAGTCCAGCACAAGGGGCGTCTGGGAGCAAGGCTTCTGCAAGCCCAGCCTTGGGGCCGCATTTGGCGGGAAGCGGACCTGCCTCCACCTGCAGCCCCGGGCGGGGGTGTTGCGGGGAGGGCGGTGGCGGGACGGAAAGGGCCGGGAAGGGGGGCGCCCCGGCGGGGGCAGGGGGCCAGGGGCCAGGGGAGGGGGCGCCGGGAGCGCCCTGACCCCGCCGGCTGTCGGGAGGCGGAGGGGATGGGGGTTGGGGGGGAGGAGGGGAGCCCGGCGGCCAATGGGAGGGAGGATCTCGTTTCAAAAGGGTTAACCCGCAGCCAATGGGAGCCCGGGGGAGCGGATCCTGCTCACTCCATTCAAGAATCCCAAGTATTCAAGATGGACGGCAGGGAGTGTGGAAGGAGAAAGGGGGCGAGGGGGCGAGAGCGAGCCGGGCGGAGGCGAGGGCGGCGGGCCGGGCGGGCGGGCGCGGGGCGCGGGGCGGGCGCGGGGCGCGGGGCCGGGCCGGGGCGGGCGCGGGGCGCGGGCGGGGCGCGGCGAGGCCCGGGAGGGGCGCGGGGAGGGGAGGGCAGAGAAAGAGCCCGGGAAGAAGGAGGTGGCGGGCAGAGGAACCTAACGACGAGCCTGTGTGGGTGTCGGGAGCTCCCAGAAGGGTAACGCCGGCGATTTTCGGTTGTGCTGTGCCTCGGGCGGGGAGGGGTGGTCCGGGCTCTTTCTCTCGCCTTCCCGCGCCCCCTGCGTCCCCCACGCGCGGGCATCCCTTCTGGGGCCGCCCTCCCCTCCCCTCCCTTCCCCTGCCCTGCCCTCCCCTCCCCTGCCCACGGCCGCAGCGGGGAAGCTCGGGGCACGCTCGCCGGGCGGCTTCCCTGTCATTTTCCAGCGGGGGGTGTGGTGGGGCGGGGGGGGGGGGTGCGGCGGGGCAGGGCTGAGGCCGGGCGGTCCGTCGGCGCCCGGGCGCGTGTGCGGGGGGCGGGGGGGCGGGGGTGTGTGCGGGGAGGGCCGAGCCGGCCGGGGAGTTGTGCATCCTGAGAAGTTGTGGGGTGAGCCGGGGTGGCTGCGTGCGGGTGCGAGGCCGGCCCTGGAGCTCGCAGGGTGCGGGACGCGGGGGTGCGGGGCGGGGATCGGGGGTCCTGGGGCTCGCGCCGCACAGCTTGCTGCCCGGGGAAGTGCGGAGTGCGGGCTGAGCCGAGTGGCAAGTAGGGCTGGGAGTTTGTGTGCGCGCGCGTGTGGTCCAGCCCGGAGGGGTGTGTGTGCGGGGGCACGGCTGGGTGTCGCGGGAGAGAGCCCCCACCCTGCACTCCCCCTGCCCCTCTCCGCCCGCTCCCCGAGCCTGGCGCCCAGGACCCTCCGGTCTCCTGCGCCCGTCGCCATGGCTGCGGGGAGGGGGTGGGAGGAGACAGTTGGGGCCGGCCCCTGCCCCTGCTGCTCCGGCTAACCCTCCACCTGCCCTTTCTCTCCCTTCCGCAGGCTGGGCCCCATCCCCTGCTGCTCCGGGGGGCAGGGGCCGGAAGATGGTGGCCAATGAGGAGGGGGAGTGGAGAGAACTTGAGCCGGGGCCTCCCCTCCCCCATTTCCTCCTCGGTCTCTGCACCCGCCTCTGGAAGGAGCTGGGGGATGGCTCCTGGGCCCAAGGTGGGGGAGGGGCCCTGCTGGCTGGTGCATCGCGGGGCCGCTCTGGAAGGAGTTGGGGGGGAGAGCCGAGGGGATCTTGGCCCTAGCCCCCTCTCCCTGCTCTGCCCGGGGAGAGATCTGGGCGCTCCCTGGTGAATAGTCTGCCACCGGCCTCCCTGAAGCTGGCTGGGCCGCCCTGCCTTTACTCCTCTGCTCCCTGTTGGCCTGATCCAGTTCCCAGCTGGGACTGCTTCGCCCGACACCTGGTGACTGACCCTAGTGGGGCCTTGGTTTCCGCCATTACAACTGTGCAAACTGTGGGACGGGGCGGGGCGGGGTGGGGGGCGACCTCTCCTGCTTCCGGGAGGGTGGGGGTGGGTGGGAGGAAGCTGGAGGGGAAGCCCTGAGGAAGAGCTCCTAACTGGAGTCCTGCCCTGTGTGCCTCCCGGCTGTGGAATGGGGAGGAGGGCATCTCCCAGAGGCAGCTCCATCTCTGGAGGCCTTCATTGATGGCCTTCATTGACGGGTGGGCCTGAGGAATCACCCTCCACACACGCAGCCTCTGCCCTTTTGGGGCTCGCACAGTTTACCAGGCCAGAACTGGAGTTAGGCGTCTGAGAGGGGCGCTTTAGCTAGGATCAGGCCATGCTGGAGCTCTGCACCTTTGGCTCTCCAGGTGCCCCTCCATGGCAGTCTTCTGCCTTTGGGGTTTGAGTCTCAGGGTTGTTCATCCTGTGTTTAAGCCCCCTTGACTAGGATAAAATGGGGGAACTTATGAGTGAGCTTGAAAACCCTATGCAGAGTCCCTGGATAAAACCAGGAACGGCTAAGATTCTGATTTCACTGCCAATGAAAACCCATCCCTTAACGCTCACTACAAGAGGGGGGGACTCGCCCTCACAATTTCGTTCGATGTTGAATCCATACGGTGGATTTGGAGACCTCAGAGGGGAGATGCAGGGGTGAGGCTTCCCCTGCAGCTTCCACCTCTAGACCTGGAAGCATCACTGGGTTTCCCGGGACCTGTGACTACTCTTCTACACTCTGGTCCTGGAGGTACATCTGAGGTTGTCCCCGGGAGGCCTAGCACTCCTCTTTATCTGAACTAAGGAGGGAGCTTTCAAGTAGGGAAGAATAGAGGGTGCTGTGGTCCAGGTCAGCAAGCTCCTCCAAAAGAGAAGCTGACCCAGATCACATCCAGGGGAACACAGTTTCATGTGAGTGTCCCCTAAACTTGTGTGGTTATCACCAGTCCCTTCTGATTGAGTGCCAAGCTCAATGTATCCCTTTAGCTACCTCCATGAACCCTGTCTCCAAAAAAAAAAAAAAAAAAAACCTTAAGAAAAAGGTAGTCTGTTGGGAAGAGTGTGAGGAAGGGGACAAGAAATAGAGGGTTAGCCCTGAGATGGGAAGACAGGGGTCTCAGGATGAGAAAGGGCAGAGGGAGGCCAAGAGAGCTGAGTGGGCCGGGGCCTGGGAGAAGGGGCGAGGAGGCAGGGCCGGCATGCCTCTGCTGCGGGCCGGAGCTCTTTTCACATTGTGCTACTGTCTGCACCTACCACTAGCAGTGCAATGTTAAAAGGGCATTGGCCGCGTAGCACTACCCAGCGCCGGCTGCCTCCTCAGCATCAAGACTTCCTCTCCCATCTGGGCACCAATCAGCTGTCCTCCTGGTGAGCATCTGGGAAGCCTATTAGTAGCCATACTAACAGCTCACATGTATGGAAGCACTTCCACCACGTGCTAGACACTTCAGAGTGGTGGTGAGACCGAATAACTTCTTGGCAAGTAACCTCCCCCATTTGACAGATGAAAAAACTGAGAGCCAGACAGGCACCACGGCCACAGTTACACAGCCCTTAAATTGCAGAGCCTAGATAGAACCCTGTCCTAAGTCTGACAGCTCTCCCATTTTTTTGTGGACCTATCTGGAGAGAGGGTGGAGTGGGTTCGGTCCAGGGAGAGGGTACCTGAGCAGAGGGGTTGGAGGGTTTGGATGCCACCTGCTGGTTGTATGAGGGTATCTTCCAAAGCCTCAAATCTTTAAGGACAAAAGTGGTGGCTTGTCTCAGAAGAGTTCCTGGGGTTGGAGGGTAGATGGGGAAGGTTGAGAGAGTCACTGATAAGACCTCCACAAGAAAGAGTGGGTGCACGGTGAAGGAAAAGAGCTAACCCTCACCAGGGGCAAGGATCTGTCCCTCTAGCATCCTGCACCTGCAGCTCTTAGGGCACAGAAAGGAGACCCCATCTTCACCTGTAGTTCCCAGTGTGACCCCGCTGGGACATACAGGGGATTTCATAGTGATGCTTCTCCAGGGCCCACCTGTCTGAGCATCCACGGTTTGGATAAGTACTGTCCATGGCCTGACCTTAAAAATTAAGTCGGATCCCTGGGTCCAAGGCCACTAAATGATTCCTTCCAGAGAGATTACAAAGAACTCTCTACCCCTCTTCTCTTTCCCACGGTATCTACGTATGTAGCTTAGTCAGAATTTGTGAGGGCAGAGCAGATTTGGGGAGCTTTAAGAAGGTAGCTTATTTGTGCCTGCTTTTCAGGGTTAGCATTGGGGTCTGAGAAGAGAAGCCTTCCTCCTCTTCGGTGCTAGGATTTCAGGTCCCTTGCTGGATGGAGCCTGAGAGCAGCCTCTCTGGCATCAGTGGGCGTGCAGAACCTGAGCGATGGGACAAACTTCTCTGAGGCACGGAGGTGTGGGACATCATTCCTTCGTGGCTTGCATTTGCCTTCTTGCATCTCTGGGTCTTCAGCTTCCCTTCTGCCTTTCTGCCCAGACAGCCTCTCCGTTCAGATGTTGACAGTTAGCTTATGTCCCTTCCATGTATTAATATTTCTGCTTGAGCCTCTTTGGGCACAAACAGCCATTTGATGATGTCACTCCCCTCTTATTAGAAAACAAGAATTTTTCAGTGTTTTCCCAATACCCTTGGGATGAAATCTAGATCCCCAAATGGTCTGTCTTTCCTGTGTTCTCTCTCTCTCTCTCTCTCTCTCCCCACCCCCCACTGGCACTTCCACTCTGGCTCGCAGTTTTCTCTGCCTGAATCAGGCCCCCTCCCTTTGTCCCCTTGTGCCCACCTGATGGCTCCTCCGCTACCTCCCATCAGTCATCACTTCTATGAAATCTACTGAAGTCTTCCTTGATGCCTCAAATCTAGGCTAAGCCTTTCCTAGGAGCTCCCGAGCCTACCCTTCCTACCACCACCACTGCCCAGAGCCCTTGTCCCCTGGCCCTGGATTTGCCTGGTTATTGTTTTGTCCTCCCACCAGACTGAAAGTGCCCCGAAGTCAGCCTTGTTCATCATTGCATCCCTAGTGCTGAACACAAGGCCTGGCCGGTCACAGGTGCTCTACAAAGATCTGCGGTATCAGTGAATGAATCAGAATAACAAGCTAGTGTACACCCCTCCAAAAAAATACTTCTATAATGTGCACAGTCCACCCTGCCGTTGTCTGTGACCCAGCAAACAACAGTGGGAATTTCACATCACTGCCAAGGAACTGCGCGTGGGTCACACGGCACCGATGCTGTGATTTTAAGCCCTTAGTTCCACTTGGTCCCTGCTGCCCAGGGCAGCACCTTGGTTGATCGATTTTCTGTTCAGCCTTCTGTGTGGCCACAAGCTGACCTGAACATTTAAAAAATCAGGCTGAAAGGCAGTGGGACCCAAGAATACACTGGTTCAGGGATGAGCCCCTTTCCAGGTACCCCATCCTGGATCCTGGCACAACCGGGTTCATTGTCCAGGGCTCTGGAAGAGGAGCTGACCTGGATGCTCCCGCTGGGACACGGCCCAATAAAAGTTCCCTCTTCACTAAGCTAATCTCATCCGAAGACCCATCCTCTGGCTAAAGCTCCAGTGGGGTCTCAGCACGGACGGAGCAGTTGCTGCCCTCTAGTGGCCCGAAGGGACAGGCCCCAGGGGGGTGGTGACAGGACCCTATACTGAAGGTGCTCGGGAAGGAAAGTCAAGAGGACAGAGTGCCTCCCAGTTGCTTTTCCCCTTTTTATTAAAAATAGACCCAAACACTTTATGTATCATACAAAAGTTTCTTTCGCTGGTGGCAGCCACGAAGGAAGCCTGGCCCCGTGGTACTGCTGTCCCACCTCCCCTCCACGGGACCGTGGCCCCGGGAGCAGCGGCTGGGCCTCAGCATGCCCAGAAAGCCCGCTCGCTCTGGAAGCAGCCGACCGGGGTGGGGGGTGTCCCAGGAGCAGCTTGCCCACCCCACCCACTGGCGAAGGGTAGATACTCCGAAAGTGCCTCTTTAGTGCCAAGATGAGCAAACAAGTGGAGTGAAATGGAAACCCCTGTGATTCTTTTATTTCCCAGGGCTTGGGATCTGGGATTTTTTTTTTCCCTTCCACCCCCGAATCCTTTCTCCTGCGAACGGGGGTGGGAAGCTTTACCGTCAGAGACTGGTGTCTCACGGTGTCTGAGGCCAAAATTTCACTCCAACACCAGCCCCTTCTCATCTGCTACTCCCGTGGCCTGGGACCTACCAGCCCCGTGTCTAAGGCTTGTCCTCCATTCACCCAGAAGAGAGGTTAGGGCCAACACGGATCCTTCCACGGTCCTCTGCCTGCCTTATACCCTGCCATTACCTCCATTCTCAGGACCTCAGCGTTAGAAGGACCCGCGACCATCTGTCTCTCCCTGAGCCTTGAACACCCCTGGGGTACCCCGGGCCCCTGTTCCCAAGGGGCCTAGGAGTGACGAGGTGGAAGGGGTGGGGAGGGGTGGTGGGAGTTGGGTTCCCCCCAGGGGTGGGGCAGTACTCATGCTGGTATGGACTGCTTGGCAGGGCCAGGGGACAGGTGTGGGGAGGGTGGGCATGCGGAGGGAGGGCACAGCCTGCCTGAGCCCCTCAGTCCCAGCCGTTGTCCTTCACCATGTGTGACATTTCAATGATGTATTTCCCCTCCTTGTACTTCTGGCTCGTCTCAAAAGCCTGCTCCTGGTGGAGGGGAAGCAGTGAATGTAGGACAAAACAGACACCCCCCACCTCCTCCTACCTGGTGTCCCCCCTCCCCCGCCCCCAGGGGCTGCCGCCCAGTCCAAGCCAGCAGCTCCCTCTTGCCTCTCGGGACCACGCAACACCCTGCAGTGGTCACTGGGGCTCGGAGGGCCACACAGCACCTGTCCACGTAGAGGCTCGCCCCGTCTCCGGGTACTTACATACTTCCAGCCCAGGGTGGTCTTGCAGCTCTCGCAGAAAATGTCAGCTACCGAGTGGAGCCCCGTGAGCAGGAGACGCTGCTCAGCCGGTCCGCAGCCCACGTTGACCCTGTCTCGGGAAACACGAAGGACCCAGCACCGGTGGAGTTGCTCTGCCAGTTCGGGCCCCCCAAGAGCCCCAAGGAACTTCCATCTGGGAGTGCTCCCCCGCCCCCTGGAAGCCCTGCCGGCAGCTCCGGCCCCCAGGACTAGTGGCTGGGCCTCCTCTCTCCGGGGAGTCAGTTCTGCCCAGACTCTCCACGACACAAGCTGCGGACTGAGTTTCTGAACCCCTTTGCGAAAGGAGAGGCAAAAGCCGAAGGTGCAAGGCCACCTGCTGATGGCTCACCCCCTTTGTCCACACTCTGACGCACGCGCACATACACAAAGAGAGAGGGAGACTCACACGGAGTTAAACAGGTAGGCTCGGCCATGGCTCCCTTGGAAAGACTGTGGAGACATAGGACAGACGGTGACTGCGGGGTGGCCCGAGGGCCCCACTGCCAGCATGCCCCAGGGGTGAGGAGGAGGGCGGACGGCTTTGTGGCCTCTCCCCTCGGTGAGTCTGGATGATCCCCGTTGGGACAGAGAAGAGAGGAGTGGTGGTCCCCCACCTGGTGTACCTTGGAAATAAGCTCATCATGTTTGGCCAGGTGTGCGCGGCAGTGGACGCAGCTGTAGGTGCGGTGGCAACGGGGCAGGTAGCTGCGGAATGTCTTGGCGGGGAGGCAGGCGGGGCCCGGGCCAGGATCGCAGCTGGGCATGACCGGCTGGAGGACGATGCCCTGGCGGGCCGGAGGGGCTGGCGCCGTGCAGCCCCCACACAGACGGTCGCAGGTGAAGCAGCGGAGCAGGTTGGCTAGAGCCGTGTTTCAGGGCAGGAGAGATGTGGGGGGGCTGCCCGGCCAGGGCCCCCCCAGACGTGAACCAGATAGAAATGGAAGTCACCTGCAAAGAGGAAAGAGTGCATCAGGAGAGTCTTGACCTCCCGAAGAGCCCCTCCTCAGGGGGAATGGAGAAGACCGCATCTTTGGAGACCCTCAGCGTGCCATCCCACTGTCTCTCAGGCCCCTGGAATCCCGGCTCTGCTGGTGGCCGGTCCAGGCCTCCGGTGCCACAGGCGGGGACGCAGTGTCTGTCCCTCCTGGGGCGGGAGGAGCCTTTACCAGTCTCCACCGAGAGCAGCCTGCTGCTACCAACGCTGCCATGGGAGCAACGTCATCGGCGGCGAGTGTCCTCTCCTGGGCTTCAGCCCTTTTGTGAGGGTCTGCATCCCACATGTGCTGGCAGGCTCGGGTTCAGAGCCTTTTACAAGTTGGGGAAGCCTGGCAGGTTTTCTCTTCTGCGCCTCTATTTGCAATGCAATTGGTCCTTCACAGATTTGGGAGGGGAGGGGGGGAGGCCAGCCCAGAAGGCAGGTACACACACACCCTAGTCAGCCCTCTCCTGGGGGCTGAAGTCCTGCACCCTGGGAACTAGAATTTCATAGATGTCTCCTTTGCTACCAGAGACCTCAGACGTGGCCCCTCGCCAGCCCTGCACTTTGGCCCACTCATTCCAGCTCAGAAACAGCAACTGGCTCTTTTCTCAGCCTCTGAGCCCCTTGATCTATATACTGCTCTTTGCTCACTGTTGCCTTAGCCTCAGTTAAAGACTTGGACATACAGCCCTAGGAGAGAAAATACCTTTCTTTCAGGCAACTCTAACAGCTGGAAGCAATGGGAAATGGGGATCACGTCGGGGAAGGCCGCATTCTGGGGCTAAGTGGTGTGCTGTGGGAGCAACGGGCAGCAGAAGTGGGGGGGGACTCCTGTTTTCCAAACCTATGCTTTGGGGTACAAGGCAGAGCATGTTTCCACCTTCCTCCTGGGGTAGGGACCAACAGCAGTGACTCTGTGGGTGACATTAGATAAAATTGCTAGGTTCTCATTAGGAAGGCCGAGGAAGATGTCATTATCTGCCCAGACTCCAGCCCCGAAGTGGCTGAGGGTGCTAGAGGCAGCAGATAAGAAGGGAGGGGTCATCTGTTGGCTCTGATAAGTGGGTGAAGTCCCGCCTTTTTCTCCATGGTGCCTTCGGGCCTGTGATGGGTGATTTTTTCAGAGGTGCCAGTTGGGTGCTCTGGCAATGCAAGACCACTAAGCAGAGTAGAGGCGGTGTGGCTGCGAGTGGCCAGGGCACACAGGCTCTCGTCCTGTCCTCTGCGGTGGCCGCCTGTGCCCCAGCTGTTCCAGCCTTTCCTGGGCCCGCCAGGTAGTCTCTCTGCAGAACCCCAGAAGAGCCCATCTTCAGTTTGAGGTCCTCTACCCCTGGCTGGGCCCTAGAAAGACACCTTGAGCTGAGTTCAGGGTGACATTGGGCTCCGGCCGCAGGAGATGGGCCTTTCTCACCAGCATCCAGTGTTCAGTGCCCACTTCCCAGGTCTGCCTTCAACTTTGCCTGTGAGTTCCCCTCTGCTGCGCTCCACCTACTGCACCGGCCAGGGGGCTTGCACTGGGTCCCAGCTCGCCAGGTCCTTCTCCAGCCCGCAGCTCGCCTCCCTCCCTCTCTCCCCAGCTTCCCCATCAGGCCAAGGAGAGGCTGCCCAGAAGGCCAGAGAATCACTCACAGGAGGGGGAGCAGGGGGTCATCGCTTCCCGGGCTCAGATCACAGGCAGATTCAAGTTGGGCAAATGAAGAAAAAAACAAAGGCAACCTGAGCACCAGGGAGAGGATGTTCCCCCAAGTGAGATGGGGCTGGACCGTGGGAGGTGGGGGCGAGAGAGCGCTGGCGGGTAGGGAGGGGGGGTGCTGAGCAACCAGCGCTGACAGCAGAGGTGCCCAGGAGGAGGCTCCAGGAACCAGGTGCGAATCCTGTGGCTGGGGGTGGGGGGACACGACACCTGCTCACAGTGATTTTCTCATCTGCTCCGAGGCTTCACCTCCCCCCCCTCCCCAGGCTGGCATTCTCGGCATGGTATGGTCCAAATAATTAGCAGCGCAGCCAGCTCCCCGGGTGGGCGGGCTTCGGGGGTCTGCACCAGCAGCAAAACAATAACCAGTGAGGCCTGATGCAGCAGCCAAAGTTGCCGGGAAATAAGTGCGGGAACCGTCAGAGCTCGGAGAGGGATGGAGGAGCTGAGAGAGAGGAGCCGAGGCAGCGGGGAGGGGGAAGGGAGGACAAAGGGTGGATGAATAATGCTTTTGCGATGGGGAGAAAGCAACACGCAGCAGGAGGAGGAAATTTGCAAAGGGGAAAAAAATTCATTTGGAGAAGGGCTGCCCCCTCACCTTGAGGTCTGCTCCAGAGATCTCCGTCTATCTCTCTCTCTCTCTCAATCTCTCAATCTCTCTGCTCACTCTTCTCTCTTCTCTTTCCGCTCCTTCAATGGGGAAGGGGATGGGGGCGGGGGAGGGGAGTTAGGGGCTCGGGCCTGGGGCTGCCAAGCTGGCCAGCTGCTGGGGGGCCAGAGGTTGTCTCTCGTCTGTACCCCGGTCTGTGGGTGAATGTAGCTGTGTGTTGTGGAACTGCATCATAACACTGTGAGTCATCCGTCCCCCCACCCCCTCACCTCCCACGTCAGAGCAGGGCTGGGAGACACAGGAGGCGGGTCGGCAGGAAGGGAGGGGGCAGGCATCAGGGATGGGTCTAGAGAAGGGTGCAGGGGGGTGGGAGCAGAGGGCCGGCCGGCCGGGGAGGCGGGATGCTAGAGGAGAGGCTGGTTGCTGAGGAGAAGGCAGCGTGGCCAAGGAGACGGAAGGAACCTGGGGAAAGGATGGGGCTGGGCAAGGATGGAGTAGGGGCGGCAGGGCTGGAGGAAGGGAGGCGGCCAGGCGGTGACAGTGAGAGATGGATGCAGAGTCAGGCGTGTGCACACACATCCAAGATGATACGTTCCCCATCTCAGCTCGGACGCCAGCCCTGACGCAGGGAAAAGGAAGACATATTAATTGTCACACGGGGCCAACTGTGCCCCCAAGCTTGAACCGGGCGCTTCCAAGCCTCAGAGCCTCAGCTTGATGCCCCTGAAGGACTCCTAGATGGAGTCTGACCTCTCTCGAGCAGGCACCTCTTCTCAGCTACCTCCACGTTCCTTGTGCTTCGTGAACAGAGACGCCCACATTACGTAAGCTTCTCCACCGGGCTGTAAACTTTGAGAAAGGTCCTCTGGGCAACTCCTGTCTGCATCCCGGGACTGCAGTGCCTAGCGCAGAGCTTCCCGACGGAAGATGATCACACACCGGCAGTGGAGCTGCATCTTCAGACGTGGTCCAAGTGTCTGGCGCTGGTGTCAGAGAGACCTTAGAATAGCAGCTCTGCCAGTATAGTCACCAGGAACCGCTGGGAACTTACTGATCCTTTTTGTGCTGCTCCGTTTCCTCTTCTGCTAAGTGAAGCTCATGATACTGACCTCATGGAGATGTGAGAGTGAAGCGAGGTAACATGTAAACACCTAAAAAGTGCCTGGCACGTGATAAGTACTTAGTAAACCGTAGCTACTTCAAAACGGTGTTCTCCACTTAATACCCTTAAACCCAGAGAGGATTTACTATTAAGTTCTGATATCTCAAGAGACGTGTACCAAATCTCTTTCTTATGAAGAACTTCTATGTTTCGGTGCTATTTTTCTATCAGCTTCCAATTATATTTCATTTGACTCAGATTCTGTTTCTCATGGAGTGCTGTCCTGTGTATATCTCTGAAGTATGTGGACAGAACATATCCTTTTTTTTTTAAGATTTTATTTATTTATTCATGAGAGACACACAGAGAGAGAGAGAGAGAGAGGCAGAGACACAGGCAGAGGGAGAAGCAGGCTCTATGCAGGGAGCCCCACGTGGGACTCGATTCCGGGTCTCCAGGAT
This sequence comes from Canis lupus dingo, assembly GCF_003254725.2. Lineage (NCBI taxonomy): Eukaryota > Metazoa > Chordata > Mammalia > Carnivora > Canidae > Canis > Canis lupus. Next base: position 38,531,620 of record NC_064260.1, on the reverse strand, counting down.
CACACCCCGGGCTGCAGGCAACGCCAAACCACTGCGCCACCGGGGCTGCCTGACAGAACATATCCTCTAAGATAAAACCCCCAATTTCTTTAAAGGATTTTTTAAAAAAGATTATTTATTTATTCATATTTATTCATGAGACACAAGCTGAGTCACCCGGGCTGCCCCCAAACCCCAATTTCTAACGGAGGCTAGCTACCATCTAGAAAATGAAGTGTGACAAAGATAGGTACTCAGGGAGGACAGCTCGTGGGTCATTTTTCTTTTCGCATGTAAGGAAGGGAAGCGTAGGTCAATGGTGGGTAATGGGAAGCATTGCTAGCTGGGTATGAAAAAATATAAGGAATTCTGAAGATTTAACCAAGGAAGATTCTGGGGTTGAAGATAAATTCTGAAACACAGTGCAGGTGCCTTGAGTGATATCATCAGAGGTTTGGAACTAAGAGGGAGACTTGGGTAAAGAAGGAAGTGTTTCTGTACGGGCAGTGGATGAGAGAGGAAAGGTAAGCAGAGGAGGGATTTGAGGAACTATTCTTGAGGAAAACAATGGGAAGTGGGAAAAAATGTAGGTGAGTAGTCCTTAAGGCAAGGATGGAAAGTTTGGAAGCAGAAAAGGGATGCCAATTAATTTAACTCAGGAAGAAAATGATCAAGGGTTTAGTTGGTGAGAATGAAAAAGACATGAGGACAGTCTTCTTTGGGGGGTGTGGAGATGGCAGGAATGCTTGGTGTAAGATGACAAGGGAGAAAAGGAGTGCAGGCAAGCCTAGATGCTGTAAATACTGTGCCCTCACTCTGTTTAAGAAGTAAGTTGGAGGGGATCCCTGGGTGGCGCAGCAGTTTGGCGCCTGCCTTTGGCCCAGGGCGTGATCCTGAAGACCCGGGATCAAATCCCATGTCAGGCTCCCGGTGCATGGAGCCTGCTTCTCCCTCTGCCTGTGTCTCTGCCTCTCTCTCTCTCTCTGTGTGATGTGACTATCATAAATAAATAAAAATTAAAAAAAATAAAGAAGTGAGTTGGAGGGACGCCTTGACTGGCTCACTAGGTGAAGTATGGGACTCCTGATCTCCGCGCTGTGAGTCAGAGTCCCATATTGAAGGTAGACATTACTTTATTTAAAAATAAGTGAAATGGGAGATAGTCTAAAGGCGGGGAGAGGTTTCTTTTCCCTAAATTCAGCTTGAGATGGCTGCACAAATAAGCCAAATAAAGATGACCTTCAGATAATTGGGAGAAATTGCCTCAAGGGAGAGAGTGTGGAGGCGAAGAAAGAGATCTGGGAAATAGACTGCTGGGAAAGAGGAGAGGCTGAGCTCATTCAGGGAGGGAATTTGCAAACAGAAGCCTGGAACTGAATTTTTGAAGGATGGTGAATGGTTACGGGATACCTGAGAGTTCACAGGAGAACTAACGCATGTGTGGTGAACGAATGAATTAAAGTAAACCATCAAGGACTAAGCCGTAGAAAGTGAGGATGGCACTGCCTGCTGACAGAATGAGTGTGAAGGTAAGAGTGGGTGTGAAAGAGCCAACCCAGAAAATTGTCCCAGGCTTCTTGATCCCGAGTAACCATGAGAGCCGGACTGAAGAAAGTACTCATCTATAAAGAGGGGGTGACAATTATAGTATGTGTTTCATAGGGTTCCTGAGAGGATTACATGAATTTACACCTGCAAAGCTCATTGAACAGTACCTGACATCTAACACTACCTGTTTGCTATCATGATAACTGGACTCGGACTCCCAAATCCTGAGTTTGAGTCCTAACATGGGCAAATCCCTTCCCCTGTCTCTGTCCTCCTTTGAAATTGGGAGATCATACCACTGACTTTACACGTTGGCTGAGAAAGAAAATACTGGAAAGGGCTTTAAAAAATTCAGACTGGGCAGCCCAGATGGCTCAGCGGTTTAGTGCCGCTTGCAGCCCAGGGCGTGATCCAGGAGACCCGGGATCGAGTCCCACGTCGGGCTCCCTGCATGGAGCCTGCTTCTCTCTCTGCCTGTGTCTCTGCCTTTCTCTCTGTGTCTCTCATGAATAAACAAATAAAATATTAAAAAAAAATAAAAAATTGAAACTGCTGTGCATGTGGATGGCTTTATAAGAGCTCCCCCTCCTCAACCTATAATAAAAACTCAAAAGCTAACGTCAGATGCTGTGTTACACTGTGTTACACTGTGCTTAGGACTTTACATGAGTCATCCATGCAATCTTTAAAACGACTTTAAGAGGTTGGGTACTGTTATTATCCCTGTTTTACAGACAAGAAACTGGGTCTCAGAGAGTTAGCCTGATTTGCCCAAAGCCACACAGCGAGAAAGTGGCCGAGCAGAGCACAGATTCCAAAGCCCAAGCTCGCGAGGCTGATGGATGCGGCCCCAACTGCTGCCTGCGGGGTAGGTGGGCGGCCTTGTACAACTGTTGGGAATTCAGGGAGGGAAACCGAGCCCCCCAAAGAAATCCCCGATCCGGAGGAGAGACGTTGTTGGGTAATGACTGGAAGGAATTCTTGGACGTTTAAGTGTTTTATTAAAACAAATTGTAGGGACGCCTGGGTGGCTCCGCGGTTGAGCGCCCGCCTTCAGCCCGGGGCGTGATCCTGGGGACCGGGGGTCGAGTCCCGCGTCGGGCTCCCAGTGCAGGAGCCTGCTTCTCCCTCTGCCTGCGTCTCTGCCTCTCTCTCTCTCTCCCTGTGTCTCTCATGAATAAATAAATAAAATATTAAGAAAAATAAATTGCAACGCCGTCTCGGTGCCAAGCGCTGTCAGGGAGGGGACGACACCCAGGCCGGCCTCCTCCACCTCCCTTAGCCCAGACGTCCCCGGGTCCCACGAGGGGTTCCGAGGGATTCCGCTAATTCCGCGACCTCCTGGCTTGTGGACCAGGCAAGCCGACGGTCGCGGGACCCAGACAGCGAGCCGGCCCGCCTCCCCCTCCCCCCGCCGTCTCTCCCGGGCTGCAGGTGAGCTGGAACCTCGGGGGCGAGAGTCCCCTCCAGCCGCGCCCCGGCAACCATTGGCTCCTCCGCGGGTCCCCGCCTCGCGCGGGGCGTCACCGCATCCTACCCGCGGCTCGCCGTCTTCGCAAACAAGGACGCCGCCGCCCCGCCCACCTATGGCGTCACGATCAAAACAATCTTGTAACTACAACTCCCAGAAGGCCGCGCGGCTGCGCGAGCTCCGCCGCTGGAGGCAGTTCCGGCAAAACTACCGATCCCGATAGGCATCGCGCGGCCACTGTTCCCACTGTTCCTGCGTCGCGCCTGCGCAGAACCGCCTTTGTTTCCGGCGTGGATCCGGGCGGGCGCGGCGTGCCGTTGGGTTTAGGCGCTGTCGGGGGCTCCTCGGTTTGCCGGTTTGTGTTTGCGGCTGTGCAGGTGAGAGAACGGCCGGCGCTTTGGGACCAGGGCACGTTTCGGCGTCTCGGGGTGCTGGGACAGATGCTGGACTTACACTTGCGGTTCGCAGTCGGAAATCGTTGTTCACCACTCCTCGGTTCCTCGGCGTTTTCTAGTTGACGAAGTAATTCTTCTTCCCCTTCACCGATCCCCACAACACTTGGGGAGATCAGGTGATTTGTCTAACGACAGTAGTAGCAGATGCTGAGCGGGTTCTTAGGCTATTTTCTTTTCTTTTTTTAAGATTTTATTTATTTATTCATGAGAGGCACACAGAGAGAGGCAGAGACGCAGGCGGAGGGAGAAGCAGGCTCCCTGCAGGGAGCAGATGTGGGCCTCGATCCCTGGACTTCGGGATCACGACCTGAGCGGAAGGCAGATGCTCAACCCCTGAGCCAGCCAGCTAGGTGCCTCACCCCAGGCTATTTCCTAAGTCCGAACCCAGGGTTCTCTGCTTTGCATTCAGTTTGCAGACGCCCTTTCTTGTGGACTAAGAGAGCTGGGAGGGTATTTGTCTCCTTTTCAAGTCGAGTATCCCAATAGAGTGACGAAAGGAGCGATGGAAGTGATATAATCAAGTCTTAGGTCAATGTGTAGATATACTTTTCTAATGTATGAGTCATTTATTCAGTCGGTGTTTTTATGAGGTGCCTATGGGTTGTCGAGCCTTAGATACTGGAAGTAACAGCAGCAAACCAGACTGCCTAACCCTTACATTCCAGTGGGGGTAGACAGGCAAATGTATAGTGAGACGGGGTGATCACAGCTAAGGGGAAGAATGAGGGTAAGGAGAAATATCCAGGGGAGGATTTTGAGTAGTGTCCTAACTCCTGTTTCAGTCTGGTAATTAATTTGTGTTCTAGGCACAGCAACTACACAGAAAAGATGGGAGAGGAAGCCAATGACGACAAGAAGCCAACAACTAAATTTGAACTAGAGCGAGAAACAGAACTTCGCTTTGAGGTGGAGGCATCTCAGTCAGTTCAGTTGGAGCTGCTGGCTGGCATGGCAGAAATATTTGGCACAGAGCTGACCCGAAACAAGAAATTCACCTTTGATGCTGGTGCCAAGGTGGCTGTTTTCACTTGGCATGGTTGTTCTTTACAGCTGAGTGGCCGCACCGAGGTGGCTTATGTCTCCAAGGACACTCCTATGTTGCTTTATCTCAACACTCACACAGCCTTGGAGCAGATGAGGAGGCAGGCGGAGAAGGAAGAAGAGCGAGGTCCCCGGGTGATGGTCGTGGGCCCCACTGATGTGGGCAAGTCCACAGTGTGCCGTCTGCTGCTCAACTATGCAGTGCGTTTGGGCCGCCGTCCCACTTATGTGGAGCTGGATGTGGGCCAGGGGTCTGTTTCCATCCCTGGTACCATGGGGGCCCTCTACATTGAGCGGCCAGCAGATGTCGAAGAGGGATTCTCTATCCAGGCCCCTCTGGTGTATCATTTTGGCTCCACCACTCCTGGCACCAACATCAAGCTTTATAATAAGGTCAGAGCCAGAGTCAAGGTGGGATGGAGGGAAGGACTGCCGTCAGGGTAGGAAGCTGTGCAAAAGTGTGCTAATTAAAACTGTCTATGGCCATTTCTTTGCTCCCTTTCAGCTGGGATTTCTGTCACATGACTTTGGAAGACAGTTTCAATTATGTCAATCTCAGGTTCTTAAATATTCCTGTGGCCCTGTTCTTAAGTAATGTACTAAATTTCTACTTAGGACACGAAACAGAAGAAGCAACATAAAATCGAAATCTGTGTTATGGGGTTAAAACCTTAGCCATTAAGAATGTCATTGTTTTCTGGTACCTAATAGCCACTTATTCTACATAACTATTGAGTTCTTTCGTTTTGTGTTTCCTTTCCTCACCTTGATGCTCTCTTCTGCAGATTACATCTCGTTTAGCGGATGTGTTCAATCAAAGGTGTGAAGTGAACCGAAGGGCCTCTGTGAGTGGCTGTGTCATTAACACCTGTGGCTGGGTCAAGGGTTCTGGGTATCAGGCCCTGGTGCATGCAGCCTCAGCCTTTGAGGTAGACGTGGTTGTGGTTCTGGATCAAGAACGACTGTACAATGAACTAAAACGGGACCTGCCTCACTTCGTCCGAACTGTGCTGCTCCCTAAATCAGGGGGTGTGGTTGAACGCTCCAAAGACTTCCGGCGGGAGTGTAGGGATGAGCGTATCCGTGAGTATTTCTATGGATTCCGGGGCTGTTTCTATCCCCATGCCTTCAATGTCAAATTTTCAGATGTGAAAATCTACAAAGTTGGGGCACCCACCATCCCAGACTCCTGTTTGCCTTTGGGTATGTCTCAGGAGGACAATCAGCTCAAGCTAGTACCAGTCACACCTGGACGAGATATGGTGCACCACCTTCTGAGTGTTAGCACTGCTGAGGGCACAGAGGAGAACCTTTCTGAGACCAGTGTGGCTGGCTTCATCGTGGTGACCAGTGTGGACCTGGAACATCAGGTGTTTACTGTTCTCTCTCCAGCCCCCCGCCCACTGCCTAAGAACTTCCTTCTCATCATGGATATCCGGTTCATGGATCTTAAGTAGAGACTGGTATGAAGCCTTGCTGCCTGGGGCATCGAGATCTTCTGGCCATCATGAAAGGCAAAAAAGTTGGGCTAAAGTATGAGACTCTGTTGAGGCCAAACAGACGAGTAAATAGTGAACTAGTAGAAAGCATATTTCTACCTCTTAAGATGGGTGGTGGGAGCTTAACTCTTCTGATCTTGAACCAAAAAGAACCAGGAGAACATAATTGGTTTCTTGGATCACCAAAGGTGCCGCTTTGTATTCTCCGAGGCCCTGGAGAATCGTATTTTTTCCACTATGCTACTTGGTGGACTAATTTTTAGGAGGAACTTTTTAAAAAATTATCACTGCTTTATATTCTGTACATAGCACTTGTTATTCCATTTATCCAAGATGAAAGATTGAATCAGAAGGCCTCTTTCTAGTAAAGTTCAAACTTGGGAAATTTTAATAAATATTTTTGCCATACCACAGAAGTTGGTATAATTTTTTTTTAATTTTGTTTTTCTCCCTAAGCATGATGGAAACATTATTGAAGTGAGTTATTGCTAAATGCTTCAAAGAAAGCCAAGGGCCCACCTTTGAGCCAAGCAGGTGAATTTTTATAATGGTTTTCCTTTCCTTGTAGGTAAATAGATGCTAAATCTGTTAATGCCAGGTTTACTTTGAGGAGCTACAGAGGCTGGTGATAAACTTGGATTGAGATTTCTGGTCTAATTATTTTCCATACATAGCTCATTTGCTCTCAGCTGCAGCTGTCTTTCCTATTGTCCTTCTGATTGGAACTGGGCCCTAGGTCAAGGTGTAAATTGAATTTTCGGGTGGTAAGAAGCTGGGAAAGAAAGCCCCATTCTCTTTGATTTCTTGCAAATGATTTGTGTTCCTAGTTTAGACTGGATTATTGAGTATTATCTGATACCCTTTGATTCATTCTTTCCACAAGTGTTTATTGAGCATATGCTATTGGCCAGGAACCATTCTAGATGGGGAACAAGATAGACAAAATCTTACAGAGCTTACATAGAATAAGCAGACAAAAAAGGTAAGTGCTATGTAAAGTTAAAATTGCGTGGTCTGAGACAGAGTGACTGGGAGGGTTAATTAGAATGGGTGGTCAGGAAAGGCCTCCCCTGAGCACATTTCACATTAAGATTTGAATGGCTGTGTGAAATTGGGACAACGTCTTGGTGGGGGAAACAGTTCAAAATCCTAAAAAAGGAAAAATATTGATGTATTTGATGAAGGGAAAGGGTGGTGTGGTGTACTGAGGGGTGAATGGTAAAAATTGAGGCTGGAGGGGGCAATAGGGACCAGATAATGTAGGGCTCTTATAATCTCAGAGCAGTGGCAAAGGATGGGAGAGGGGTGGTGTCTTAATTCCTTAATTCAGGCTGCTGTAACAATGCCAGACTGGGTAGCTTATAAACAGATTTCTCAGTTTTGGAGGCAGGAAAGTCCAAGGTCAAGGCATCAGCATGGTTGTGTTCTGATGATGGCTCCTTTGGGGTTGCAGACTGCCTATTTCTAGCTATGTTCTCACATAGTAGAAGGAAGGGCCAGGGATCTACTGTGGAGCCTCTGTTGTAAAGACACTGATCCCACTCACACAAAGATTTTACATTCATAGTACCTAAGCACCTCTCAAAAGTCCCACCTCCTAATACCATTATCTTTGGAGCTTAGGACTTCAATATATGAATTTTAGGGTGACATATTCCAGCAAAGCAGGTGGTTAAATGGAGGAATGGCCTGATTTTGAAAAAAATCATTGCTGTGTAGAATATGGATGATAGACGGAAGAGTAGGAGCAAGGATATGTGAGACTTGTAGTTTCAATGTGAGAATTGATGGGATTAGACTAGCAGAGGTGGAGTAGGAGAGTAGATTGCCTTGGATCTTTTGGAGGTAAGATGGCACTTGCTGATGGGAGTGGTGAGGAAAAGAAAGTGGAATCAAAGCGGATTCCTGTAACTAGATTGGATATGAGATTGGGGAAACTCAGGGAGTTTCACTCAGGGATGAGGGAGTATCAAGAGTTCTACTTTAGTAGTATTAAGTTCTAGCTGTCTACCAGTTATCCATATGGAGATGCTGTGTGAACACATGGAAACAAGAAGCTAGGCTTGGAGAAGTTAGGGGTGAAAATTCATGGGCACTATTGGCTTACAGATGGCTTTTTAAGACAGTAGTATTGAAGTCAGGGACTCTGTAAATGAAAATCAGGAGACAGATGGACTTTCAGGGCACTCCAAACATAAGAGGTGAAGTGTAATGAGAACTAGCAAAGGAGACATGACCATGGATCTGGAAGCATGGATGTCAGTGTTGACCTTAGAGTGTAGTTTTGAAAAAAAAAAAAAGTGTAGTTTTGGAATGGTAGGAATATGAGTCCTATTGAAATACATTACTGAAGAAGTAGAGATAATCTCTATGGACAAGAAGCTTTGCTAAGAAAGGTGGGGGGAGCTGGATGTAGGGTCAAGGGAGGATTTGTTATTTTTTTATTTATATTTTTAAAAAGATTTTATTCATGAGAGACCGAGAGGCAGAGACACAGGCAGAGGGAGAAGCAGGCTCCATGCAGCCTGACGCAGGACCGCCCAGGCTGAAGGTGGCACTAAAGCGCTGGGCCACCGGGGCTACCTTGTTAGTTTTTTTTGATAGGATTCCTTAGCATTATCAACAGCCTTGAGTGAGAATTTAATGATGGGGAGGAGAAGCTTGACACCATTTTTTAAAAAAAATATTTATTCTTTAAAATAGAGACAGAGGCAGAGATACAGGCAGAGGGAGAAGCAGGCTCCATGCAGGGAGCCTGATGTGGAACTTGAACCTGGGACCCCGGGACCACACCCTGAGCTAAAGGCAGACGCTCAACCGCTGAGCCACCCAGGCATCCCTCTTGACACCATTCTATTTTGTTTTGTATTTTTCAAATACAATGTCAAATTTGAAAGAAAATTTGGAGGGGGATGGGATCCAGAGCACAAGGGGAGAAAGTGCTTTAAAACAACTGGAGACATTGCCTAAGGACATGAGGGAAGACAGCAATATTTAAATATAAAGAGGTTGGGGCACCTGGCTGGCTCAGAAGCCATGTGACTTTTGATCTGGGGTCATGAGTTCAAGCCTCACTTTGTGTGTAGATTCCTTTAAACAAAAACAAAACCCAAAGAGGTCATTGGTGGTTTTGGTATTGAAAAACTAAATCTTCTCTGTGTCTATACCCAAGGGTTACAGTTTGTTCTTGTCTGCCTCTGCCTGTTTATGGGTAAGTTGAATTAAAAACGACCTTGTGGTTTGCCATGTATCAGCACGACAAGATGCAAGTGAAGGAGTGGAAAAAGGTATACACTAGAAAAAAAACTATAAGGTATTATCTGATACTCATAGCAAAATAATTTGGTCTGGATGCTCCATTGTTTTAGCTTAGATTTTACTCTGCAATATTTCTCAAATGGTTGATAGTTTAAGCCTTTTTTTTTTTTTAAGATTTTTTAATTTACTTATTCATGATAGACATAGAGAGAGAGGCAGAGACACAGGCAGAGGGAGAAGCAGGCTCCATGCAGGGAGCCCGACGTGGGACTCGATCTTGGGACTCCAGGATCACACCCTGGGCCAAAGGCAGGCGCTAAACTGGAGCCACCCAGGGATTCCCAAACCTTATGTTCTTCATTAAACATCCTTTCCAGGAAATATCTTGTATGGTCCTAAAATAAACTGGACAAGAACATGGAATTGTGTCTAAACCTTGGGATAGTGATTATGCCATTAGTGCTCATCCAGGTAAGAGGTTGGCATCCAGTAGTCCAGTGTCCTAGGAGAGCTTTAGTATGTGTGGTTGGTTGGTGGAAGATCAGATTTTTTTTTTTTTTTTTAAGATTTTACTTATTTCGGGGTGCCTGGGTGGCTCAGTTGGCTAAGCATCTGCCTTGGACTTGGGTCGTGATCCTGGGCTCCTGAGATGGAGCCCATCTGGCTCCTCAGTCATTGGGGACCCTGCTTCTTCTTCAGCTGCAGCTTCCCGTTTGTGCTCACACTTTCAAATCAGGAAAAAAAAAAAGATCTTATTTATTTGACAGCACAACCAAGTGCAATGGCAGGGAGAGGGAAGGAGAAGCACACTCCTTGCTGAGCAGGGAGCTCCATGTTGGGCTTTATCCCAGGACCCTGAGTTCATGACGTGAGTGGAAGGCAGACATTTAACCCCCTGAGCCACCCAGGCACCCCTGGAAGATGGAATTTTATTTTCATTTGGCAGTGTCTAGCCGAAAGACAAAATTTACAGATTCTTACGTTGTTGAAAATAGGAAAAGAAAAATGTATAATGTGACGTTGGGGAAATGGAAATCTTAAAATCCAAGAAAAATATACGATAGAAAAATGAAATTTGATTTCTTCCTAAGGAAACAAATGAAGCTGGATTAGCAGATATAAGTCTCTATAAAAGAAATATTGTATCTCCAGTAATACCTTAACTTTACCTTTTACATGGGCTAAAGTGTTTCAAAGATTTCATTTTTTATTTAAAAGAACCCTGAATAGGGGTAGCCCTGGTGGCTCAGCGGTTTAGCGCCGCCTTCAGCCCAGGGGCCTGATCCTGGAGACCCGGGATTGAGTCCCACGTCAGGCTTCCTGCATGGAGCCTGCTTCTCCTGCCTGTGTCTCTGACTCTCTCTCTCTCTCACAGGAATAATATTAAAAAAAAAAAAAAAACCCTAAATAAAAAATATTTAGGGATGCCTGGGTGGCACAGCGGTTGGGTCAGCCCGGGACGTGATCCTAGAGTCCCGGGATCGAGTCCCACGTCGGGCTCCCTGCAGGGAGCCTGCTTCTCCCTCTGCCTGTGTCTCTGTCTCACTGTGTGTCTCATGAATAAATAAATTATTTAAAAATTTTTTAATACACACTGGTCATTACAAGAGAACTCTGCAGTAAATGGTGGCTTGAAATCTCTAGCAAGAGTGAACTAGAACCTGATGCATATGCCATGTCAGAAGAGCCAGACTAGACCCCAGAAAATTGGGAGGTAGACCTTTCCCCCTTATCCTTGCTGTCTAGTACTAAAGTATTAGGCCACAGTTTAAGCCTTCGACACTTCACACCGAACCCAGGGACAGACCGCAGGATTTAGGATCACACCTTGCAGGTGAGCAACCTTTGCTTCAGAGAAGTGGCTGCTGGAACACTTTTCTGAGTGTTATGTAATAGCCAGAGCTGCTTTGAAAAGAAATGGCCTCGGGCTAAACGAGGAGAGAACAACACCTGGCCTTGCTCTCGGGTTCACAGCTGGGTAGGGCTAATTAGGGCAAAAGCGTGGTGCTCGGATCTAAGCAGAGTCGGCCAGCAGCCCGCCAGGGACAGCCGGATTCCAGCCTGTGTTCCCGGCCGGGGCGAGGTTCGGGAAGCGGGCGTCCATCCCTTGTGCTGCAGTGAGAAACTAAGGGAATGAAGCCAAGAGCCCGCTGGCATTCCGGGGGGCTGCCGCCACCGCCACCGCCTGGGGGTGGGGTGGGGTGGGGCGGGCGCTCACTCCCTGCGCCTCCTTCCGCGGTTGGGCTGAGGTCTCGCGCCGCTCTCCTTCCTCTTCCTCGCGGGCCTCCGGCAGGAGCTTCGCCCCCACGACCCTGCAGTCCTGGCGCCCCCTCCACGCGGGAGCCACAGCCAGACCGCTCCATTCCCCCGCGACGCCGCCGGTACCGGGGAACTCGCTCCGCCGCGGACTCCGCCGTTCGGAGTGCTTTCAAGTTCTCGCCATGGGGGGGAGGGGAGGTATTCGTGGCCTAGCGCTCGGCCAATGCTCCGAGGGGCTGAGAGCAGGAGGACCGGCGGGGCGGGCCGCTGATTGGCTACGGCAGGAGCCTGTCTGGGCCGTACCACTTACTTGGAGGGGGTCTGGAGAGGGAGGGAGGTGGCTCCTCGCTCGTGAGCATGTCCAGCACACACATAAGCCTGTTTTTACTTCCGAGCATTCCTTCTTGGATACCGTAAGGATAGAAAACAGGACGCAGGGAAACGGAAGAGTCGCCCGGCCACTTCCCCATTTCCGAGTCCTGCGCACTAGGCCAGGCCTCCTCTCCCAGGCGCCCGCGGACCCCGACGGCCGTGCGCGCGCGCGCTCGTTCTCTCGCGTGCGTACGGCGCTGCGCCCCTGCAGCCAATCAGGCCGCGAGGTCGCCGCGGTCGCCGGGTCGCGCGCACGCCCTAGCGCGGAGTGGGGGTGGGGGCTGTGGGTGAATGGGAGAGTGAGCGGGGGCGGGCGCGGCGGCGCGAGCCGCATGAATGAGAGAAACGTGCCCCGCGCGAGACGTCGCGCGCGTCCGGGACGGGGAGCCAATGGGAGCGCTGGGAGGGCTCGAGACCCGGCGCTGAGGGCAACGGCCGCGCGCCGGCTCGAAGGCGAGCGTCGCCAGGCGGGAGCGCGCGTAGCAGGGCGGGCGTGGAGCGTGCGGGGGCCGCGCGCGGCCTCTCAGAGGCCGGACGGCACTGCCGGGAGGCGGCGGCGGCGGCGGCGACGGGAACCGCGCCGGGGGTGAGTGCCGGGGACACCGGCCCCTGCGGAACCGGAAGTGCCGGGCCAGGGAGGTGGGAGGGGAGAGTGACCTCTAGGGAAGGGGGACCGAGAGTGGGGACGTGGGTTGAGGCCCCGTTCCTGCCCCGGGGCCGGGCCATCCAGCTGCGGCGGGACCCGTGGGCCCCGGAAACGGACGACGAGTAGAGGCCGGGGCTCCGCGGCCGCCGGGGCTCGCCCGGGACCTCCGCGCCTGGCGCCGGGCCGCCGCCCCTTCCGCCCCCGGCCCTGCGCCCCCGGGCTCTGCTGTCGCCCGCAGCCTCCGTGGGGGCCCTGCGGCCGCCGATTCCGCCTCCTCGGTCTCAGCCTGCCTCCCCCGTGCGGCGATTCCCTGCCCCAGCTCCCGGGTGGGGACGGGGTGCTGTTCCCCTTTCAGCTCCCCGCATTTCAGATCCCTGGCCCCCTTCTGCTGATACTTATTTTGGCTCAAGCCTTCGTCCTGGTACCTGTTCTCTCCCACCCGTCCGCTGCCTCCCCTGCCCCCACCGGCTGGCCGCTCCGTGCTTTTAGTACTTTGTACTTTTTGCCAGCGGAGCTCGGATGCGTTTGCCAATATTTCACCTATAGGAATCCCTTCGTGGGACAGGGAGGTGGAAAGCGTTTTTACCCACTTGGCCAAATGAAAACACGCTAATGAGAAGTAAGAAAGTGACTTAAAAGTTACAGAAAGAGGTGTAGGATCGGGTGTTACACCCTAGACCTGTTTTTTTTTTTTTTTTTTTTTTTTTTTTTTTTTTTTTTGCGTTGGATTTTTCACTTCCTGGTTAATGCCATCTTGTCTAGGTTGGTCTTCTCTTCACATCCCTATCTTTTTTATCCCAGTATCCCTTGTGCTCTATCAGATCTCTTCAGAATGCTCGTTGTCACCCATTTTTAAATACCCACCTAATGCCTATAAGAATTGTATCACCATGTACGTGGCTACTTGTGTATGTAATAACACCCTTATTAAACTTCTGCTTGACTCCAGCCAACATCTTGACACGCGGATTATACTTTGTATTCAGATTTACTCTTGCGCTGTTACATTACTTATTTCCACAAATGTTGAGCTCCTGCTATGGGTGGTACTGCTGATTTCCATTCACACCTCTAAGGTACCTACTTGTATTAAACCTTAGCGCTGTATGTTTTCCAGTTTGTTCTCTATATATGTATTTCCATTCCATCGATTACTTTGTGCCTGAATATGTCCTACACATTCTTGTACACCTTTCTCCTGCTGGTCGGGATCCAGACTGCTGGCTGTGATGAACCATGCTCACCCTGCAGTCTCATCCCTACTGCCCAGACCACATTCTTCGGCTAAGACTTGGTGTGTCTTTATTATACCCAATACATTGTTCGGTTTTTGTCTTCTCCGTTCTAAAGTGTATTCCCTAAACACTTCAGATGTTGATTTCTTGGGTTTCTCAGTACCATACTCCCCAAACTGTATGGCCTTTTATGATCCTGCCTTCCTATGGCAGTATTAGCCCATGTCATTTTCTTCCTGTCAGAAAGTATAATCTGAAATAACATATAGCGTCTAAATGGTATTATGCAGTCTAGGTAAAATCGAAGCAGTGCAGCTTTCCATCTTCTCTACTCTTAGGGGTTTTGAGGGGAAAGTTTACTTTGATAGTACTGTCCACAAATCAAGAATTTCCTTCTCATTGTTCACAAAGTTACTTAGGCCCAAATTGAGCAGGTTGGGCTTTGATTCCTATAGAAACTGAGCGTTAAATCACAAAATCAGGGGCTAGAGAGGATTTATCTTTTTTTAGGCCTTTTACAATTTCTTGTACTCTCTTGAGTGTTAACTCTATTATAATATTGCCATTTGGCCCCCTGATACTCTGTTTAACATTTTTAGGAGAAAGACATGCATCTTGAAAGAAGGTGCCATGCTACGGGAGAAAGTAATGAATTCCGGGGCACACTTGTATTTCACTAGCTGAACCTCCTGACCTATGGATTTCTGCCATTGATATTAAGAGAAATCCTGGATGGCTTGGGTCAAATAAACTTTTATTTTTAAACTCTAACTTGAGTAAAATTTTTGGTCTGCACATTGCGAGATGCAGTCATTGGGCAAGTAGTGTAGTGGATGAAAAAGTGGTAGAAAGGCTTTGTGTTGGCAAAGGGGCATGTGAACTCTGGTTCTTAACCTGACTGCTCAAGTGATTAAGTAGATTGGCCTCAGGCATTCTCTAGCCTTCAATTTGATGGAGTGGGGTAAGGGACTGTGTCACCAGATAATGTGAGTTAAGTGCTTTGAGATCACTAGATGAAAAGCATCCTATAAAATCCAAAGTGCTGGTGTTATTTGGCTCCTACCATCAACAGAAATAATTGTTACTCTGAATCATATGGGGAGTGTGGGGGCTCAGTTGACTTCTGATGGGCCAATGTAGGAATACATTGTTGAATGGGGAAGAAAAGGACCAGCCCCTATGGTTGACTCAGTTTCTCAGAGAGAGCAGCTACCTTTTAGTTCAAGGACGTTTCTCAGCTAGGTCCTTTCATGGATTATTCCAGCAGACCAGAAACTCAGCCTCTGCCTCTTCAGGGTTATAACTAAAAAAGCATAGAGAGATAAGAGACCGAGACATACACAGAAGGGAAATGAGATATACTGTCCTAATTTTGAGGTTACTTTTTTCATTGTTGCAATAAATACTTTTTGTCCAAAGAGAAGTATGTTTTCTAGGACTGTTCTTTTCTGTTGTGCTGTTGTTTTTAGGTTTTGATATTCATGGTATTTGTTACTGCCCATTTGTGTCAGGTGCGATGCACCCCTTATAAGAGCTTGTTTTTGGGCAGCCCGGGTGGCTCAGCGGTTTAGCGCTGCCTTCAGCCAAGGGCCTGATCCTGGAGTCCTGGGATCGAGTCCCACGTCGGGCTCCCTGCATGGAGCCTGCTTCTCCCTCTGCCTGTGTCTCTGCCTCTCTCTCTCTCTTTCTCTGTGTCTCTCATGAATAAATAAATAAAATGTTAAAAAAAAAAAAAAGAGCTTGTTCTTTGATGACCTCAGGCTAGGTGAAGCCACATTCTTCTCTTTCCAGTATGAACAGCACTTAGAAGGGTGAAGGATTCTGAATCCGTTGTACTCCCAATTCAGAATTCTTTTCTTTTGTTTTAATTTTTTAAAAAGATTTTTATTTATTGGGGGATCCCTGGGTGGCTCAGCGGTTTGGCGCCTGCCTTTGGCCCAGAGCGCGATCCTGGAGTCCCGGGATTGAGTCCCGCATCGGGCTCCCTGCATGGAGCCTGCTTCTCCCTCTGCCTGTGTCTCTGCCCACCCCCCTACCCCCACCCCCACCCCCGTCTGTCACGAATAAATAAATCTTAAAAAAAAATTTATTTATTCATTCATTCATTCATTCATTCATTCATTCATTCATGAGAGGCACAGAGAGAGAGAAGCAGAGACACAGGCAGAGGGAGAAGCAGGCTCCATGCAGGGAGCCCCATGCAGGATTCAATCCCGGGACTCCAGGATCGCGCTCTGGGCCAAAGGCAGGCGCCAAACCGCTGAGCCATCAGAGCTGCCCCAGAATCCTTTCCTATGTGTACTTAGGTGAAGTGTATGGCATAAAAAGGCATTTTTTAAACAGAGTAGCCTGTGGGGTGTTGTCCTTGATGGTCTTAAGAAATTCTCTGAAAGAATTTATCTGATAGAGATATTTGTGTTTTTCCCCCCCAGGTGAAGCACTGTAACCCAGTTGAATTCTGCATCTAGAAAGCCCAAGACTGAAGAAGAAAGATCAAAGACATTGACTAACCTGGAAACAGGGACCTCTTTGGAACTTTGCTTTCATCCACAGTACCCTTGTAGAACTATCCTTGAGTGGAATTGATTTCTTCATCTTATTTTTGCGCATTGGGAAGAACATGGCTACGGGGATTTTACGTTTCCCTTTAGTTTTGCATGAACCCGATTGGAAACGGAGCCCTTAAAGGGCTTGGGAATAACAAGAAGAGATTGAAGACAGGCTTGCTCCTATTCTCTCTCTCTTTGTTTTCCCTCCCCTGCGGAAGAAAAGGATTTACAACTGAACCTTGTAACAGCTGCTGCCCAGCTTTAGCCATCAAGAGAAAATAAATAAAATTAAACCACCATTGCCAGACAACAAGCCCTGAAGTCAAGGTGTGGGAGTGGTGGCATTGAGAAAACTGCCTCAAAGGGACAAGGACTGCAGTAAAAACAGCTTCTCTTTAAAATTGGAGAGGGCCTCTGGTTCCCTTTTGGATTAAAATAGAAACACAGGGTGCACCTCTTTTCCGTGCAGCTCATACCTGGTGGAGTGTGGTAGTCGTGGAGGTGTTCAAGTGTCTCCTCCCGAAGAACCTTTCCTGCCTGACGTGTTCTCCCCTACCCTGACATTCTCCCCTTTGTGCCCTTCGAAGACTTGCCTCCATCCATGAGCTATTCCCTGATCTGTCTGCCGGCCCATGGTGTCCACCTGCAGCCATTTGCATGTGTACAGCCTACTTTGTCTCCAGTTTTTAAACTGTACAAGTTGTGCTTCTTAATCTCTCCGTCTTGCCTTGTTCTGGGGAGGTGGTTATTCATCATTTGGAATCACCTTTCCCCCTCCCATGTGCTTTTTTTCATTTGAGACCTATTGACCTTTGGTTTTCTTCGGGAGGGGGAAGGGTGATAATTTTAAATTTCTGTTTCCCTGGTTTCCTTCTGTATTCTTCTCCGGTGTTTCCCTCGTCCCATTTTCTTGTCTGTTCTGCCGCTGTGTGGGCCTGGGCTATGCGGCAGGGCAGACCTCCCATCAGAGCTCCAACATGCCCGCAGAGTCTGGAAAGAGATTCAAGCCCAGCAAGTATGTTCCGGTCTCAGCAGCCGCCATCTTCTTAGTGGGAGCCACGACCCTTTTCTTTGCCTTTACGTGAGTTTTTTCCCAGTGGTGGTATTGGGTGGGTTGGTGGGGGGGGGGTGGTGGTGGTGGTAGTGGTGGTGGTGGTGGCTCATGGGACTTGGAGGTATTTGGCTCCTGAGTTTTGCTAGTTACTTGCCACGTGCCTGGGCATCTTGATGTCTGATAGAGGCAACAGCAAATCTCAATGACGTGGTAAGCAGAGGGAGAAAAGGCCTATCTTGTCTTGTTACAAATTTTACTGTACTGAATCCTCTCCCTTCCTTGGGAATTACAGATGTCTTTGTGTTTTCCTACCCAGCTCTCCATCATGAGATGATTGTGAACTAGGAAGGAAGTAGGAGGAAACCATCAGAGAGGCTTGAAGCAGCTTAAGCAATTGGTTCTGTGAGAGAACTAGACTAGAGGAGAGGTTTTTTAGATGGTAATGGCTTTTCCTCAGGATGTCTGAAGCTGAGCAGACTGGAGAATTGCAGAATTGATTCAGAAGATATACCAAGGAGACAGCTGGGCTTTTCCTGTTGCTCAGATGGTTTTCTCTGCACTCTCATAGCCGAAGCCTGGACCAGTGAAGGCCACTGGGAAAGGGCAGGTTTTATTTAGGAAGAGTCCTGGCAGGCTGCCTTCACATCTCTTCCTGCTAAAGGCATGGCAGTAATTCCTCCCTGGTCCTGTTAGGAAAAGCAGTTGGCATTGAAAGGTTTCCTGCTTAGGATAGTCAGACTTTGTTCATCTGGAGGAGACTGATTTATCTTTCCTCTTCCCTCAGTATTTTAGCTGTTGACCACCTGGCCTACCTCTTCGCCGTTACCTGTTTATTTTATGAATTAACATGTAGCAGGTTTCTGAACCTTAAATTGTTGAGTCACCGAGTTAGTGTTCTAGTCGTAGCTCTTGGAACAGAGCATGCTAGATTTTCTGGGGAGCTCACTTTGCTGTGATTTCAGGCTCACACCTAATTGTGAGGTGCTGTGTAGAGCAAGGGGAGGTTGCTGGGAAGAGGAAGGAAATGGATGAAAGTGGCAGGGAATATAAGCAGTTTGGACCCACTGAAGGTGAATGAAGCAGGAACTGCTGGGGAGGGGGCAGTTACTATTATGGGGAGAAACCTAAGAACAGATATTAAATCTGAGGAGAGGAGGAAACCCCTCTCCCTTACCGTCCTAAATTGAGCTGCAAAAAAAAAAAAAAAAAAAAGGATCCCTGGGTGGCGCAGCGGTTTGGCGCCTGCCTTTGGCCCAGGGCGCGATCCTGGGGACCCGGGATCAAGTCCCACGTCGGGCCCCCTGGATGGAGCCTGCTTCTCCCTCTGCCTGTGTCTCTGCCTTTCTCTCTGTGTGTGTGACTATCATGAATGAATAAATAAAATCTTAAAAAAAAAAAAATTGAGCTGCAGATGTCAGAAGGAATTCTAAAAGATTTGGATTGTTTGGCCAATAGAGTCAACAGAGTAATGATTTTTTCTGTTTAGTTTTTAAACAAGGGAAAAAATGGATCTCTTATCTTAGGTATGAACATCATCCTTTTTACCTCTGGAGGGGAGAGGTCATGGATTCTTTGGCCCCCAGCTCTCCAGCCTGAGCATGCCTGTCGAGTCCCTCAAGGATCTAAAGCAGCCCTACTCTTTGTTGTACTCTTCTTTATCTGACTTTCCCTTATAGTTTTTTTTTTTTTTTTTAAGATTTTATTTATTTATTCATGAGACACACAGAGAGGCAGAGACACAGGCAGAGGGAGAAGCAGGCTCCATGCAGGGAGCCCGATGTGGGACTCAATCCCCAGACTTCAGGATCATGCCCTGGGCCGAAGGCAGACGCTAAACTGCTGAGCCACCCAGGGGATCCCTTCCCTGTATAGTTTCTTTCTCTTACTTAAATTCAGTGTGTTTAGTGTTCTGTCCTTCACATATTGACTATCAATAAGGAGATGTGAGTCTTCAGTCTTAGTCTTGTTTTGGTTTCTGCTATTGTGGTTTATAAATAGAATCAGCTTTTTTATTTTTTTTTAAGATTTTTAAATGTTTAATCTCTACACCCCATGTGGGGCTTGAACTCACGACCCTGAGATGGAGTCACATGATCCACTGACTGAGCCAGCCAGGCGCCCCTAGAATCAGTATTTTAACCAAGGGACATAAGGGATCTTCCATATATGGGATCTTCCCTGTCCCTGGGGGTTGAGGGTGCTGTGTCAGGAGGGTGTTGCAAGACCAGGTCGACACCCTTAGGCTGCTTGATTGAAGAGGAGGGCCTGTTTTACTTCAAAAGGCAAGGCCTTTGGGAAGCTAGGAAATCCAGGGACTGACAGAGCCGTCTCTCTCCATCCCATCTGTTCTTGAGATACGGCAGGCAGAGTCGTCGTTCCTATTTTGTTAATCTGAAGCCATTGAAGTGCTTGGCTGGTTATACCAGTTTTGCCACAAAGAGTTGTCCTGACATAGGCATTTTCTCCACTGATAGTTGAAGCTATTTAACCTACTTTGTCATTCCCTGGTGCCAGAAAAATAGGGGCCCCCCCTTATTCCGTGGACTCTCAGCCCCAGGAAACAGAATTTTGGAGGACAATAATGGACTTCAGAATTACTGCCTCTAATCCAAAGCTAGAAGAGACTTCATTCACAGCTAGAGTTTCCCCTGGCAGTTTCCGCAGGACCAGTTTCTGGGCTTTTTCCCTCCTAGGGGCTCCCCTACCCACTGCATGGAGACAAACGCCCTGTTTATCTCTTAGCTCTTGGTACCTGTGAAATGCTCATCTTTTCTTTTCCAGCTGACCACAGTAGTTACTCTCTAAGTGTATATCTGAGCTGAGCTGCCACTGTTGTCAGAAACTGTTCCCTCCCAGGTTATATCCCTTTGAGGTTCATTCCGTGGAGAAATCCCCATCCGCCACTCCTGTTTAAAACTACATACAACCTAAAAAAGAATTTCTGGTTTCAAGTAGAGAGACAAGAGGAAGTCTCTCTTTGTTTTGTTTGTTTAATATTTTATTTTTAAGTAATCACTACACCCAACGTGGGTTCTGAACTTAGAACCCAGAACTCCAAGATCTCTTGAGTCGTATGCTTTACCGACTAAGCCAGCCAGGAGCCCCAGAGGAAGGCTCTTGTTGAACCAACTCCTGTTTGGGGCCTCAAATCTGTAACTATTCTGTCATCCTCTTGCTCTTTTCACCAGGCTATAATGGTCTGTTCTTACATCAGTCTGAGTCCCAAGTGGGAATGACTTTGGGACCTAGAGGATTGGAAGTAGGAGGGAGAGTCCGTTCAGGTGGCAGGCATAATTAGTGGAGGAATGTAAGCTTCGACTCATTAGGAACAATTTATCCTTGCTGTTTCCCAGGCAGGTAGGGAAAGCTGCAAGCAGAAATTATCAGCTGAGTTTGGTCACCAAAAGGTGATCTGCCCTAGAGAAGCTTAACTACAACAGTTGAGGCCGTGTCTCCAGATCCCTGATCCTTCCCATTCACTGAATTTGAGTACCAAAATGAAGGGGGAGAGTTACGGGGAATTCTGTTGGGGAAGGAAAGTGTCTGCTAAAGTAACCCTTCCCCTCCCAATTAGATCCTAGACGTTGTGTTTAAGATAGTGGGTCTGGATCCTCATTTGTTGTAGTTTAGTCCTCTTCTGTGATTGGCAGGGGTCGGGGGCAGTGCTAGGTAAGAGGAATCAGCACTTTTGGGGGTCAGGAGACTAATTTTGGTGAAGTCTGTTAACCTTTGTGAATCTGTTCTTTGTAAAATGAGGGAGTTGACTGAGAGCACGGTGACCCTTTTTCCAATGAGATTGTGTGTGGAACCCCAGTGTGTAAACATGAGAGGACCAGAGGAGGCTGCTCTGGTTCAAGTGAGGCTGGTGTGTAGAGGCCCAGCCACTTGGTATCTCTTTGCCTCCTTGCGGACTCCAGAGTCTTTGTTAGAGCTCCCGGCAATGCCATTTGAAATAAATCACTGTATTGCCTCCCTAAAATCTCCTTGAGCTCTGAGTTAAATCAGCCAGTGTCTCATTGTGTGTCTATTTCTAAAGTTGGTAGGGAGGCATAGTGGTAAAATCTCTGCTGCAAGTGGTCCTGTATGAGAAGGTTAAAAGTCAGGGTTGTCCAGAAATCCATGATTGTCTTTCCAGTGTCCCATCCCTGAGAGAGCTTTTCTTCTCTTCAGTTTCTGCTTCTGGCTCCTCCCAACCCTTTTACCCACAGAGTTGGGCAACCTCAGTGCCTCTCCCTTTGGTCCTTTTTTTTCTTGACTGCAGAGGTGCTAGCACCTGATTTGAGTGGGAGCAGCCTCGTGATTTAGGGCATTAATTGAGCAGTGGATGTTCCTTTTACTTCCCACGTTGTTTTCTCATCCAGGAATAAGTGCCCAAGTCCTACATCTTGCACTCAGCTGCTTGAAAGTGCATAAGACACGACAAATCAAATATTTTAAGAGAAATTTACCCACCTAAGAGGGGACGAATTGTTTTTGCATGGAATCTTGAGGATCCCCAGGGGCAGGAAGTGGGCTTTTCATTCCATCCTGGCCTCATCAACAAGGAACACTAGCTATGTGCTAGGCATGGGCGGACAGCTTAGACTTATTCTTTAGGAGCTTAGCACCTCTGTTTTAAGTGTTCTTGAATTTCTAGTACCTCACATAGGGGAAGTGGAATTAGGGATGATGTGGAACTGGAGTGATAATTGATGATGGTGATAGTAATGTGTTGGAGGGGGCATGCCTTTGAACCGGTGAATGCTCAGTATTAAGCTAGCTGGTTTATTTATTTTTTTAAAGATTTATTTATAGGGATCCCTGGGTGGTGCAGTGGTTTGGCGCCTGCCTTTGGCCCAGGGCGCGATCCTGGAGACCCAGGATCGAATCCCACATCGGGCTCCCAGTGCATGGAGCCTGCTTCTTCCTCTGCCTATGTCTCTGCCTCTCTCTCTCTGTGACTATCATAAATAAATAAAAATAAAAAAAAATAAAGATTTATTTATTTATTTATTTATTTAGAGAGAGAGAGAGAGAGAGAGAGGCAGTCAGAGACACAGGCAGAGGGAGAAGCAGGCTCCATGCAGGAAGCCTGACTCGGGACTCGATCCCGGGTCCCCAGGATCACACCCTGGGCTGCAGGCGGCACTAAACTGCTGCGCCACTGGGGCTGCCCAAGCCAGCTGGTTTAAAGAGAATTTGAGGATCTTTTTAGATGTTCTCCCCTTCATTCTTCTATCTGTATTATGAAGCTAAAGTAACAAAATTGGAGAGTTTGCTGTAGATTACCTAAGGCTACGTAGGGAAGTATTGATTGAGACAGGATTAAGATCCAAAGTTTCATGACTCCTACTTTTTCTTACCAACAACTTAACCATTTTTAAAAGTTTATTTCTTTTTTAAAGTCATCTCCACGCCCAGCATGGGGCTTGAACTCACCACCCTGAGATCAAGAGTTCATGCTTTTCCAACTGAGCCAGCCAGATGCCCCAGGAGTGTGGGTATTGAAACCCACTCTCTGAAACGGGAGTGCTGGATGGGTGGGCAGAAGAACCTGTTCTTCCTGGGTTGGTATAGGTCTGGGAGTCTCATCAGTGAGTCAGCCAGCCTTCTGGGCTATAGCCACTCCCTGTGCTTTGGAGCTCTGTGATTATTGCCATAGGCTGAGGACCAGCCCTAACAGCTCCTCCTCAGCCCAGGCCTCATCTCCTTTCATCAAAGGCAACAGATTCAGACAGGCTACTTGGAGTGGTCACCTAGGAATTTGGCAAAGTACTAAAGCAACAGCAAGCCTCCCCTGGAGCCAAGTAGTAGAATATGGGATGTGGCAGGAACAGACTCTGCTCCTTCACGTCTCTCCTTGGTGGGGTGTTCCCTTAGCTAGTATGAAGTCTATAAGTAGTGGGTCCTAGATTTCAGTCAAGGGGCAGATGCTGCCTGGGAAATGGAATTGTTTGCATCATTTCTATTTTTTTTAAGATTTTATTTATTCATGAGAGACAGAGAGGCAGAGACATAGGCAGAGGGAGAAGCAGGTTCCCTGCAGGGAGCCCGATGCGAGACTCATTCCCAGGACCCCAGGATCACTACCTGAGTCAAAGGCAGACTCTCAACCACTGAGCCAACCAGGTGCCCCATTTGTATCATTTCTAGATGCTGCTACTGTGAGGGTAGCTTTGTTTTGACAACAGATTCTAGAACTGGATTGTAGGATTACAGACTTCAGCTGGGATGAGTCGATACCAAGAAGGTTATAGGAGTGGGGCTCCTGGCTCACTCAGTTGGTGAAACATGCAACTTTTGATCTCAGGGTCGAGCATTCAAGCCCCATGGTGGGTGTAGAGATTACTTTAAAATCTCGGGGTGGGGGAGATTGCAGGGGTGACGTTCATTATACAGGGATGGGTGGGTGGCAGCCTACCCAAGAAGTTGGGTGATTTTCTTCATTTGGAAATGCAGAAACTGAAGGAAAAAATGGGGTCAGAAAGACTGCCATCTGGGCCTGTAAGGGGCTGACATCTCATTCTCTCATCTTAGTTCCCCTCAGGGATCGAGGAACCTTTAGTGTGTCAGAAGCTCAAGAGGCCATGGTAGCTACAGTTGTCGTCAGTTCTAGGAATGAGGTTTTTAAATCATGGGCATCTCAGTGTTCTAAGGATTTAATTTCTTTTTCCCTTCTAATTATCTTCCCAGGCTGTAGGAGTCAAGTGAGTCACCCTTTCTCCTCTTCCCCTGGCGGAAATCGAAGCGACAGCTAAGTGCTAGGGAGGGGCTCTGACCTGGATGACTGGTTTTCAGTTTCTGTCCCTCCCTCCTAAGGAGCCTGGGAGGTCAGCCTCTGGGTGGGGCTGTATGAGGACTCTTCTTGCTTGTATTCTACCCCAAACCCTGCCAGAGTATGGGAACATCTTTTCTGAAGCAGATAACCCCCAGAGGCAGAGGCTTCTTTGGGAGGCGTGGATAGCGTAAAACTAGACCTGGGACTGAGGGTCTGTTTTCCTTTGAAATCAGTGCCTACCTCGCTTCATTATTTTGTTTCCAATTACGTACTCACCTACCAAGGGAAGCAAAGAGTTAATTGATATTTACTATCTAAAAAGCCTGTGCAATAAATATTTACTTACTTTTTTTTTTTTTAATGAGTGGCTAAATAGAATTTGAATAAATAGATGGAGGTGGTAAAGACTCGTGAGATGCTTTATGACGGTCAGTCTTGTCTCTTATTAGTTTATATCTGATTAAGGAGCTCAATTCCTGTGAATTGTCCTGAATCACTTGTTCAGGGCTGTGCTTTTTGTTTTGATGGAGACAGATCTCTCTGAACAGAATCCAGGACTACTGTGGATTCATTTTCCAGACTCATTTGTTGTGTTATTCTCCTGGCCACTTCTTTCTTTCTTTCAATGAACTCTTCCTTTACTACTGGCTGGTTTAGATAAAGGGGACAAGGACAGATGCTGTCCTCATTCTGGAGATTAAGTTCTCAGCCACAAAGCAGATTAGGGCATTTAGCCACTGTCTTGTAAGAGGAAGTTCTTCGTGAGCTGAGATAGGAGAACGGGCATTTGATAGTACTGACAAAGTGATCAGCACGTCAGGTGTTTTGAAACTTCCAGCTCCCAGGAAATCAGAAAGAAAAGAGTTCTTATAGCATTCCTACTTAGACTTATAACCTGAGAGAAACTGAGCTTAATCCTCGACTAGAACACCCCCTGCTTTTTTTGGGGGGGGGTGTCAAAGAAAAGTTACCTAAAGCATATCTCTTGATTTGGACCCTGTGGAATATTGAATATGTTTGGCCAGTTTCTTTTTTCCTGTAGGATTTAGGGCTGATTTGATTTGCTCCCTCCTATTTTCCTCTCTGCTACTTGTCTGCCTCATTTATAGACCTCAAGAGATCTAGTTCTGTGTCTTGATATTCCTACATATCAGTGTGTGGGCCCCCTGTCCGCCTTGAGAACCAGCTTTTTGTTGAATAAAAACTCCCAGGAATATCTGATGCAGTGAATAAATTTTAGGCAGTGGAGAGTGGTTGAAAGCCAGCTGGAAAGAGGGAAGGGGAGCCAGAGAGGCAGGTGGTATCCCGTGCTCTGCGCCAGTGTACAGGTCAGTGGGGCATGGCCGAGATCCAGCAGCCTTGGGCTGCGCAAGAGAGGGGAATGTAGCTGGCGTCAATTACACACTCAGTCCCTAGCTCTTATGCCTGGCTAAAAAGAGATAAGGACAGATTCTAAAATGTGGAAAGAGCCACAGGGGAAGAATGAATCTGAAGAACACAGACCTCAGTAAAAGGGGTTATGGTAGGAGAGATTCTGAATTTCGTACCTTGATCTAAAATGAGCATTTCTGTGGGGAAACTAGACCCAATTGTTGGGAAGGATGAAGATCATTTGAGACAGCAGAGATGAAATACACGTAATTTATAGGTATGGGGACTGAAACTTTCAGATTTTTATATGGTCGGTGTCCCAAATGTTAGGGGCAGCCCCTCATTTTCTTTGTTATCTGTGCAGCTGTCCAGGACTAAGCCTCTGTGTGTCACCTGCAGTGCCCATCTACAATGCGATTGTTTTTCTCTTTGTGCTGGCCAACTTCAGCATGGCCACCTTCATGGACCCAGGGATTTTCCCTCGAGGTAAGAGCTCCCTCTCCTCTCTTGGAAACTCCTCAACTACCTTTCAAATATAATGGTTTTTGGACATGTGCATTTAATCCTGGGCCTTAGGACTCTGGGGGTTGTGGGATATGTCTGTAGTCTCATGATGAAAAGCTGGTCAGAGTCCTCCAGAATAGGTGTCATAACTTCTAGTCCTCTTAATTCACTTTGGGTCAAGTTTTTGATTTTCAGTTGCTCATTGAGCAGAGATTCATTTTGAGCATATGGGTCGGGCAATGATAATCTAAGATGAATTAGACAGTTATAATAGTGTGGTGTGAACTGTAGTGGAGGCATGAATGAGGTTCTGTGAGACCATATAAAAGGGTGCACTTATATCTGCCCCCATTAAATTGGGGAAATGCTGCAAGGAGGACACAGGAAAGACTTCGAGTGGAGGATGGTAGGGAAGCACATTCTAGGCCGAGGAAGCAGTACATGCCACTAGTGCTGAGCTCAGTGGGGTGGAAGATAAAGCTCATGGTCGGGCCAGAAGGAGTAGGAGGTAAACAGCCAAATTGTGGAAGACTTTATGTACTAAATTAAATAGATTACATTTCTTCCTTTGGACAGCAAGAGATCTTTAACTGGAGGAATCACAGGATCAGATTTCCTTTACAAAAATCATTCTTGTAAGAATGCACAGATACCTTTTGGGAGGCGATTGCAATAATGTAAACCAGATGAGAACTTGAATTCAAGGCTGGATTTAGAGATTTTTTTTTTTTTTTCAGTAGACTCAACATTTCTTGATGACCATTTGTTTATTGGGGGAGAACGAGAGAGTGAAGGGATTGTTTTGGGCAATCTCAAGGCACCTAATTGGGAAATCAGTTGGATGCTGATTTTTAGAAACCAAGATAGGGGTTACAGGAATGTTGAACAGGTTTGGAGGGAAGATAGCCTGTTAGACACGCTGAACTTGAGGTAGTATGGATCATTCAGGTGCAGTTGCCCAGTGACCATCAGGAGTCAGACTCAGAGACCTTGGTCTCAGAGGCTTCAGCCATGTGGTGTTTGAAGCAACAGGAGTAAGATTGTCTAGGGAAAGTAGAAGAAGATGAGGAAAGAACCAAGGTCAGATCTGACCAGTATTGGCTGAAGAGTTACCTGCTAGAGGGAGGACGTACATTCCCGTGCATGTCGGAGGGGTTAAGCTTGCAGAAGAAGCAAACTGTTCTAGCAGAAGAGGTGAGGGTCAGAACTGTCCTAAGAGGTAGAGAGAAGTTGATAAGGGTTGTTGCTGATAACTAGTATTTCTCTCAAACGTGAAGGTAACTTCTAAGAGTGAGGTGTGGATAGGGATGGCAACTTTGGAGAAATGAGGTTTTCCTGAGATCATTGTATTCACAAAGCCTGTATCACTGTGCTTTATTTGTAACTTCTTCTTTTTTTTAATTAATTAGTTAATTGTATTTGTGGCTTCTGTCTCAAAGATTAGTTGAACCAAAGGAACGTGGAGTCCCTCAAGCCAAGGAGGGCTATTTTTATTAATTTTTTTTCAAGGAGGGCTATTTTAATGAGCTTTTAATGTTTATATATTAAATATTTATTGATCTATATGGAAGGCATTACCGTGGTCATTTGGGATAATTTTTTTAAAGTTCCTTGTTTTCAAGTAGCTCAGTCTATAAAGAAAGGGAAGACATTTATATGACTGAATATCCTATGCTGGGCTAAGTTGTAAGAGTAAAGAACCGTATAGAAGAGAAAGTGCTCACTTCTGGTAGATAGTGGTGTGGAAAGATCAGAAATTTTAAAATAAGTAGCACTGTAATTTTTTTCCTTTAAAAGAAAACTTTTTTTTTTTTTTTAAAGATTTTATTCATTTATTCATGAGAGATACACAGAGAGAGGTAGAGACACAGGCAGAGGGAAAAGCAGTCTCCATGCAGGGAACCCGACGCAGGACTCGATCCCGGAACTCCAGGATCACGCCCTGGGCCGCAGGTGGCGCCAAACCGCTGCGCCATCAGGGCTGCCCTTTTTTTTTTTTTTTAATCCCTGAAGATTTTATTTATTTATTCATGAGAGAGAGAGAGGCAGAGACACAGGCAGAGGGAGAAGCAGGCTCCCTGCAAGGAGCCCAATGTGGGACTCGATTCCAGGACCCTGGGATCACACCCTGAGCCAAAGGCAGACGTTCAAGCACTGAGCAACCCAGACATTCTAAAAATAAAATTTGTACACTGTAGTTGAGAAGGCAAGTAGTGCCCTTTAAGTTTTGAAGTAGGATCATGAGTTTTTGATAATTGAAATAGAAAGGGCATGCAGTTAAGGAGAACATCTTGAGCCAGCAAACAACACTGAAATATATAGGGAATTAATAGAGTTGGGGAAGATCCTCCCCTAGGGAAGGGGTTTGTGCATGGAAGGAAAGGTTGCTGTTAATTCCTCTCTTGGATTGCTATAGTTTTTGTGTACTTGTAGATGTTGAACTATTATGCAAGCTCATTATATATGTGCTTTGATATGTAAATTATTTCTTTAAAAATACGTTCATAGTATATAAAACCAAATGTCAGCATACCCGTATCAGAGCTATCTCTGAGTCATATTCTCTTGAACCTCATTGCCAGTGTGTTCCCATAGTGTTGTTGTATGTAGAGCTGATCTCACGGTATTAGTTACTAGTTCCTGTTCTCTCTTCCCCAGTAGACTGAATTCCTCAAAGGCAGTAGCTTAATTTTTTTTTTATTTTATTTTATTTTATTTTATTTTATTTTATTTTATTTTATTTTATTTTACTTTACTTTACTTTACTTTACTTTATTCTATTCTATTCTATTTATTTATTTATTTATTTATTTATTTATTTATTTATTTATTTAAATGGCTGTATTGCTGTATTTTAAATATCACTGCATCCTTTGTGCCTAGTACAGGTCTGGCATAGTTGTATTTTAATTGAGTTTTCCTCGCTACAGCTGAGGAGGATGAAGACAAGGAAGATGACTTCCGAGCTCCTCTTTATAAAACAGTGGAGATTAAGGGCATCCAGGTACGCATGAAGTGGTGTGCCACCTGCCGTTTCTACCGTCCTCCTCGATGTTCCCACTGCAGTGTCTGTGACAACTGTGTGGAGGTAAGAACCCCAACTAGGGGAGTCCTGCATGCCTAATCTGGGTAATCTTCCTACCCATTGAGTAAGAATTGAATCCTCTGTGTTCTGGGCCTTGGGTACAGTATACCCTTGGCTGACTATCTGGACTGTGTTTTAGCTCTGTCCATGAGTGTTAACATCAATGATGTAAACATGAGAGGTAGAGCATAAATATTCTTCTGTTATAGGAGGGACTCTAAGTGAGAATAGGCTTTCCCAACTCTAGCCTTCCTGACTCATCTTTTTGGTGATTTGTCCTGGACTTGTTGTGTTATCTCTTGCATCCTCTATATCGTGCTGTTGCATTCAGATCTTGCAGCTATATTTCTCTCCGTGCTTGTTCTTCTGCATCCTCTTTTATTTTTTAACCCTTTTTCCTCAATCAGTTTTTACTTAGCTGTAAGCAGTTGCCTGCCAGGCTTTCCTTCTAGGCCTCTTTTTCTCATGAATCTTGATGTTTTGCAAAGCCTCTGATATTCGTCCCTTTCAGAGTTCCTTAGTTATATTGGGTAAACTCTGAGAGGGGGCCTTGGCCTTTGATCAGCCTCTAGAAGGTCTTCCCTTGCAAGATTAAAGTGCCTGAGTCTATGGTTAATTTGGAACTAAACGGTGAACATGATTGCTTATTACTGAAAGCAGCCCTTCAGTTCTGACATTTGGTCCCCTTCTTGACACAAGTGATGCAGGGCTGTGGTCCAAGGATGCTTCTCTTTGTTTCTCTTTTGCCCATAGGAGTTTGATCATCACTGCCCGTGGGTGAACAACTGTATCGGTCGCCGGAACTACCGCTATTTCTTCCTCTTCCTCCTCTCTCTGACAGCGCACATCATGGGTGTGTTTGGCTTTGGCCTCCTTTATGTCCTCTACCACATGGAGGAACTCTCAGGGGTCCGCACGGCTGTCACGTATCCTTCTGTGGGTTGTGGACTTGGGAGTGGGGAGGAGGAGGAAAGTCGAGCGCTGTGGTAGCAGAGGGTCAAAGGGAAGGTGGCTCTTGTAGGGGACGGGGATGGCGAGATCATGCTGCTCTGTTCTCCTTGATTCTTTGGCTTTAGAATGGCAGTGATGTGTGTGGCTGGCTTATTCTTCATCCCTGTAGCTGGCCTCACGGGATTTCATGTGGTGCTGGTGGCTAGGGGCCGCACAACCAATGAACAGGTATGGGGAGAAGTGATGGGAGACCCCCTGTAGCTCTGGGCGTGTGAATTTTTGCCCTCTGATGAGAGTGTAGTGGAGTGCTTCCACAGATGGATGTCTGATGAATACTTTTCTTTTTTTCTTTTCTTTTCTTTTTCTTTTTTTTTAAGATTTTACTCATTTATTCATAAGAGACACACAGAGAATCAAAGACACAGGCAGAGGGAGAAGCAGGCTCCATGCAGGGAGCCTGACATGGGACTCAATCCTGGGTCTCCAGAATCAGGCCCTGGGCTGAGGGTGGTGTTAAACCGCTGAGCAACCCGGGCTGCCCCTGATGAACAATTTTCATGATGAAGTATCCGTGCTTCTTATGAAAGCACGAGAACAGAACCGTTTCTTAGTTAACGGACATTTGCAGAATGCTCACTGTATACTGGATGGTTTGAGCTCCAAGTGTCTAGAAACAATAGTAGACCTGGGCCAGCCCTCAGAAAGCTCATAGAGCCACTTAAAGGGAAAGGCTTATTTTTGTGTTTATAATAAAGCTGACCTTACCTGCTTCCTATTATGTGTATCATCTTAGTTTTCAATATTGAGAGAGATGTGTATCCCTATTCCACATGAGAACACTGATGTGCAGGATCAGATAGCTACCATGAAGTGGCCCTAGGATTCGAACTCAAGGCCCTGACTCTGGAGTTCCCATTCTTAATTAAGCATCACGATTATAAGCTTCTTTTTTTTTCTTTTTTTAAACGTTATATTTATTTATTCGAGAGGGAGGGAGTGAGGGAGGGAAAGAGACACAGGCAGAGGGAGAAGCAGGCTCCATGCAGAGAGCCTGTTCTGGGACTCGATCCCAGGACTCCAGGATCACACCCTGAGCCGAAAGCAGACACTAAACTGCTGAGCCGGGATCCCTGGGTGGCGCAGCGGTTTGGCGCCTGCCTTTGGCCCGGGGCGCAATCCTGGAGACCCGGGATCGAATCCCACGTCGGGCTCCCTGCATGGAGCCTGCTTCTCCCTCTGCCTGTGTCTCTGCCTCTCTGTCTCTCTCTGTGTGACTATCATGAATAAATAAATAAAATCTTAAAAAAAAAACAAAAAAAAAAACTAAACTGCTGAGCCACCCAGGGATCCCAACGACCATAAGCTTCTTGAAGATGGAGTTGTGTTTTACTCATTTTTGTATTTCCCAAATAGTGGGTGCATAATAATTGGTTATCAATTTGTGTTTTGGCCTTTGGAGGTCAAGGTCCATCATCTGACTGATGTGGCCCGTTTTTCCTTCTTCTAGGTTACGGGTAAATTCCGAGGCGGTGTGAACCCCTTCACCAATGGCTGCTGTAACAATGTCAGCCGTGTGCTCTGCAGTTCTCCAGCACCCAGGTACGCCCAGCCCATTGGTTGGGTGTTCACTTTGGGTCAAAATATTGGTCTTTGAGCTTGTTCTAATATGCAGGGGGGGGGTTGGATGGGAGACTGCTGTTTAGGGAGGGTTCTTAAAGACCGGAAAGTGCCTGTAAGGGAGAGCCATGGTATCCTTTAGTGGATCCCCTGAATTCACTTAGTATTCTTCGGGTCTTATGGTTACTCTCCTTTGAGAGTTGATTTACCCTACAGGGGCTTGAGCTAGGTATCTGCCTTGTCTTGGTGCAGTTTTTCAGGGAATCTAAGAAATCAGTTCAGTGATGAGCTTTCCATGGTCTTGGTCAGACTGTTCTTGTATCTGTAAAAATGCTTTACACAAGATAGGCAGCCACTAGATATTTTAGAATGAATGAAGGAAAGCCCTCTCACTCTTGACACTCAGGTATTTGGGGAGACCAAAGAAAGAGAAGACAATTGTCATCAGACCTCCCTTCCTCCGACCAGAAGTGTCAGATGGGCAGATAACTGTGAAGATCATGGACAATGGCATCCAGGGAGAGCTGAGGAGAAGCAAGGTGAGGAATGTAGGGAAGTAAAGGAGGTAACTTGGGGACTTTCACGGCAAAGGGATGGAAACTTGCTTTCAGTTGACATTGCCCTTACGGTGTTTCTCAATTTCTGATAACTTGTGTTAAAAATTACTTAAGTGTAGGGGTGCCTGGCTGGCTGAGTTGGTAGAGTGTACAACTCCTGACCATGGGGTTGTGAGTTGGAAGTCCTGTGTTTAGTGTGGAGTTACTTTAAAAAATTTTATTTTAATTGCTTAAGTACGTATCTTCTTTTTTTCCATTAGATTGTCAGTCCACTGACAGTAGAAGTTAAGTCCGTTCATTTTCATGTCTTCACAGGATTTAATATAGCAGCTTGCAGATGATAGGAGCTCAACAAATTGTTGGTGGAAATGAACAAATAAGTGACAGGATTAAACCCTTGTTGAAAACTTTCATCTGTTGTCATCCCCCGAATGGCTCTGGTCTCTTATCTTCTAGCCCCAGTTTAGAAATACATAATTTTTGCCCCAGCATCCCTCTCACAGCAGTTTAATACTTTTCAGTTATCCTTACCCTAGTTCTCCAAATCTGATTTTCCCTCATTTACTCAGTCTAAGGGGAGCTTGGAGGTCACGGAGAGCCAGTCTGCAGATGCTGAACCTCCACCTCCTCCGAAGCCGGACCTGAGCCGTTACACAGGGCTACGGACGCACCTCACCCTGGCTGCTAATGAGGGTAAGAGCAGTGGCAGGAGCAAGATTCCTGTGTGCTGTGGAGAAGACAGGCAGGCAGGGCTCAGGAGGTGCTCCTCACAGTGTGCCTGAGAACACCCAGCAGGTGGGCCATGAGCCACTTTGGACAGCTGCGGGGAGGGCACTTAGCTAGTGGCAGTGGAGTGGACTTTATTTATTTATTTATTTTTATTTTTTATTTTTTTTAATTTATTTTTTATTGGTGTTCAATTTACTAACATACGGAATAACCCCCAGTGCCCGTCACCCATTCACTCCCACCCCCCGCCCTCCTCCCCTTCTACCACCCCTAGTTCGTTTCCCAGAGTTAGCAGTCTTTACGTTCTGTCTCCCTTTCTGATATTTCCCACACATTTCTTCTCCCTTCCCTTATATTCCCTTTCACTACTATTTATATTCCCCAAATGAATGAGAACATATAATGTTTGTCCTTCTCCGACTGACTTACTTCACTCAGCATAATACCCTCCAGTGGAGTGGACTTTTGTGGGGAGGGAACTATCAGTGTTTAGATAGACCAGCAAACATCCTAGATGTGTTTGGCACATTTTCTGACTCTGAGTTCTGGGCCTGTATGAGTCTGTAGTCTTGACTGCAGCCAAATCATGTTCCTGGGACCTTTCTGTTGCTGGTATATCTATTCCTACCTTGTTGTCCCTCTGTATTTTAAGGAACTCTGCCCAGGTTAAGAGAACAGCTTATAAAGTGGTGTCTCTGGGCCTTTTTTCCTGCAGATAGCAGCCTCCTGGGCAAGGACAGCCCTCCCACACCTACCATGTACAAGTATCGGCCGGGCTACAGTAGCAGCAGTACATCAGCTGCCATGCCTCATTCCTCCAGCGCCAAGGTACTGAGCACTGTATAGGAAGGAGGGTTGTGATGTGTGTCAGCTGTTCTGGGAAAAAGAATATCGGAGAAGGGAAGAAAGAGGCAAAGGGAAGGGGGAAAAAACCAAAGACATTTTACTGACTGTTGGCATTAATGGGATTGAATCTCCTTGACAGTGCGTCCTTCATCAGAGGGAGTAACGTAGCGTACTAGGTAAAAGCACTGATCACAGCATCATAACTGAGTTCAAAACCCATCATGGGCGAGTTAATTAACCTCTTTAAGCCTCCTTTTTTGCATTCTAAAGTGAGATACTATTTGTTCCAACTTGTGGGTTTGCTTTAGGTATTGAATAAGAGAATGAATGCATGTGAGAGTTCTAAGCATGTTGGCGGCACATACCAAATACCGGTTTTGACTGAGTGCTTGGGCTCTGGAGCCCAGCATCTGTCACAAGAGGAGGAGCACTAAGAACATGCTTTGTTTTCTCCCTCAGTTGAGTCGTGGGGACAGCTTGAAGGAGCCAACCTCAATTGCAGAGAGCAGCCGCCATCCCAGCTACCGCTCAGAGCCCAGCTTGGAGCCAGAGAGTTTTCGTTCTCCCACCTTTGGCAAAAGCTTTCACTTCGATCCACTATCCAGTGGCTCACGCTCCTCCAGCCTCAAGTCAGCCCAGGGCACTGGCTTTGAGTTGGGCCAGTTGCAATCCATTCGTTCAGAGGGCACAACCTCCACCTCCTATAAGAGCCTGGCCAACCAGACACGCAATGGAAGCCTATCTTACGACAGCCTGCTTACTCCTTCAGACAGCCCTGATTTTGAGTCAGTGCAGGCAGGGCCTGAGCCAGACCCACCTTTAGGCTACACCTCTCCCTTCCTGTCAGCCCGGCTGGCCCAGCAACGGGAAGCCGAGAGGCACCCACGTTTGGTGCCAACCGGCCCAACACACCGAGAGCCCTCACCAGTCCGGTACGACAATCTGTCGCGCCATATTGTGGCCTCCCTCCAGGAACGAGAGAAGCTGCTACGCCAGTCACCCCCACTCCCAGGCCGTGAGGAAGAACCAGGCTTGGGGGACTCAGGCATTCAGTCAACACCGGGCTCAGGCCATGCCCCTCGTACTAGTTCCTCCTCAGATGATTCAAAGAGATCACCCTTGGTCAAGACTCCACTGGGACGCCCAGCTGCCCCCCGTTTTGGCAAGCCAGATGGGCTAAGGGGCCGGGGACTAGGTTCCCCTGAACCAGGCCCAACTGCCCCGTACCTGGGCCGATCTATGTCTTACAGCAGCCAAAAAGCCCCAGCTGGTGTCTCTGAGGCAGAGGAAGTAGCCTTGCAGCCATTACTGACACCCAAGTAAGTATGTACGTCCATCCTGAAACTCAGTGGACTTAAAATTAGCATAGGGTCCTACAGAAGATAGCACGACTTCCCTTGGGTGCACATGGACTCAGAGGTGCCTGCTTGTACATAAGCTCCTTTCACTCACTCCAGCTGCCTTCCTGGCTATTCCTGTTAAGAGCCTAAAGATTCATACTTTTGTCTTAATCCTGTCTTCCCAAAATGTACGTATTTGCCTGAGAGTCTATATTTAAGATAGCTGCTGTTGCAGAGAAGGAATAAAGAGCGGAGATAGGGCATCAGGTTTGTTTTAAGCAGGGCAGTGAAACAGGTGGGAATGTTTGGGTAAGAAAGTATGTATGTAGGAAAAAAAGTATGTCAGTTTGTTCTCATGACCTTTAAAACTGTCCCTTTTCTGTGTTTGTGTCCCACTTCCTGACGCCTATCTCTTTCTCTTCCCAGAGATGAAGTACAGCTCAAGACCGCCTACAGCAAATCAAATGGGCAGCCCAAGAGTATAGGCTCAGCTTCCCCTGGCCCAGGCCAGCAACCTCTCAGCAGCCCCACAAGGGGCGGAGTCAAGAAGGTGTCAGGGGTGGGTGGTACCACCTATGAGATTTCCGTGTGAGCCTTCGGCACCTCCCTTCCCCCCACGCCTCTGCGCCTACACCAAAGGGCCCCAGGTGGCCACCTTCCTTTCCTCAAGGGGCTCCCTTCCCCTGCATGGACATTTTTTTAAACCACCGATTCCAAGAGGATGAGGAGTGTTTCATAAAATGCAGCGGGGCTGGGGAGTCGGAGAGTTGGGGCCCTGAGACTGGGGTAGCAACCCCCTTCACCTTTTAAGACCTTCCCCCTCCTTAACCCCTGGACCAGACTCAGTGGACATTTGTGCAATTGCTCGCCCTGGAGGGAACCAGATCATTTTTAAACCAGAAATAATTTTTTTTATTATTGTTACGGATTCTATTTTTTTCCTCTCTGCGTTACCAGGTGTGTGTGTACATATATATATATATATATATACATATATATATATTATAAATATCAAAGAAATTCTATATCTATCCTGGGATGGGAAAATGAGGGAGGGATATGTAGAAGGAGGGGTATCTTACTCTTCCCATTCCGCAGACCAGCAGGAAAGCAGCGGGGACATCCATCAAAGTCTTCCTTTTCCCAGTGGTTCCCTCTCTTTTGTCCCAGTTACCAACTGAGGAAAGTGTACCCCCTGGTGTGGGTGCGTAGTGATCAGGAAAGAAAGCTCTGGAGAGGCGAGTCTGGGGTCTTGGTCAGAGGAGGGAAGGACTTGGAGAGGAGAGTTAGTTTTCTAGGTTCATTGGCACTTAGCTTCCCCAGGAAAGGGGTCACAGCCCCATGACTTTGGTGGTGGTGGGGAGATCAGGAAGAGAGCTTGGCTGAGCTCCAGAAACAATATTGGATAACCTCCCCCTTCTTGGGGGAGAGGGATTAGGGTGGGCCTCTCTAGTCCCCTCAGAGCCTTCCCCCAACTCACATGGTTCACATTATTTTTAAATCCAAGGCCGGGAGAGATGAATCCAAAAAGCAATATTTTTCATCACATGCCAAAAACGGGATAGAGAGAAGGAGTGGCAGGCCTAGGCCCCTCCGATTGTCTCTTGGGGGTTACCCCTCAGCCCACCTCAGTATGGTGCTGGGTAGTGGGGGTACCTGGGTTCTAACCTCTAAATAGGGGAGACCCCAGCCTCTAGACAGAGGCCCTTTTATTTTTTATTCTGATTAGCCATTTTAAACCAACAAGGAATAAAAAGAAATCCTGATCTAACCAGCTCCCCCGACTTGTGTTATTTTGTCTGGTTAAGGCAGGGTGAATGATCTCTGGTGGGAAGTTACAAAGAAAACCTTGTAAGCTTCCCTGGTCCTGGCCCACCTTTAGGCAGGACTAGAGAATAACCACTTAAAACAACAGGTTCTGTTTTTATTTTGGTGATTTAATTCAAAAATTCCTAGAAGAAACCTTTTGTGACCACCTCAGCTCCTTGTCATTTCAAAGTTTAGAGAACTCTTGACTGCCACAGTTCTTAAATACAGAATTTTGTCTCTGGACAGGAAAGCTCTTTGGATGTAGCCAGAAGTGAGACAGTGGATGATCAAGGGATGAAAGCCCATTAGAGGGAGACTGCCTGGATGTGGCTGGCACTCCAGTTTGGTAGCTCACGGGTCTGTTCTGTTTGTTGAAAGCAAAAAGGCTGTGCCCTAATTTAAAATAGGCCGCCTCAGACACTACATCTCCAGAAGCCTGCCAGAACCCATTATTTTCACTGTCCGTGACTTAAGTATATACACCCTTGCTCTGAAATCCTAGATTAAAACTGTAGCTCAATGACTGGTTTTCCACCTACTGATCTAGTAACAATCTTGGCTCATAGCAACAGATTTTAACTGTTCTGTGTCAAATTTATTTAAAGTCAGATTACAATAGTTTGGGTTTTCTCGTGGACATTTCTAGTTACCTGGCCTGCTGTAAACACTGAAGGAATTTCTTTCACATCCTGCTAGTTTAGGTTCCCTTTCTGTGGCTGTCCTAGAAGTTTAGAAATGTTTTCACATCAGCCTAATAATTTCATTGTTTTACCTAAGGAATGAGGCAGGTCAAAGATTCTTATAAAGATGAGAAGCATTTACCTTTGCTTGCCAGAGATTAAACAAAACAAAACAAAACCCATAGGCTTGGCCAGGAATTGACCTTGTTGAAGTACACTGGTGATTACTGTGGGTGCTTTTTCAGTTGGCTATTCTGTTTCAATGCAAAATTGACCTAGAAGGGAGCTGAGCCTTAACTGGATCACCTCTTAAGATAGATGGTATAGATCTCATCCAGGTGCTTGGTTCTCAACATGATGGGCAGTGTGAAGTGTCCATTGTGGACAGGTATTAGCAAGCTCTGCCTCACTTGTGGACCATGTTCCCCAATCTCATTTTGGTGGTCTCCCTGCCTGCTAATAAGATAATGTAATGAAGACCCAAATTCCCCACAGATCTTTGAATGCCTTGGCTTAAACCCTGACTCTCACATAGAAAGGCACTTACCTCTTAACAGGCAGCCACAGTTCAGCCAGTTTGATAAATGCAATTTTTTTTTTTTTTTTTAAAGAAAAACCCTAACAGATCAGACAATGTCCTAAATCAGACCAATTGCACAGAAGAGATGAAAAGAAAGCTTCCCAGGAGAGGAAGAGATGTCCGTGAGAAAGCCAACTGGGCCGAGCTTTACAAAAGCACGGCCCTTCTCATATAATGTGTTAATCTTAGCCCAGCACAGTTGGAGCTGGCTTCTATCCCGGTTGCAGGGGACGCTCCCACGGCAGAGTCTGGGCCTGGAAGGCAGCTTTTGTCAGCAGGTTCAGGACAGCAGGAAAAGCCCTTCCAGTAGAGTCCTGTTAGCGGAGGCTGCTGCTGCTGCTGGCCTGAGAGCCGCCCACGCCTGGGTGGTCTGGACTGTGTCGGTTCTGGGGAAGACAAGGGAGGAGGGCTAAGAGAACAACTAGGAAGTAGCCTTGGCTTCCATCAGGAGGTGCAGGAAAAAGCTGCAACATGCCCTGGGTTTTAATCCTGGGTCCCACCTGAGGCAAAGGACCTTCAAAGACAGGGTGAGACGGGGAGGCTCTGGGTTGCAGCAGCACAGCCCTAACCTACCTTCTTTTTCTTCTTCTCTTTCTTCTTCCTTTTCCGTTCAGGATCCTCCTCTTTTTTCTTTTTCTTCTTCTTGTGATCAGAATCAGATGGTGTTTCTGTAGGAAACAGTGTGTGCCGATCACCTGTAGAACTCAAAATTCCCTACAGCTAGGAACTGAAGACCACAGGAAAACCTAGTCAAGGGCACCTGCTCCTCTAATGGCCAGAAATGATAAGGGAGGCACTGCTAAGGCACTGTTCCAGCTTTCTACTTGAAGGAAACACTAATTATCCTTATACCAGTATCAGGAGAACTTGGGAAGTCTGGGGCTCTGTAAGGAACCTAACTGGGTTTTTAAAAACAGATGGTCCAACAAGGTCCAGGTTTTCTGTCTTTGAATAGAACTGCTGCTTACCTGGGGGAACAGGATCCTGGGTACGGCTCTGTTTGTGCTTGTGCTTATTCTTCTTCTTGGGCGGCTGAATATGCATCAGGCGACACTGCTCTGGTAACTGAAGGAACCAAAGGAAGTTCCAGGTGAGTGGAGGGACAAAATGCTCTGCTCCCATCATCTGTTCTGCTCAGTAAGTTATGGAGGAACAGACTTGGAGAGAGAAACCATCTCCACGCCTTTCAGGCCTCTCCAAGAGGGGACTCACCGGGCCAGTGTGGAGGCGAAAACCAGCCAGCATGGTCCCTGTGATGGGATTAAAAGAGCCACCAAGAATAGGGGGTTTCTCGATGAGAGAACGGAGGCTGCTGTTATCGTGGGAACCAGGCAGATCAATCATTCCTGGCAGGTCCGGCAGGAAGTTACTGAGTTTCTCCTTCACCTTCTTCCCACAAAATTTATTATAGGAATGTTCCAGGTTGTAGTGTGTGATCAGATTGGTGCTGCCTGTCAGCTCAGTGCTACCTAGAGGGCACGGAGAACAAAAAGATACTAGTCCCAAGAGTAGTGAGAATTATAAAGAATTAAATTTAGTTTTTAAAGTAAGAAACAGCAAAACTAAATAACATAATAGACGCTGAAAACATAAACCAAAGAATGGTAATAGTCGGAACAAGGAGAAAAATCGGCAAACATCCAAATAGAGCACAGATGGAAACTCACCCCAAAGAAGACACTCTTCCCCAACTTGGACTCCTCGCAATAATAACTTACGTGATGTAATTACTGTGCTAAACACTGTTCTGGGTGCTTTTCATATAATCTACCAGTGAGAAATTATACTCTCTGGCACAGCAGGATCTTACCTCAGAGCTTAGCTACCGAGCAAGGTAAGGGCCAAAAAGGACAAAGCCTTGAGCATCTGATTAAGGACTTTTTTTTTTTTTTTTTTTTTTTGCGCTAGCAAGAAACACTAATTATCTTCACATAAGGAACAGGATTTTTAGCTACTGCTGACTAATTTGTTACCACTGTCTCTATTACTAATAATACCAAATATGATGCTTTTTGCCTCAAAGTTAATGCCATAGTTTCCCCTTATCTCTGCAGTGGAGTAACAGCTATCTTGAGCACGCTAATTTTTTTTTTCAAGGTTCAAATGAAAACATTGAAAATTATAAAGTATTCTATAAGTGCAAGGTACTATCAGTATAAATACTGCATGGCTGACTTTTTTCAAAGAATGGAAGTTTGTTAGTAATCTAATAAGGACCTAGTGGCAAAGGGTGGAGCTAGCTAGCCCACAATTTCATCTACAGTTATGATGAACACGAAGAATGCAAATGACAAAAGTGGCTTGTTCATAATCATTCACTTGGAAAAACCCAGGTTCTGACGTGAGTCCCTTGGGGGCCGAGACAATGTTTGTCTTGTTCACACATGTATTGCTGGTGCCCCATGCAATACACATCTTTGGTGCTCAGTAATTGTTAAGAGAGCAAGGTATTTTCCCTCCGTACCCTAAGGCCTTGCTCTATCCTTCTCTTTTTCCTTTCTCATGCCAAACGTTCCAGAAGCACCGTGTACTGTGGTGGCAGAAGACTCAGTGCCACGGTACTGGCTCCTCCTAAACAGACACTGCCTCCTGCCATTCTAGTTATCCTGCTTTTCCTAAACACTTTATGAGCCCATCCAACATCCTGTTTTGACTACCAGTTCTATGAAGATGATTTCTAAATGTCTCACCCCAGTCTCCTAACACTCCTCTCCTAAAAACTAGTCTTAGGTTTCCAACTTCCTCCTAGTTAGTTAATTTCATGCATTCATTTTTTTAAACTCCAAATTTTCTCCACCTCATTTATGTCTTCTCTATTTCAATACATGGCACCCATATTCTCCAGATATTTTTAGAAGCAGTACTCCTCAGGTCAAAAATTTCAATGGTTTCCTATTACCCTCAGGAAAAAGCTCAAATTCCTTAGGTACTCATGGTAAAACACATCTGACTCTAACTTCAGCCACTACTCCCCTATGCCAAATTGCTGACCCATCCAAATGAGTCTCCATCATCTCCTGAAAAACATACTTCTTGTTTCCTTTTAGGAAGTTTGTCTTAGGAAAATTGATGTAATTATAAGACAGTTATTCTAAGTTTTCTTCACCCATATGAAATTTCCAAGGTTTGGCTCAAGTGACAACTCTGTCATTTTGGATCAAGGAACACATTTTGAAAACCAACATGTAGTTTTTTGTTTTTTTAAGTAGACATCTACTCTCAGTGTGGGGCTCGAACTTACAACCCCAAGATCAAGAATTGCATGCTCTACCTACTGAGCCACCCAGGGGCCCCCATCATGTAGTGCTCAATAGTATATGAGGTATGATCACGAAGTAATGAGATCAGCCTTAACAAGAAATATAGTCACTAACCTTTTTTTTTAAAAAAAGCTTTCTTTTTTAAAGACTTTATTTATTCATAGAGACAGAGAGAGAGAGAGAGAGAGAGGTAGAGACACAGGCAGAGGGAGAAGCGGGCTCCATGCAGGGAGCCCCACACGGGACTCGATCCTGGGTCTCCAGGATCACGCCCCGGGCTGCAGGCGGCACTAAACCGCTGTGCCACTGGGGCTGCCCTATAGTCACTATCCTTAAACCACATATGTTATATCCCTATGTAAAATAAGCTCCTTAAAAGCAAGGGCTAGATTTATTCTTTTCCTTCTCATCAGGTGCCCCCCTTCCTACATACTTGCCCCAAACAGGTAGTAGCATCTGTCAAGTGGTTGATATAAATAGGTACAATTTTATAAATAGAATAAATAAGGTTAGAGAAAGTGCTGGTAGACATCAACCCCTAACTGACCAAAGGAGAGTCAACCTCTCTATGCTTTAGTTTTATTCAAGTGTAACATGCCTATCTCAAGAGGCTATTCTCAGTATCAAATTCTATTACATACCTAACTGCAACTGCACTGTGAACTTCAAAGCACCAGGCCAATATGCATTATTATTTCCCTCAACCCCTGATGTAGCAGTAGAACTTGGGAGGAACTGAGGGGCAACTTGGAGATTTAACGTGTCCAAAGCGACTCTTGATTTCCATTTCCTCAAACGTGTTCCTTCTTGGTCTTAGCACTACCATCCACCCAACTATTCAAGCCAGGAATTCACAAGTTCCTCCCTACTTCTATATTCAACCCTTCATTCCTCTAAGCTCTGCCCCTAACATTTACCCTGCATCAGTTCACTTCTCTCCTGCACTGCTACTGCCTAGTCCAAACCATCATCTCCTTCCGGGACTACTATGCAGTAACTTCTGGCTGATTTCCCCACTTTCCATTCTTAATGTAGTTGTTTGGATAATTAAAAATAAGTAAAATCAGATCGTGTCACTTTCCTGTGTGCTAACATGGCTCCCCCTGAGGGGCATCTGGCTGGCTCAGTTGGTACAGCAGGTGGCTCCTGATCTCGGGTGGTGCATTTGAGCCCCAGTTTGAGTACAGAGATTACTAAAAAAAAATTTTTAAAAATACAACGGCTCCCCTGAACTTAAAATCTAAATGCTTTACAAAGGCTGTCTCCCCCACGCCCTCCATCTCCTATCACTCCTTCCC
Source organism: Canis lupus dingo (assembly GCF_003254725.2). Lineage (NCBI taxonomy): Eukaryota > Metazoa > Chordata > Mammalia > Carnivora > Canidae > Canis > Canis lupus. Next base: position 38,488,870 of record NC_064260.1, on the reverse strand, counting down.
TTGAAACTTCACTGGAGTCCAACTGGTCTTCTGATCCTCGGATAGTCCATGGTTTTCCCTCACACCAGGGCTTCTGACCTCATTTCTTGCGTGTTATCTCTCCCACTCACACGTGACTGGCTCTTTACGCTCAAATATTATCTACGCGGAGATGGCTTCTTTGATCACTCTGGCTAAAGCCTCAACTCTTTATCACATTTTCTCCTTGTAGCACTAACCACTGTGTGATGTTATCTAGTGCACTGTGCCGCCGCCTCCTTTGAAATGTAAACTCCAAAACAGGCAGAGGTACCTGTCAGCCCTAGTCACTTCTGTATCTTAAGCATTTAGAACAGTGCTTTTGGTACACGGTAGGTGCTCAACAAAACAATTCTTTGGTTCGAGTCTCCTCCCTCCTTCGGGTAGTTGAGGAAACGCGGAAGCCCTCAGGAAGACGGCAACACGCCTCAAACCAAGAGCATGTCTGTGACAGATCTGGAAAACCTTAGGTCTGCACGGATGTTAAATCAGGCGTCTCGAGTTCCAAACTCAAACCCCGGAGAGTTTTCAGGGAACCATAAGCTAGCATCAGGGACAGAGCCAGATTCGGTGTGAAAGATGGGTCGCCGAAAGGCCTTCTCTCCCCCTTCCCAACCAGGCCAAAAATTCATGTCAACCCTTCGGTCGCGAGTCCTCAGCGCCCTCCCGACTCGGAGCTCCGAGGCCCGGCACGCGTTGCCTAGGATACCCCGCACCTCCCCCGGCTGGCCGAGAGCCACGCCCACCGCCTCCTCGGTACGATCCGATTGGCTGCCTTCTGCCAGGCCTAGTACTCACCTGGCAGTTCCCGCATAAGGTAGAAGGGACCGCAGCCAGCCGCCGACTTGTCGGCGCCGGGGGGAGCCGTGGCCGCGGTGGACGGCGGGGCCGTGCCGGGGCCCCCGCCCGGAGGAGGGGGAGGAGGAGGTGGAGGCTTTCCTGGTCCGAAGCCGAGCGCGCTTGGTGGTGGTGGTGGGTCAGCTTGAGCTCCGAACAGCGCCGAGAAATTCTCCATCGTCTCCTCCGCCCCGGCGCGGTCCCTGTGTCTGGCGTCGGTCGTTTTCATTGGACAATCCTCTCACGATGTCCCGCCCCCTTCCTCTAGGAGCCGCTTTTCATTGGGTGCCCCGCCTACCGTTTTCTGGCAGCTACTTCCGTCGCTTTATGAGAACGTTCCGGAAGTGCTATCTAACTTGCAGAGATTCCCCTAAAGGCCGTCTCCGTGCGCCACCGCCGCATATCCAATAAAATGACTTAAGTGGAGAAAGCGACATCTAGGTCGGCCAATAAGACGTCAAAGCCCCTTACCTTCCGCAACGTCCAATCAGAGATCTACTTCCGGGCGCGGAGGCGGTGCATCCGAGGCCAAACCCAATGGAAGGCTCGCTGGTGGAAGGGGCGGGGCCAGACCTACAGACGCCGAAGCTCCGCGGGCGCCGCAAAGGCCGGAAAGATGGCGGTCCTGGCACCTCTAATCGCTCTGGTGTATTCGGTGCCACGACTTTCACGATGGCTGGCCCGACCTTATTATCTCCTGTCAGCCCTGCTTTCTGTTGCATTCTTACTCGTGAGGAAGCTGCCCCCTCTCTGTAGCAGTCTCCCCACGCAGCGCGAAGACGGCAACCCGTGTGACTTTGACTGGGTGAGCGGACCCCGCGACCTTCACTGTCCCTGCTCCCCGAGGTTGCATGCGGGAGCCTCGAGGTCCCGAGCCCGTCGCGGCCTCACAGACTATTAGAATGTGGGGCCTGGAGCATCGTCGAGCCTAAACCTCTTCGTGCTTCATTGAGATGGGCAGACAGCGGGTTAGCCTGCACGGCCGCCTGGCTCTTAGGATTCTGGAGTGCAGGGTTCTTCCCATCGCCCCGTTCATGCTGGTCAGCGGCCGTACCCAAACTCGCCACGTGTCCAGTATTTCACAGGGCCGCCCTTTATGTAAAGCTTCTGGAGGAGCTGGTGAGGTATAAACAAGGCGGGTCGTGGTGCCCCCGTTTAACTGATGGAGAGCTTGACCTCGGCGTAGTCGCCAGGGAGCCCACCGGTGAGGGACTGCGACCCGCAGCCACCCCTGCACGCTTTGGCAGCCGTTCCTGGATTCAGTTAACACTCCCAGGGCGCGCGTTACCTGCTAGGCCCGCTGCCGCATTCCGAGGATGCAAAAACATCAACACAGGCGTTAAGCCCGCTGAAAAGGAATCGTAAAAACAAAATTGTAAAGAAATCTCCCTTGAGACTTGCTGTCCTCGAGTAGGTGCGGAGTAAAAGGAGTTGAAGCTCTGCGCGCCCTGCTGTACAGCAGCGGGTGTGTTCTGCGGGAAGGGAAGGGGGGTCAACCTGAGTTTTCGTCTTTTTTTTCTTCCCCAGCCCCCAAAGTGAGTCTTGACCTTTACCAGAACCCACTCCCTTATTTTGTTCCTCCATCCCTTGTTAATGCTTTCCTACATCCTCTGTGCTTTCCCAGACACTATGACAAAAAAAGCTCAAGTGTAGCCATGCTTGTTTAGAAGTTCCTATTTTTTTTTTTAAGATTTTATTTATTTATTCATTAGAGACACACACACACACACACACACACACACACACACACACAGGCAGAGGGAGAAGCAGGCTCCGTGCAGGGAGCCCGACGTGGGACTCGACCCGGGGTCTCCAGGATCATGCCCTGGGCTGAAGGCAGTGCTAAACCGCTGAGCCACCCGGGCTGCCCCCAGAAGTCCCGATTTTTACAGTGATTCCCCCCTTATCTGAGGCAGGTGGGGTGGTGGATCGTCATTGCAATACCCACCCCCTACCACCAGGGGTTGCCTGAAACCCTGGTTAGTACCCGACCTTATATATATATATGATGTTTTGTCTCATGTACATACCTGTGATAAGTTTATTCACAATTTAGGTACAGTAAGAGATTAACAACAATAACTAATAAAATAAAGCAGTTTTAACAACATAACACAATGAAACTTACGTCAGTGTGGTCTGTCTCCCTCAAAATATCTTATTGTACTATAGTCATCCTTATGATGATGATGATATCAGATGATGAAGTGAGCTGAGTGACACAGGCATCATAACAGCATTAGGCTACTGTTGACTTTCTGTTGATAAGTCAGGAGGATGATCTGTTTCCGGACTGTGGTTGACTGCAGGTAGCTAAAACCACAGATAAGGGAGGACTACTGTATTCCATACTGATTTAACCAAAATGGGACTCAAAAGATATAAGTGGGTAGTAGTAAAGATTTTAGTTAAGTGTAGAGATTTTTATTTTATTTTATTTTTTTTTATTTTTATTTTTTTTTTTTGAGATTTTTTTTTTAAAGATTTTTATTTATTTATTCATGAGAGACACAGAGAGTGAGGCAGAGACATAGGCAGAGGGAGAAGCAGGCTCCCCATGGGGAGCCGGATGTGGGACTCCATACCAGGACCCCAGGATTACGACCTGAGCTGAAGGCAGTTGCTCAACCACTGAGCCACTCACGTGCACTGTGTAGGGATCTTTTATATAACTAAATTCACTGTATACTCTCATTTAATAATATGCAAAATACTGGAACTTTTTGTATTTTACTATTTCCCTGATAGAATTTTTAAAAATTAATTACATAGAGTTCATAGCCAGTGTTTGTTTTCCTGGAGAAGCCATGTTTTACTGATTTACCTTAGTGACTGGGAAGTTAGGATATTAAAGTAAATAATGTTAGCAATAACAGGTAAATAAAAATAACAGGTAAACACGGAATTTTCAGTGACATGACAAAAGTTTATTTCTGAATGAAAAGAAAGATGCATTTTGTGCTTCCTATATATGTTGTCTTTCAGAGTAAACAAATAATTGGTAAGGGAATGTTGATTTCTTAATAGTCAAATCTGGGCTAATAAATATGGAAGGATGGATAAAATTTAAAAATCCTTTAGCAGGGATCCCTGGGTGGCGCAGCTGTTTGGCGCCTACCTTTGGCCCAGGGTGCGATCCTGGAGACCCGGAAAAAAGATGTGGATTTTAATCAAGCTTTTAGATTTCATTGCCACTTTACAAGAAATATGGGAGATAGAAAATCATCAGAAGAACACATACCAAATCCAGAAAGCAGGAAAGTTGACAGTACTAATGATTCAATGTCTTCAGGAGATAGGTAGAAAAGAATAGATATCCTTTAGAGATAAAGGAATACCAAAGAGGGCAGCCCCAGTGGCTCAGCAGTTTAGTGCCTTCGGTCCAGGGCTTGATCCTGGAGACCTGGGATGGAGTCCCACATTGGGCTCCCTGCATGGAGCCTGCTTCTCCCTCTGCCTGTGTCTCTGTCTCTCTGTGTGTGTCTCTCATGAATAAATAAATAAATAAATCTTAAAAGAAAAAAAAAAGGAAGACCAAAGAAACACTTCAGCCAAATGTACTATGTGGATCTGGCTTGCTTGTTTCTAATTTGAACAAACTGCACAAAGACAATTTGAAATTACTGGGATCATTTGCATAAGGACAGAGTATTAAATGACAGTAAAGAATTATTATTTGTGTTAGGTGTGATAGTGGCATTTTGGTTTGTTTAAAAAAAAAAAAAAAGGGCAGCCTGGGTGGCTCAGCGGTTTGGTGCAGCCTTCAGCCCAGGGCCTGATCCCAGAGACTCAGGATCGAGTCCCGCATCGGGCTCCCTGGATGGAGCCTGCTTCTCCCTCTGCCAGTGTCTCTGCCTCTCTCTCTGTGCCTCTCATGAATAAATAAAATCTTAAAAAAAAAAAAAAAAGTCATCCCAGAGTGTCTGGGTTGGTCAGTTGGAAGAGCACATAGTTCTTGATCTTGGGGTTGTAAGTTTGAGCCCTCATTGGGAGTAGAGGTGACTAAAAAAAATAAAGATAAAAAACCGGGGGTGGGGGCTTCTTTAAAAAAAAAAAGTCCTGGGATCTCTGGGTGGCGCAGCGGTTTGGCGCCTGCCTTTGGCCCAGGGCGCGATCCTGGAGACCCGGGATCGAATCCCACGTCGGGCTCCCGGTGCATGGAGCCTGCTTCTCCCTCTGCCTGTGTCTCTGCCTCTCTGTCTCTCTCTGTGTGACTATCATGAATAAATAAATAAAATCTTTAAAAAAAAAAAAAAAAAAAAAAAAAAAAAAAAGTCCTTTGGGTGCCTGAGTGGCTCAGTAAGTTGGTTGACCCTACAGCTCTTGATTTTGGCTCAGGGCATGATCTCAAGGTGGTGAGATGGAGCCCAACAATGGGCTCTGCACTGGGTGGAGTCGGCTTGAGGTTCTCTTTCTCTCTCTCTCTCTCTCTCTCTCTCTCTCTCCTCTCCCTTCCTCTCCTTCCTCCATCCTTCCCTTCCTCCCCCTCTCTCCCTCCCTCTCCCTCTGTCCCCTCCTTTAAAAAAGAGTCCTTATTTGTAAGAGATAAACACTGAAATATTTATAGGTGAATTGATACAGTTAGTATTTGCTTTAAGTTTCTCCAAAAACAGTGGGTAGCATAGATAAATTGAAACTGTTTTGGCAAAATGTTACTGTTAAATCTGAGTAGTAGGGATTTATTAAGAAATTGTCGGGGAAGAAAAAAATTTTTTCCTCTACCTTTCTGAGACCTTGGCTTAACCCCTGTAATAAAAGACATTAAAAACAAAAGATAAACAAGTTTATTAACATGTATACCTCACGTATGCATGGGAGATACCCAGGGAAAATGAATGAACTCAGAGGTGGATTAGAACTCTGGCTTATATTACGTCCTCAACAAAGAGCAATATATATTTGGAGAAATGACTGGAGAAAGGAAAGAAGTTTTAGGCTTCCAAGGAGGGCAAACTGTGGGAAGGTAAACTAATGGTAGATAAAGGCTTGTTTGTTAGTTTCCTCTGGCGCTGTCTCCAGGCTGATAGGGTCTCTCTAAATTTGTCTCCCTTGATTAACTTTTGTCCTTTTTGGTAGAGAAGGATACTTTAAAAAATTTATGTTGTGCTTCGGGGCACCTGGGTAGCTCAGTCAATTAGGCTTGTGACTCTTGGTTTTGGCTCAGGTCATGATCTCAGGGCCTTGAGATTGACCACGACATGGGGTTTCCAGCCCAGCTCAGAGTCTGCTTGAGATTCTCTCCCTTTTCTTCCCCCTCTGCCCCTCCCTGTGCTTGTGCGCATGCTCTCTTTCTCTCTCAAATGAATAAGCAAAATCTTTAAAAAAAAAAAAAAAAAGAGTCCTGCTTTTAGAGAAATAGAGGGAAGGGAAGGAGCTTTTCTTGTATCTACTTCTTTTTTTTTTTTTTTTTGTATCTACTTCTTAATTGCTTTTAGGCTCACAGTTATTATGGAGGATAATCCAAAATAGCATATTTTAGGGTGGCACATTCTGCTACTATTTAGTATCCTCTCTATCCTTATGTATGTTTGCACTTTTCCATGATACAAAGTTTAAAAACAAGGAACAAACAGGCAGAGCAACCAGAGAGGCTCTACTTCATATTGGTACATTTGGAATCCAGGCTCATGCTGTCTCACTTTAAGGCCTTAAGGCCATGCCAGCATCCAGCCAGCCAGCAGATGAAGACAGGAAGCTGGAATGCGAGGACACACGCTTTCTAACTGCCTAGCACAGGCATGGCACATTGCTTCCACTCACATTCCACGCAGGAGTGCTAGTCACACAGCGCTACTTCGATGCAAGTAGACTGAGGGAGTACAGCTGCAGTGTGCCTGGGAGGAAAGAGAAGTTGGGTATGGCTTATACACAGCCAATCTTTGCCATCGGGGTCTTCTGTGTAACCACAGGTCCTTTCTTTTTTTTAAGTTACCTTCCCACATTAAGTGCCAATTCTAACCCAATTTCATTTGTGAAAATGTGCTACTTTCTGCTCAGGTACACTTAGTAAGGTCTGTCGTATTCCCTAACTCCCATTTACGTGTCTTATTTCTAAAGCTAGTCAGTTACTTTTTGTTGGAGATGATGCTAAAAATCCAGGACCTAGGTTCCCTGACTTCTACCTGTATTTTGTAGTTGATTGGTTTTGTGTGAAAGAGTGATATGGGTCCCTGTATTGTAAACAGAAAGGTCTGGAAGGCCTCAGATGGTCTACTCTCGAGTTGCCAATCCCCTCATGCTCACTCCCACAGGGGGTGCATTGCAATCTTTACTCTTTGAAATTACCTTGTTGGTATCTTTGTCATGATTACCATCCATCTCATGGACCTTAGAGTCTAGAAAGTGAGAAAGAACTGGAAGCTGAAGGTGCTGAAAAGGGCCTTCTAAAGCCCTGAGATGCCTCTTTCAGTTCTCAAATCCTATTAAAGGTGCATGGATTATCACTATGAATATTGGATGGGAAGGAGTGACTTAATGTAAACAGAACCCCAAAAGCAGAACAGCCAGATATTGTACTAATGGGATATTACAGAGGAAGTTTCCCTTGAAAAATTTTATTTTGCCGGGATCACACTGAGTTGGTTATATTGTCTTACAGTTTTATATGGGACTAGACTTTATGCAGTTCTTTCATACCCATGATCTCATTTACTCCTCCCAGTAACTTTTTGAGATAACTAGCATTCCATGGAGGAAACCAAAGCTCAGGTTAAATGATGTACTGGAAGGCACCAGACAGTTTATGGCAGGAGTGGGTTGAACCTGACTGGTGTTTTTCCCACTGCATCTTCACCAACTCCAGTTATTTCTTTGTTGGTGCCGTTCCCAATCTGGATCTCAGTTGGTTTTTATTCCATATTGGGCTCCCTTCCCCAGCTAAAGCATCTGGGTTTATGGCATTCCTGTCACTTTGATTCTGTTCCAGAGAGAAGTAGAGATCCTCATGTTCCTCAGTGCCATCGTGATGATGAAGAACCGCAGATCCAGTGAGTTTAGCCTGCTCCTCGGTTTCTCGGGCCTCATGCCCTCCAGAGGTGCTTTCAGTCTCGTTATGAGAGGGGCATTATTTGGTGAATGAGTCCCTCATTCCACGCCAGGGCCGAATTTGATCTTGGACTTATCCTCTTCCCCCCCTCTCCCATTTCAAAGTACCACAGGAAGAGTGACAAACAGGATATGGGAGTATGCAGCCCAGCCTGACCTGTGACATCTTTGTGTTTCAGTCACTGTGGAGCAGCATATAGGCAACATCTTCATGTTTAGTAAAGTGGCCAATGCAATTCTTTTCTTCCGTCTGGATATTCGCATGGGCCTGCTTTACATCACACTGTGCATAGGTAAGGAGACTGGTTGTGCGAACCAAATTCCAACCCCAGACAGGTCTCTCCATACCCTTCTTCCATATCTTGTATATAATTAATTATGTACGTGGCTCAGGTGATAAGAATCTATGGAAATTTTAGGAAGAAGGGAATGTGTCAGTGGTCTGCATATGTCCACAAAGTGTATTCTTTGGTGCCTAAAATCTTTGAGTCAGTTTGAAAGTAAACCCCCTGGGCAGCCCCAGTGGCGCAGCGGTTTAGCACCTCCTGCAGCCCATGGTGTGATCCTGGAGACCCTGGATCAAGTCCCAAGTCGAGCTCCTTACATGGAGCCTGCTTCTCTCTCTGCCTGTGTCTCTGCCTCTCTCTCTCTCTCGCTCTCTCTCTCGCTCTGTGTCTCTCATGAATAAATTAAAAAAAAAAGAAAAGGAAAGTAAATCCCCTGCTGCAGGCCTTTAATATGTCTCCTCTGACATTTTTTTTTTTTTCTGTGTTTAGTGTTCCTGATGACATGCAAGCCTCCCCTGTATATGGGCCCTGAATATATCAAGTACTTCAATGATAAGACCATTGATGTGAGTTCTCTTCCTTTCTTCTGTTTCTTGGTCCCTTTTGGGTGATTTTGTAGCTGTGCTTTTTACTCACTAGGGGTAACTTCTTCAGAGTAGATGTCAAGGGCACTGTGGTTCGTTATTGGAGCTAGGGAGAGAGGGGAGAGAAAGCCAGGGCCAGCAATTAGACGCTTAAGTCTGAACTTTTCTGGGAACCTGTGTGATCCAGCTCACTGTTTCTTCCCTGTGTGTGGCAGGAAGAGCTAGAGCGGGACAAGAGGGTCACTTGGATTGTGGAGTTCTTTGCCAATTGGTCTAATGACTGCCAGTCGTTTGCTCCCATCTATGCTGACCTCTCCCTCAAGTGAGTACTGCATAGGGACGGATGATGGAAGCAGAAGTGCTATACTTTCCCTCTCATTGTTTTTGGCTTTTTCTTTTTTCTTTTCTTTTCTTTTCTTTTCTTTTCTTTTCTTTTCTTTTCTTTTCTTTTCTTTTCTTTCTTTTCTTTTCTTTCTTTTCTTTTCTTTTCCTTTCTTTTCCTTTCTTTTTTTCTTTTCTCTTTTCTTTTCTTTTCTTTTCTTTTTTTCTTTTCTTCCTTTCCTTTCTTTCCTTTCTTCACGTTGCAACCAAAGGCATTTCTCCCTGCTCCCCAAATATCTGCATTTCCAGTTCTCTTGATCCATTTTCTTCTTTTACTGTGTTAAATTAAATAATATATTTTTCTTAGGTACAACTGTACGGGGCTAAATTTTGGGAAGGTGGACGTCGGACGCTATACTGATGTTAGTGTACGGTATGTAAGGGTCTGGACAGAGGGTCTGAGCATAAGTCGTTTTGAGTAGTGTAGATAGATGCATTTACAGAGTACCTTCTGGGCCCTGTAGGTACAAAGTGAGCACATCACCCCTCACCAAGCAGCTCCCGACCCTGATCCTGTTCCAAGGTGGCAAGGAGGTCATGCGGCGGCCACAGATTGACAAGAAAGGACGAGCTGTCTCTTGGACCTTCTCTGAGGTATCTGAATGAGTGAGTGGCTTGGAGAAGCATATGGAACAGTGGTGGGCTTTGGAGGCCAACTTGGGTTTGATTGCTGGCTCTGCCCCTTGCCCACTAGTTGTGAGAGTGTGGACTAGTTAACCAGATTTCATTCATGAATTCGCTCAGCAAATTTGTGCTTCTACCGTGTGCCAGAACTTCTAGTACCAGAGAACAGTTATTAAGATTCCATCTCAGAGGCCCTAGTCAGTATAGTCTATAGGCCTGAGGTTCCTTGGCAGTAAATTGGAGAGAGTAACACTTGCATCACAGGGTCGTTTTGTGGAGTATATTAAATAATATAGCTGTAATTCTTGGCATGGTGATTGTCACATAATGGGTATTTAATTGTACAGGGTTGACTTGTCCAGGTACCCAAAAAAGGAGAGTTAGGTTAGAGTAGATTTCTGTCTTTTCCTTCCTTCTTTTCTAGACTGTGTCTAAATACTTCTTACTTCCCAGTAAGTACTTGCCAACCAGAACCCTGATGTGTGTACGCACACCTCTTTTGTGCAGGAGAATGTGATCCGAGAATTCAACTTGAATGAACTCTATCAACGGGCCAAGAAGCTATCAAAGGCTGGAGATAATATCCCCGAGGAGCAGCCTGTGGCCCCCACCCCCACGGAAGTACCAGATGGGGAAAGCAAGAAAGACAAATAGAATCCCTGCCTTGTCTGTGCTTCCTCACCTTTGAGGCCCTGTCCCTCCTGTAACCACAAGCCTTGTGTGAGGCCTGGGCCTTTTATTTATGTTTTCTCCTTTGGCTCTACCTGAGTGGGGCAGGGTGCTGCTTCTGATTTTAAAGAGGCTTCCAGGGAATTGACAGGCACCCTCCAGGAAGGCCTCCACTGCTGTGGCCAACTTTCACTGGAAGAAGGGAGAAATCTACAATGGATGAAGAAAGGCTTTCCTTCCAAGCTTGGGTCACTGTATCAGTTATGGTTACCACTCACATGTCCCCACTATGCTGTGTTTTCATCTCTCCTCTCAGTGGACCTACACAGTCTGCTTAGATTACATTCAACCTAAAACAGAAGACCCCTGGGTATGGAGTCTGCACCAGGATTTTCCCCTCAAGGACCCTTGCTGCTTTAGGCACTTCTGGCTTGGTCTGTGGCCTTCATTAAAAAGTGTAAGACTAACTTTGTCACTGGTCCCAAGGAGACACTTTTAACCACTGAGTGTACTCATTGGAGATAATATTGAATAATAGCCCTGTTTTTTGGGAGTTTGGGAGGAAGGGGAATAGGTTTGAGACCTTCGTTTGTGTGGTAGGGCCTGGAGGAGAAAGCCCTTGGGCAGGAATGGGGTTTCACTTACTCCCCCACCTACTCCCAACACCCAGTAGATGGTTTTCCATAATAAACTGGGATTTCCTTTTGATTCTGCCTTTGTGGGTTCCTCGCCTATTAGAAAAGCCTGGCCACTGCATAGGGAGTGCCTGTCTCCTCACCTGCTGGGCTTGGTCCCCAGAATCGGGGAGGGATGGGAAGGCAAGTTTCTCTAATGCTAGAGAGTACTGACTTCACCGAGTTAGGCTGGGAGTTTGGTTTGGGATTGGTCCGCGGTTCCTACGGAGCAGAGTGGCGGCGGGGGTGGGACTTGTGTGTGGTCGTGCACGCTTTTTACCCCGACGGAAGCTTACTGAAACGCCTGTGTGAAGCCAGGCTTCTTTCAGAGCTGCTTGTCCGCGCTCCCCCGCCGCCGCGGGCGGAGTGGTTGTGCCCAGGCAGCCCCGCCTCCCCCCGCGGGCATGTGCCTAGAGAGCTCCCCTCCCGCTGTGGGCGGAGTGGTTGTGCCCAGAGAGCTCCCCTCCTACCCCCCCCCGTAGCGGGCGGAGTGGTTGTGCCCAGGCAGCCCCGCCTCCAGGCCGCGTGTGCGCCGGCCACGCTCGGTGCGCCCCGGGGGAGGCATTGTTCCGCTGGCGGGCTTTCTGGCCTGCGGTTTGGAGCTCAGCGCGTGGAGCGGCGTTGGCCGGACCCCTATTGCCGCCCAGGTCAGCTCGGCTCCAGGCGCCATGGCTTCTCGCGGGAGGAAGCGGAAGGCCGAGGCGGCGGGGGTCGCGGCGGCGGAGAAACGGGAGAAGCCGGCGAGCGGCAGGAAGGCCGTGGAGGAGGCGACGGTCGTGATCGAGCATTGGTGAGGGGCCCCCGGAGGCCCGGGGAGGCCCGGGGAGGCGGGCCGGGGCGCCGCACTCCGAGGCCCCCGCCTCCGACCTTCCCCTTTTTCCCCTAGCACGAGCTGACGCGTCTACGGGCGCAACGCCGCGGCCCTGAGCCAGGCGCTGCGCCTGGAGACCCCGGAGCTCCCGGTGGAGGTGAATCCGGCCAAGCCCCGGCGGGGCAGCTTCGAGGTGACGCTGCTGCGCCCGGACGGCAGCAGTGAGTGGGGCCCCGCCCCGGGGAGCAGGCGGGAGGGCCTCGGGCTCTGGGGCACATGCTGGCGCATCCCGAAGTGACTTCGTTTCCTTGGTCTTTTCCCAGGTGTGGAGCTTTGGACTGGGATTAAGAAGGGGCCCCCACGCAAACTCAAGTTCCCTGAGCCTCAAGAGGTGGTGAAGGCGCTGAAGCAGCACCTTTCGTAGGGTGTTTGGGCAGAAGTCCTCGTGCTGAGGTTTGAAGGGGACAGGAGGGGTGGATTGGGAGTATTTGCGAAGCAGCCCTCGAGGTGTCCTCACCTCAGGCAGCATCTACAACTTAGAACTCCTCTTGCTCAGGTTTTCCCGTTTGTGCTGGTAGAAAAATAGAAATCGGCCACAAAGTTGTTTATTCTTAAGGTGTGAAGGACTATAGAAACGCAATTTGTGCCCTTTGAAGATGAGGTTATTACTCTGGGGGGTATGGACCCTTTTCATCTTTGTTAAATTTATTTTGCACACCTGTGGCAATTGTTTTTCTTTAGCTGGTGGTGTAATAAATCCCACCGGTTTCCTCGTTTGTGAGTTAGTCATTGATAATGTCCAGATTTTTCTCCTTCCTTTACTGGCAGAGTCTTTGTGTAACCTCATGTGTGCTTACCCCTACCCTACCTTCTTGTGTTTTTTGTTCCTAGGTTTTCTGTTAAATCTCATGTAAAACCTATGGTTGTGTCACTCGTGGCCCCCAAAATGTAGTGGTTGGACATGTTAGGCACCTGATATAGTGAGTGAAATATACAAGGAGGATGCAATCCTTGAAATCTCCTGGGTTTGTGGGTTCTGAGGGTGGGCAATCCTCTGGCTTTAGGATTGCTTGGACCCCTTCTCTAACCTTTTTCCTCCCCCCATCATTTCACAGCATATCCCTGGTGATGTTGGAGCATTTATGACGGAACATGGCCAAACTTCAGTCATGTACCTGAAGCCATGGTTTCTTCCCTCCAGAAATGATGGTTCATTTGTGAGGCAGCCCTCTAGTAAGGCAATGAAAAGTTCTTGGTTTGTTTAATAAAAATTGAAATAAAGTATTTGAAAGTAATAAAACTTAATCTTATGGTAAGAGTTGGACAAAACCAGCTCTTAGTGGGATTGGCTCCCCTGTGTTTTTAATATTCTGAGGTCACAAATTAACCTGGAGTTCCTAGGGTCTGTGGTAGATCATGTGAAATACTTGCCAGAACTGTTGGGGGGGGGGGTGGGGGGGGGTAGAAATCTATTTTCTAAAAAGCATGTCTTTTTCAACTCACTTCTTGAAAGTTATGATGAAGTGGTCTTTTTGGCCCCTACAGACATTTGGCTAGACTTGCCATGCTGGACTGAATAAGCCACACACATTAGATATACAAAAACGTTCTGTTACTTTTACCCACTTGTTCCATCCCAGCACTGTTTCCCATTTTCTGTTTCACAGAGGGTATTCTCATTTATTATTAAATTAGCAGTGACTAGATGCCTCCTAACTTAGAAGACCTGGTGTTGGTTATTTTATGACCCGGTAGAGTTGGGGACCACACAGTTTATAATTTCACTTGTTTATCGCTAACTGGAAAATAGATTACAAAGAAATAAGATGGTTCAAGTTCATAATTTTGTACCCATGGTACTAGTTTTGCTTGGCTCCCAAAGCCTTGGGGGTGAGGGGAGAGGAAAGGACATAGAGAACTACAGTACACTTGCCTCTTTTGCTAAGAGGACAGGGCATGTACCAGCCTCTGCCATTATACCTTTGCTAGCAAACATTTCCCACCCTCCCACTGCCCCTAACCTGTACTCCTGTTCTACGTTAATATGTCTATCTCTGTGTCTGACTCTGAGGAAGGGTCGGGCCACACAGAGGGAATATCAGTGGGCACCAGCCTCCCCTCTAATGTCCAGTCCACCACATCAATCTCTTCCTCTTCGGAGCTGGCAGGAAGTGGGTCCAACAATTCAGAGTTGCCAAGTAGCTCCTTGCCTGCTTCTGGAGCAGGATATAATACCTCATCCATACTTAGGGACACTTCTGGCCTAGTGTCCATCCAGTTTGAACAGGGAGGTGAGAGATCCTCATAGGACCTTTGGGGAAGGTCAAGAGAGTCCATGTGAAGCTTCTCTCTCTGACCATCCAGTGGTTGGGAGCTGGTAATTTCCAGATCTGGAGTCCAAGAGCCTCCTACTGAAAGTACCTCCCCTTCACTTACCTCAGAGGGTAAGACAAGGGGGCTAAGGGACTCGATGGGCTCTTTGTTCTCAGAGTGCATGACAAGGGGGCCAAAGGGCTCAATTGGCTCTTTGTTCTCATCAACCGGTTCTTTTTCCAATCCTGAGAGCTCCCTGGGCCAGAGTTCCATGTCTGGCAAACACCATTCCTCCCCTTCAATCCAGTTCTTTCCTGTTTCTGTCAGGTGATAGCTAGGGGTCCTGCAGCCCTCGGCTTCAGGACTTTCCAGAGACCCTATGGGTGGCTCAATGTCTGAGCCACACAGCATGAAGTCTAGGATCTCTTCCAGTTCACTGGTGGCAGCAGCACTTGTGATACGGTACTCCTCAGCTTCGCAGGGCTGCCCCAGCAGGGCTGTGTCAAATGCATAGGGCTCTCGGCAGTCAATATCCAGCCCAGGTTCCTTCCCTACCAGCTCTAGACTGGACCCAAACTCGGATTTCACCACTGGGTGGTCTGGGGAGTGGGTAGCAGATAACAGAATGTCTTGTAGCCTAGGGCACATGGGGGAGTCCTGACACAGGTCTACCCTAGCAGATGATGTTTCCAGCTCATTAAGTGAGGATGGCTGAGTACTCGCAGGCTCTTCTGGGTATTGAGATTCTGGGATCTGAGGGCTATCTTGAGAGTTTTTGAGGGGAGGGTCTTGTACCACCTCCCAGCATGTTCCATTGACAATTTTCCGAAGCTTCACTCTTCCAACCTGCCCCTCTTCTGCAGAGTCTGAGTTAGGTGCCCTGACTTCAGGGCTCCTCTTCTTGCTCCCACCTGTCTTTCCAAGACCAGATGGGCTTGGGATGCTCTGTAGAGGACTAGCTCTCCCTGGTTTCTCCTTGTCTTCTGGTACTTTATTTATACTCTTCTGCCGCCAAAGACGCCGGCCAGGGACTGTGGGTACTGAGCTGGGTCCGCTTACCATGCTGGAAGGCTTAGATGTACAGATATCAGGAGATGGCTTTGAGCGACTCAGTCTGATCTTTCTGGGCAATAGCCGCTCATCCACAGAAGGGTACATACTGGGTGGGGAAAGTGCCGTAGGAGCAAGGGCAGGGTCACTCTTACTCTCTTTCGGTCCCTGGCTGTGGCCTGATGGTGAAGAACACTTTTCTTGTGGAATTGGGCAAGCTCTGGCCTTCTTCTTGAGCAGAAGATTGCCGGACAAGTTCTCTGCATTCTGTCTGTTGCTTTTCTCCAAGGGCCCCTCCTCCTTCCCCGAGGACTTTAATCTCACTGGCCCAAGAGGACAAGGAGTCTGGGTCGCAGGGAGTGGAGTCCGAGGTCGACGGCTGGATGCCACCACCCTGGCAGAGATTGGTGCAGCACTTGGAGGCTGTAAGCACTCCCGGTTCAGTCTTCGGCCCTGGGGGGCCTTTACCAACTTCCCACCCTCTAGTTGAAGGGATTCTAGCTCAGATACACGGAGCTGACGGGCAGCAGAAAGCACATCCTGGGCTTCTTCTCGAGATACTTCCATCTCTGAGGTATATAAGAAGTCCACCAGCTTCCTCAGTGTCCTGATCTTCAAGCCCCCCAGCTCCAGCACCACCTTCCGACCCTGAGCTGGCCTCTCCCGCTCCAGACGCTCTGTGAAGAAGGGACTGCAGGCTGACAGGATGCAGCAATGGGCTGGGACTGCCTCACCTGGAAGGAAATCCAAACACTTTGTTATCTCATGCAAACTGGCATGTTCATTGGCTAAGCAGAGTCTTTACCTCCCAAATATGCTGCCCGTTCTCTGTTTTCCTTCACGGAAGTTCGAATAGGAGAAATTTGTTCCTTCTGTCTGCCTGGAACCTTGTGTCATTAGCTAACCCACTTTTTATTCTTTGAAATCTAGTTTAGACATTACTTCTTTCAGAAAGCCTTTCCCCACCCCACCCAAGTCTAGGTTAGGTGCTCCTGGGCAGAGAGAAGGACTCTAGTTATCAGAGCACTTCACTATCTATATTGTGACTACTGCTTTCACTAAGGTGAAGCTCTACAAGGACAGAGACTATCTGTCTTGCTCACTGAGGTATATATACCCACTGCTTGACACAAAGGATGGTTTCAAAATTTTTTAGACTCATGAGAGTTTTAAAATTTTTATAGAAGCTGCTTGTAACAGAATATGAGCTTTGGCTGTAGACAATCAAGGTTCAATTCTCTCCTCATCTCTTAAGCACTGTGCCAGGCATAATCTGTCCTCAGTCACCTTCTTTATGGGCACTTCCTGTCAGTTTCAGTCTCATGGCCTTAATTCCCAAAGGCTTGCTGTTGATTCCCAGGTTCTATCTCTGCCCAGATACCTTTCCTGAGACACTAAACATGCCACAGCCTGCATCAACCTTTCTATAAAGTGAACTCCATTCCCTAACCCCAAAACCTCCCATTTCTTACTTCAAAATAAGTATCCACTTTACCCACCTGCCCAAGCCTGGAAACTACAAGTCATCTTGTCAAGATTTTTATTTTTAAATAATCTCTACACCCAATGTGGGGATCGAACTCAAAACCCTGAGATCAACAGCTGCATGCTAAACTGACTGAGCCAGCGAGGCAACCCTCAAACGTTAATCTTTAAAAAACAACCCCCCCCCTATTTCTTGTCCTTTATTGCATGCCATGTGATGTACTAATGTACTATGCAAGGGTTTTACCAGTATTCATTCATTTACTCTTCACTGCAATCCTGTGAAGAAGCTGTTATTACACATGAGTAAACTGTGGCATAGCTAAGTAACAGTAGTACACCTACCACAATTACATGGTTAGCAAGTCACAGGGAGAGGATATGGACCCAGTTTGGCTACAGAGCCTATGCCCTTAACTGCCCCAAGTTTTGTAAATTTTTTGTTTATAAAGCATTTTTCTCTAATCTCAATTCTTTAGTTTTACATCACCATTCCCTTTTTTGGATTCCAAAATGGCCTATCTGTGCTCAACAATAATTCTTCTCATGCAGCCCAAGTGCTACTTACGACCTTCTTAAAACCTTTAAATACATTTCCTGGGGCGCTTGCGTGGCTCAGTCCATTGAGTGTCCGACTCTTGGTTTTGACTCAAGTCACGATCTCAGGGTCGTGGGACTGAGTCCTGCGTCAGGCTCCGTGCTCAGCAGGGAGTCTGCTTGAGATTCTCTCCCTCTGCTCCTCCCTGCATGCACGGACTGTCTCTAAAATAAATATATTTTTTAAAGATTTCATTTATTTTAGATAGAGTATACAAGTAGGGGGGAGTGGAGAGGGAGAAGTAGGCTCCCCATTGAGTAGGGAGTCTAATGCAGGGCTCGATCCCAGGACCCTGGGATCATGACTGGCGGTGAAGGCAGATGCTTAACCGACTGAGCCTCCTAGGCCCCCCTACGATAAAAAATCTTAAAAGTATATATACAAAATACATATATATACACACACAAATACATTTCTCAATGTTCTGAGGACAAGACTTACTTTGCATAACACTTCAGACCTTACACTGCTAATTTCTCTAGCCATATCTCTCATCAATACACTTCTTAGAGTCTGCCCTCTAGACATAGTGAACCACTCACAAATCGTTGGTCATATCTAAAATTCTGTACATGGTATTTTCTCTGCCTGGGAAAAATATTTCCCCACTTCCTCCTACTTCTGTTTGTCCTCCAGAGAGCTAAGAGGTCATTTTCTCCAAGAAAATCACCCTAACCCTTATCCCCCAACCTCCTCCTATCTGGGAAGGTGCCCGCTCTTGAGCTTCTATATTGGCCTTTACTTACTGCAATGTTATTATACTGCAGTTACTTGGATGCACTGGTTGTCTCAAGGTCTCCTCTTTCCATGATTTTTATACAAGGAGGGACTTTATACATGCTGTCTGCCCATGCTAGTACACCATTCTAATATACAACAGGTAATTGATCTTTTTTTTTTGGTTTGCTTATTTTGAATTAAGGAATGAATCCCAACTCTCTACTAATAGAACCAACAGGCAAGTCACTTAATTCTCTAAGCCTCAATTCACTCATCTGTAGAACTAGAACCATATATCATCTTACAAAGCTGTTGTAAGAATCAAATAAGACACTAGGCTATATACTGTACGTACTCTGCGAACTGTAGAGTGCTATAAGATGTTGGGTGTCATAATCTTTTATAAATGAAGAAAGTGAGCTCCAGAGGGATGAAGTGGGACCTGCCCATTTGTCACTTAGTTTCTAAGTACCAAAGAAAGCGAAGACTAACTCTGACTCCTAGTCTTGGGCTTTTTATATGATACCAGGCTCAGGGCGCCTGGGTGACCCAGTCATTTAGGGGTCCAACTCTTGATCTCAGCTCAGGTCTTGATCTCAGGGTGGTGAGTTCAAGCTCTGCATTGAGCTCCACTGTGGGCATGAAGCCTACTTAAAAAAACAACAACAAAAATACATACCAGACTCTATATTGATTGAACGTTCCAAGTTTAAAGGGAAGAGGTGGAAATAAACTATGTATTTTTAGGTCTAACAACAAACAACAAAAACCATCAATTTGAAGAAAAGAAAAATTAAGCAATAGCTTGGCAAGATAAAAAAAGGAAAATATGTAATTGTATTGTCTAAAACTTACATTGCGCTTAGTATGTTAAAAACACTGTTCTAAGTGCTGGGTGTATGGTAACTATCTTCGCAATCATCCCGTTGTATTATTATTATCCACCTTTTACAGAATTTCTACGCTTACTAAACTTTACAGTTATTTCCATTTTTTTAAAGATTTTATTTATTCATGAGAGACAGAGAGAGAGAGAGAGAGAGAGAGGCAGAGACACAGGCAGAGGGAGAAGCAGGCTACACACAGGGAGCCCGATGCGGAACTCAATCCCGGGACTCCAGGATCACGCCCTGGGCCAAAGAAAGGTGCTAAACTGCTGAGCCACCCAGGGATCCCTTATTTCCATTTTTTAAAAAAAGATGTATTTATTTATGATAGAGAGAGAGAGAGAGAGAGAGGCAGAGACACAGGAGGAGGGAGATGCAGGCTCCATGACGGGAGCCCGATGCGGTACTCGATCCCAGGACTCCAGGATCACGCCCTGGGCCAAAGGCGGGCGCTAAACTGCTGAGCTACCCAGGGATCCCCTATTTCCAGTTTTTAAGAGAAAAAGAGCAGTCTCATTTTCACTCTTGGAAACAGCAACTATCCTAGAAACAAACAGCTCTCTACCGAATAACTTAAAGTGCTCAAGGGGGATAATACATTTTCTTGGTTTTGTCCTCTACTCCCTGGCCCTGAACTCATTTTATCTTATTCTATAGTGAGTATTCTATAGTGACTTTTCAATTATGTCTTACCTTCTGCCTGCAGAAGGACATCACAGAACACACCAGTCTGTTGCTGGTGATGCAGCTGCAGAAAAGCTAACCGGAGAAACCGGGGGTTCCTGTATAGGATTTTGGAACTTGCAGGAGAGCACATGTTAGTCTCTGAAACCTTCTAGGTTTTCACAGATCAGATTCCTGTGGATGAGAAAGTATATTTCAGAAGAATTACTGTACCTAATTTGTTTTTCGTCTTTGAAATGATAGGAAAATCTTGTGAGATCAGAGAATAGCCACAAGGTGAGTTACCTAAGTCCAGAAAGTATGCCAAGGGTCTCTCAAGAAAGAACATCATAGTTGTTCCATGTGGGAGCTCAGAAGCAAGTGTAGATTTGAATCTCTGCTCTGCTATTAGCTTAGCTGTATAATTTCAGGCAAATGACCTATCTTTTCTGAGTCTCGCTTTTCTCACCTATGAAATAGTAATGATAACAGTACTTACCTGGTAGGGCTGTTTTAAAGATTAAGTGAGTCAATGCAGGTAAAACTGCTTAGCACTAGAAGTGCCTGGCATATAATAACTACCACTTCTAAAGCGGTAGCTATTGTTACCCTTACACCTCCTTCATTCACGTTCCCACTGAAACTCAACGCCTACAGTGCTGACAACCCATATTCTCTCCCTGGGCAACAACACACTTCTGAGTTCCACAGGTACCATCCTCAATTTCACACTTTTAAAGAAAACAATACTGAATAGAAAATTCTCTAGGAGGTTGTACACACCTCCTTTTCTTTGAGCTCACTCTTATCACACTAACCAGCAGAGGGTGCACAGTAGAGAAAACAGCTGCAGGACCGGGTGGGAAAGTCTCTCAGAAATAAGGACGCTGCCACTCTTGCTTCAGATGTTCTTGACCAAAGTGAGCCTAGTGCAGCCTGGAAATTAGCAAACGATTTGGCCTTTAGGTTGGTCACACTGGTTCACGACCTGGCTAACGACGGAGCGGGGATAGTTGGGCACTCTACCCTTCCTGATACAAGCCACATATTCTGAATTCAGGCTTACTGTGTTTCCAGCTTTTTGCACTGAAACCCCCACACTCCCCGCACAGCTGCTGTTCCTTTCCTGACATGCAGTTTTCTGTCAGGTGGCACCGAGGATCTGAACAGCTCCCGTCAAACTATCAGGAAAGAAGAGAATGGAAAGGTTAATGAAGAAAGGGTAGGCTCAATTCCAATTTCAGCCAGAGAAGGGGGGGTGGGGGCAGAGGATGGCTCTCGCGAGGCCCCACACATAGGCTCCGGGGAAGCTTCCCAACCCACCAGCAGCCGGCCTGGCCCCGAGACCCGACCTGGACGAGCTGTGCAGTCGGAGCTGCGCTTGGCGACCTCTCGGTGCTTGGGTCCTCTGCCCAGCCTGCCTTGCTTCCTCCCCAAGCCCAGCCTCGCGCGGGGAGGTTTAGCAAAGCAGCGCAGGTGGGCCAACGGCCTGAGGGTCTCCCCGTCCAGAGCCGAGGAATCGGGGCTGGCGGAGAAAGCTGGGCTTCAGGGCAGGCCCTGCAATGCTGGGCGTCCCGTCCCGCACGCTCCGGGCGCCCCGGCCCAACTCCTTTCAAGAGAGACCTCTCGGCGCGAAGGTTTCTGGGAATGGAGCGTGGGGACCCCGGAGGCCCGAATTCAGGGCTCGCGGGCACCACCAGCCGAGGCCGCACGGGCTTTGCAGCCACCCCCTGGCGCCCTCGTACCGCCGCGGGCCCCGCCAGCCGCCTGCACCGGGAGGCGGTGACAGCGAGGGCCTGAGGCCACGCGGCCCGCGCCACACAGCTCGCGCCGCCGTCCTCGCGCACGGCGCGTCGCGGGGCCCGACGTCCTTCCTCCTCCCCCAGCCCCCCCTGCTGACGTCTGCCCGAACACGTCATCCCCATTGGCCGAAGGCTCGTCGGACGGCCAATCACAGGGGCCGCAGCACTTTGGGCGGGAGGCTAAGTCTCGAGCGACTTGAAG
The DNA here is from genome assembly GCF_003254725.2 of Canis lupus dingo. Lineage (NCBI taxonomy): Eukaryota > Metazoa > Chordata > Mammalia > Carnivora > Canidae > Canis > Canis lupus. The sequence goes on along the minus strand of NC_064260.1, from coordinate 38,467,221 downwards.
GCCGCGCTAAGACGGGCTGCGAGAGGTAGGCGGGCGGGCGGGCCTGCCGGGACGGGTCCTCCCGGGGCTGCCCTCTCCCTCGGCGCCCGACGAAACCCCGGTGAGAAGCGGGCGAGGATGCCCCGTAGGGCGGGCTCCCGGGCGGCTGCAGGACACCACTGCCTTCCCTTTGAGGAGGCTGCCAGTAAGTGGCCCTGGCCTGTGAGAGCGCTCCAGGCTCCCCGGGGGGCTCCCCTTGCGCCTCGGTCGGGCCTCTCCGCTCTCGAAAGCTCCTCAGGCTACGGATGTTCGCCAGCGAGGCCTTGGGGTTAGTGCCTGGGTGTAGGCATTTCAGAGATTCCAGTCCCCCCTAAATCTCCGAGACCGGGCGTGACCGAGGGGGTTGCAGTACTTCCCGTGCGGAGCGGCCTCCGGTGTCCTTCCAGGGATGATCTAGTTAGTGCACTTCCTGACTGGAAACAACTATTTTCAGGGGTGAGGTTAAAAAAAAAAAAAAAAAAGTAAGTGATTTCAGGATTAAACATTTAGAGAGAATGTCAGCCCACATGACATGACAATGAACCCGGACATTGGTTCTTACCCGTTGTATGTGTTAGGACCTGGGGCCTGGCTCCCGTGAGATGCCCCGCCACGGCTCTCTAGACGAAGATGGTCAAGGCCAAAGCCACCGGGGATGGAGTGCGGTGAACTAAAGCGGGGCAGCTGCCACTGAGGCCAACGGGAGGCAGAGCCGAAGACGCTCGGGAGAAGGGGAACCTGCACAGAACGGACCAGAGTGCTGAGGTGAGCAGTGCAATGCGCTCAAATAGGTCTCTGTTGGTATCTAACGTCTTTTCCAAGAGGCTTTGAGGGGTATGTCGATGATACTACAATTAACTATGTTTTTAAGATATTTTATTTATTCATGAGCGACATCCAGAGAGGGGCAGAGACACAGGCAGAGGGAGGAGCAGGCTCCCTGCGGGGACCCCAATGTGGGACTCGATCCCAGGACCCCCGGATCACGACCTGAGCCTAAGGCAGACGCTCAACCGCTCAGCCACCCAGGCGTCACTGTAATAAATTATTTTTAAAGAATTTGAGAAGGTTGACTTAAATATGGGAGGCGGGGTGCATTTCCAAGTCAGGTAATAATTTTCTAGGCTTCTGTTCTCAACGTGGAAAAAAGATCAAGGAGCAGAAGACATTTTCGGCTGCAGTTAATGTTTTGAAGGGGAAGCAGTTTGTGAAAGGACGTAAAAGCAGAAGGAGGACACACGCAAGCAAAAAAAAAAAAGGCAGAGCAGTGTTTATGGCATCTGTCATAAGAAAAATAGAAATATTATATCCCCCCCATGAATTTATTGTTATTAGGATTATATTAATTTTCAAGAAATAGAGAGGACTCACTTCTTGGTTTCTTTCTTTCATTCATTCTTTCTTTTTTAAAAAAGCTTTTATTTATTTATTCATGAGAGACACAGAGAGAGAGAGAGGCAGAGACACAGGCAGAGGGAGAAGCAGGTTCCTCGCAGGGAGCCCGATGCGGAACTCAGTGTCGGATCCTGGAATCACACCCTGAGCCACCCAGAGACCCTTCTTTTCTTTTCTTTTCTTTTCTTTTCTTTCTTTTCTTTTCTTTTCTTTTCTTTCTTTTCTTTTCTTTTCTTTTCTTTTCTCTTTTCTTTTCTTTTCTTTTCTTTTCTTTTCTTTTCTTTCTTTTCTTTTCTTTTCTTTCTTTTCTTTCTTTTCTTCTTTTCTTTTCTTTAAGATTTTTAATTTATTCATTTGAGAGAATGACAGAGAGCACAAGCAGGAGGAGATAGAGAGGGAGAGGGAGAAGCAGACTCCCTGCTGAACAGGGAGCCGGATGTGGGGCTTGATCCCAGGACCTGGAGATCATGACCTGAGCTGAAGGCAGGTGCTTAACCATCTGAGCCACCCAGGTGCTCCCCTTTTCTTTTTTTTTTTTTTTAATTCAACACCATTTAGATAAATCTTGTGATAGTGGAATTTCTAAAGGGGAAGATAAATGGCCATCCTACCAAGGGCTTTAAAAATGACAACATTCGATGGTAATGTGTAGCCACCAGAGGGTAGAAACGAGTAAAAATATTTTGTCTTCCTTTGTATGGATAGCCAGTGCTTTTTGAAGTTGATTTTTTTTTTCCCCCGTTTCTTCTCCTTGGCATTTATGGTTTTGGCTATTTTAGGAGTGGAGACAGCACAGCACTCAGCCCTACATGATAATTTTAATATTTCTTTTATTTTTATTTTATTACTTTATTTTTAATATTTCTTTTTTTTTCTTTTTTGAATTCAATATTATTTCCCAACTCTTCCCTAATTTTTTACTATTTTATCGTATCTTTGTATGTTAAGCATGTGATGGATGTTGGAGGGGAGATAAAGTTTGAGAGTTGAAAACTGAGCACTGAATGTAACATTCATTCCGTTTGTTAAAAACAAAACAAAATCAAAGAAGGGACGCCTGGGTGGCTTGGTGGTTCAGGGTCTGTCTTTGGCTCAGGTCATGATTCTGAGGTCCTGGGATGGGGTCCCCATTGGGCTCCCCGCAGGGAGCCTGCTTCTCCCTCTGCCCATGTCTCTGCCTCTCTCTCTCTCTCTCTCTCTGTGTCTCTTACGAATAAATAAATCTTAAAAAAAAAAAAAACAGGAAAGAAAAAAAACCCACCTTGAAATAAAAAAACACCTTATTGGGGATCCTTGGGTGGCTCAGCGGTTTAGTGCTGCCTTCAGCCCAGGGTGTGATTGATCCTGGAGAGCCAGGATCGAGTCCCACATCGGGCTCCTGGCATGGGGCCTGCTTCTCCCTCTGCCTGTGTCTCTGCCTCTCTCTCTCCCCCACCTTATATCTCTAAACATATCCTTAATCTGTTGACTTCTCTCTATTTTTACTGCTACTACTGTAGTTAACTCCATATTACTGCAACTTGACCTTCAAACTAATTTCCTTGCTTTCACCCTTGCGCCCTCTTTTATCCATTTGTCATCTAAGATCTTTTCAAAATCTGAGTTAGATCATGTCACTCTGCTGTTGAAAACACTCACAGACTTCCTTCTACCTGAGAATAGTTTAATCAAATCTCTAACCTGTGGAATTCTTCATATTTCTACCATTCCCTCCCTCATTTTGATACTGTGCTGGATCCCACAAGTTTCAGCCTCACACTTGGGGGCTTTGGCATTAGTAGTTACCATTGCTCCTATATTCCTATGTTGGCTGCTTCTTCCCATTCATATTTCAACTTAAATGCCAAAGTCTCTGGAGAGTTTGTCCTTGACATCCAATATAGCACAAGCCACAAGTCATTCTCATCAGTCCATTTTAAATCTCTGCTTAGTGTTCCATCTGACATCTTTTTTATTTTTTTAAGATATTATTTATTCATGAGAGACACACAGAGAGAAAGGCAGAGACATAGGCAGAGGGAGAAGCAGGCTCCACGCAGGGGGCCCAACGTGGGACTTGATCCCAGGTCTCCAGGATCACACCCTGGGCTGAAGGTGGCGCCAAACCGCGAGCCACCCAGGCGTCCCTCATTTGACATCTTATTTATTAATCTCTCTCCCTCCACTAGAATGTAAGCTTTCTGAGAGCAGGGAACTTGTCTACTTATTATATTTGACATCTAGAAGAGGACCTGGTTCACTGTAGGTGCTCAAAATAACCCAAGTGGAACCTATCTTTTTACTTTTGGTCACCTGAGTATAAAAAATTTTTCCCCTTACTGAGTGTTAATCTTTGTGATGCTTTATTTGGAGAGAGCTGTTTCAGATAGATTTAAATTTTAACAACTTTTTCACCACTGAGTTTTTTTTTCTTTTTTTTTTTTTTTTTAAGATTTTATTAATTTATTCATGAGAGACACACAGAGAGAGAGAGAGAGGCAGAGGGAGAAGCAGGTTTCTTGTGGGGAGCCTGATGTGAGACTCGATCCCCGGAGCCCAGGATCATGACCTGACCTGAGCCAAAGGCAGACGCTCAACTACTGAGCCACCCAGGTGTTCCCCCACCCTTTTTTAAAGTAGGCTCTACACCCAATGTGGGGCTTGAACTCACGACCCTGAGATTAAGAGTCAAATGCTCTACCAACTGAGCCAGCCAGGTGCTCCCTGAGTTATCTTTTTTGATTTGCATATCACTTTATTTAAAATTCATTAATATAAATGACTTACCCAGGATTACATAACTAGTAAGCCAAGAGACTTCATTCACTCATCCATCTGTTGCTAAATGTGAGACATTAGGCTGAGCTCTGGGGATACACCATGATCTAGAAAGATACCATTCATGTCTTCATGGAGCTTATCTTCTGGTGAGGGAGACAGGAAAGCACATACAAAAGGAAGGCAAAATACTTGCAAGTTTTTAGAGATGATGTGAAAGAAAGAAGACCAATTTATCTCTAGAAGATAATATTCTTAAATGTGGCTCAAAGAATTGATGGATCAACAGACATTTCTTTCTGCTTTTTTTTCCCCCAAACATTTCTTTTTTCTTCTCCTAAAGATTTTATTTATTTATTCATGAGAGAGAGAGAGAGAGAGAGAGAGGCAGAGACACAGGCAGAGGGAGAAGCAGGCTCCATGTCGGGAGCCTGACGCGGGACTCGATCCCGGGACCCCAGGATCACGCCCTAGGCGGAAGGCAGGGGTCAAACCGCTGACCCACCCAGGGATCCCTCCCCAAACATTTCTTGTGCTGGTTGTTTTCCTTTGGCAATTATCTTTGGCTTTCGAACATGCTATGCCTCGAGGACAGGAATATTAGATGGAAAGTAGAGGTAGAAGGTGTGATAAGATAGTAGGAGAAGATTCCTAGATTGTTCATTTCTCTGTTAAATGTATTCATTTCCCAGTCTAGTTTGTTTAAAGCCCATCAAACAAGTGCTGTGATGCCTTTTTGAGAGAAGTCCTTTTTTTGGCCACATAAAACCAATATGAGGGTCTGTGAGCCTGTAGACAGAGTATGAAGAGGTGCATAATGACTGGATCAGCCTGATTAGAAGGGCTCATCATGCTAGGAGGAGTGGAATTCTAGTTTAGATAAGGAAAGGTCAGATTATGGTTAGTAAGTGTGACTTTAATGTATTAAATGAATAAATGTAGCACCTTGAAAGCTAATGAGGAACTTGGCTTTTATCCTGGCCACAACAATGTAAGGTGATAGAAGAAGCTTGGGCTTTGGAGTCAGATCCATGAGGGGTTCACATTTTAGCCAGATGATCTCAGGCAAGTTTCTTCACTTTGTTGAGCCTCGATTTCCTCATTTGTGAAATGGTAGTAGTAATACCTCCATGATGTTATTTTAGAAGTTAGAGATAATGAGCACAAAGTGCCTTTTACATGATAGATGCTCCGCCATTGTTTGTTATTATGGGGCATTGGTGAGCCACTGAAAGTTTGGGGGCAGGGTACATAGAAGTAATAGTAACTCATTCTTAGTGAGTTTCTAGCCAAGTGCTGTACATTGTTTTAAGAACTTCATGTGTATTTTAATTGTCCAAAAAGTTCTGTGAGAGGAATATAGTCATTATCCCCATTTTACCATTAAGGAAACAGAGACCCAGAGAGGTTATATAATTTGTCTAAGGTCACATAGTAATACCTTTACTTAAGTGTCCTTGCAGAGGAGGAAGGTTTGAAGCCAGGCAGACTGACTGCAGAACCTGTGCTCTTAATCATTATTCTAGATTATGAAAACTTTATGAAGATTCATTTTGCAGCATTGTACCGGATAGAATTTAGATTTTTTTGGTGAGAAAGAAAAAGGAAATTTTCAATTTATCATTATCATCTTTGTTTAGTAACCGCTGAATGACCAGAAATTACTAGCCTTTGTCAAGCCTGTAAAAAACAAAAACAAACAAACAAAAAAACCCATCTCTGTCCTTCATGGCATAACAGTGTGAGAAAATAAGGATAATTCTTAACTCAGGAGAAGAACACCTATAATCCTTTACTTGGGTTAAATGTAAAAAAGAGAATTATGAACTGGATCATCTTGAGCTGAAGTGCACAAAGAAACCAAATTTTCCTAACATGAGACTTGTTTTTTCTTACACATGATGTTATCTCTAAATATATATATTGCTTGCTTATTGAATTCCATTTATTTTCCCCCTCAAACCACATTATTTTGATTTGGGATCAAATGTGAAGGCAGTGATTTTCCTCAACACCCCATGGCTTCAGCCTCCTTCTAAAGTATAGACACTAAAAACTGTTAAGTCCAGGTATTTATTTTTTCTCATTGGCTCTAATGCACTTAAACCAAAACAATGAAATCGATAGTTTACCTGAGTTATTCCTACCAACCCAATCAATACATAGAAGTCCTATTTCTAGGATTTTTCTCTCCTTTTCTTCCTATCTTCTTTTGGGAAAATGCTTTGGGGTTGAAAGCAACACACCATAGAGCAGGCAAATAAAATCACCTCTTCTCTTATTTCCCTACCGGGAAAGGAGGGGAGAGAGAGAGCAAGAACCCCACCATCAAAGAGAACTGAAGCTTAGGCGTGCCATCCTAAAAATCCCTTGTTCTTTTGCCCCCCCCCCCCCAGAGCTCTGCAGCAATTCCTCCGAGATTGTGTAGTCTCCACTTTAAATATAAATATATATATAAAACTTCCCCCTGTCTCTTTCTCTCCTCCTCTCTCCTTTTTTATTTTTTTTAATTTCCTATAATAAAGTTTCCTATTGGATAAAATCAGCTCCCTGATTTATGCCTGGTTCCTATTGGAAGTTCTCAGGGGCTGACATCACTTAGGAAAGCGAGGGGGTAGGGCTGCTAGATCAGTTTGTCACCACCCAGGCTCCCTAGCCTTTGGCTGGGTGCAACTTCCATTTTAGGTGTTGGATCTGAGAGAAAAAAAAAAAAAAGAGAGAGAGAGAGAGAGAGAGAGAGAGAGAGAGAGATACTGAGAGAGAGGGAGAGAGAGAGAAAGAAGAGCAGGAAAGATCCTGAAAGGAGGAAGAGGTGGCGAAAAATCAAGTACCTTGCTGGATTTGTCTTTCTCAGCACATTGACGAAGCCTTGGGTTTCTTTCTTAAAGGACTGATTTTTAGAAGTCCACATTTGAGGTGTGTGCCTTTTTAAAAAAAAATGTGGTACAGACGGGTAAAGGAGGAGAAGCCAAGTCGAATTTTTGCCTTACGGTAACCAGAGGGAAGTTAAAAACGAGAAAATCTGCTCTGCTGACGGGTGACTTTTAAGCAATTATTTTTTCTTTCTACTTACTTTGGGGAATTTGGGTATTTTATTATCTTAAAAAGTATTCAAGACCCAGTAACAAACTTCTAGGTCTCTCTAACATAGGGAGATGAATAGATTCAAAGGGGTGAGAGCAAATTTACATTTACATGTAAATTTACATTTTGGTGTGTTCTCTGATTTTATATTTTTTCTGGTGTTAAGCTAACAAACTTCTATTTTCAGAGCCCGAACCAAAAGTTCGTTTTTGTGGCATGTTGCGTGTGGGTTGGGAAAGGAATTTGTCCGGGTCAGAAGATGGTTATACAGATGGCTCTTCATATGCTTAAAACTTTTTTTTAACCCCCCGTTATCATTAGATTTGTGGAAGTGGAAAGTTGCAGTGAGCTGTGCAGCTTTAAATGGTGTTTTTTTCCCCCTCAGAGAGTTTGAACGGCCCAGATCAGTTTCAGCCCTGCTGTTCCTGGGTGGATCCCTCTTTTACTTTTCCAGGTGCGGTGGGTGGGAGCCTCCTTCTGCTAGAGGTAGCCTCCCTGCTTCGCTTTATAAAAGAAAACGAATGGATCCATGTTAACCAAACAGCTATTCCTTCCTTCCTAAGACTACCTATGACGGCAGAGATTTGTGGAGGTGTTGTAGGTTTAGTTTGCAAGTACCGTAACGTTTGGTTTCTGTGCTTCAAGGGATAAGGAAATTCTAAACATGCTTTTTCAGTTCACCTGAATAAAGTGGCAGCGCACCTGGAAATATTTTCAGCTTTGTGCCCTCTGAAAGGGCCGTGGATTAAATCAGGTGAGGCTAAGAGAAAATACTCAAAGCAAACTTGAGTGTTTAGAATGCATTTGAGAAAGCATAACAGGAATTCTTATTTTTAAACCAACTGAAAGTTGTTTCTTGGAGGTGAGTTTTTTTGTTTGGCTAATTTGCCGTGAAATCAGAAATCTGTAAGAGCTGAAGGCCCATGCCTGCTTTCACATATTTAATCTTAAGATTTGTTCTGATTTTGTTTTTGCAAAATACATTCTTGCAAAAGTACTGTTTGTAGATAATTATATAGCCAACTCATCAGTATCTGAAAACTGAGTGTTCCCTTCTTTCTCTCTTTAAAAAATGTGCTGAAATTTGGTCTGAAAATTATAGTTGGAATAGATATTGCCCTGATTGTAACAAGATGGGCCTTAATAGATAAGCTGCTCTTTAGCTTGAAACTGGTATGTATCTTTAATAATCCTCTGGTTTTATGCCCCCCCCGCCCCGCCCCGCTTTTAGACCACAACACTTCCTTGAATTTCTTTTCCAGAATGAGAGTATTTCTTGAAAGATGATTTCATCCTTGTGAGGTTGTGGCTTCAGAGGAAACAACTTTGTTCCTACTTTGTTCCTTCTTTTAATATAATCTATGTGAGGGCTACAGTAAAATTTTGATGTCTGGATCTCATAATTATAGCAAGTGCAGTTAAAAAGAAAAGACACAATGTGTACAATCTGTCGGGTTGTAGCTCTCATTTAATATTTTCCAAATTTTCTTTCCAACATTTTCTCTGCCTTGACTCCATCCTAGGGGAGGTTTCTTGGTGGATCTTTGAAGGGTTGGTCATGTTGCTGCCAGAGTGTCGGTTTCCTACTCAACCTTTAGGGGGAGGGATGAGGGAATCCGAAGAAGGAGTACAAAGGCAGTTTGAAAATAGGTTCTGGATGACTGAGTGATGGTGATTTGGGTCCAGCTTTAAATACTGGGCTTTGTGTAGCTGCAGTGAGCATCCTAGTAACTAGCGTCCAGGACTATTTCCACGACTGAGGCTTTGTTTTGACTGGTGTGTACTATAGAGCCTTTTGGTTGATAAGATGGAAGATCTGTCTTTTACCTCACCTCTACTAGTTCTTTCAGGAAATATAAGGGGTGCAAATAAGTAAATCTTTTTTGTTTTGTTTTGCTCCTCATTTTGGTTTTGGGGTAAACAATGACAAGTATGAGTTGTACAGATTTTTCTTTTTTTGTTTGACTCCTATATTCTGTTGGTTTCTTTGTTATATGACTAAGGTACCGTCTGTGTATTCCAGGTGGGTGTCTCTTTTGGGTGGTTAGAGTTCTAGTGCCTTTCTTAGGGTTCCAAATTATGGAGAGTCACAGGGACTAGGTATGTTCTCTCAGTATAAAAATTGAGACTATTGGAGACGTTTTTTTTTTAAAAAAAAAAAACCTCCGAGTAATTGCAATTCAGCCTTAGGTTTATGAGGTAGTTGCTCTCTAGGGATGGGTGAGACAGGATGGATGCAAATAAATTAAGCATAGATCACTATTCAATTGGAATAACAAAATGATTAGCTCTGTATAATTTATTGCTTTCTATTTTAGTACGTGATGGTCCCCTGTTACTTCCAGCCCTCTCTCCCCACCACCCCCTTGTTGTTTTTTTTACTGCATGCTAAGCATTTTGCATGAACTATTTACTTAATTTCCCACAACTGTTTTTTTTTTTTTTTTTTTTTTTTTAAAGGAATGTGAGCCTCAGAGAAGCTGAGGTTTGCTGAAAATCTCACTGCCTGTAAATGGCCAAGGCCAGGATTAAATCCTCGTCTGACTAACTACAAAGTCCATGGACTTAACCACTAATATACTACCGTTCTCCAGAGAGAACAGAAACAAGAACTAGAACTAAAATGAGCACTTGCTAGAGGCAGGAGTGTTTAATTTTGCAGAGGGCCAGTCCCCACTTAGATTTCCAACCCCCTGCATGTTGGGATAATATATGTAAGAAATCCATTTTCCATAAATCCCATAGGGAGCTGAATATGTTAGAATGGATATTATGTGTCTTTAAAACAGGGATCTTCCCATATGCTCATCGCTGCTGTCCTGATATCTTAAGCTTACCGGAAATGCCTCCAACTTTGATTATCAGTGAAATTTCTTCTTCAGACGATTGTCAAGCATGTGGTTTGGAATGATCTTGCCAACTTGCAGGGAGAGGCTTGTAACAGTAGCCCAAATAATATTTATTGCACTGTGTTAAAATTGTCTACTTATTTTTGTCTCTATTTCTAGACTGTGAGCTGTTTAAGTGTAGATGCTATGTTAACTTCTGTGTCCTCTTAGCACTTATCAGTGTCTGGTATATACCTAGGTGTCAGTAAGCCTTGGTTAAATAAGGCACTTGATGGGAATCACTGAGGGACTTTTGTGGGGAAGGCTGAAAGGAAGTTGAGATAGGAAGCAATACAAACTAGATTAATGAAATCACAGTATGATTTAGAAACTTCTGTAGAATGAAGTTTCGACCTTTCTCTCATTTTTAAGTAAGGTTTCTGGAAATAATTGAAGGTTTAAAATTTTACTTAAAAAAATTATATTTTCTGGGCAAACTGTCCAAAGAACAGTATAAAAGGTAAGGGTCCTAATATTTCATAATCTAGGCAACTGTTAACTTCAACCACTCAAACCTTAAGTATAGCCGTTGTCTAGGGGAGAGGCCCTGCTTACCTAGAATTTACTAGGGCAGCAGCAGCGAAGTATTGCTGTCAGACATGTTGGAAATGAATGGTTTTTATACTAGTAAATAAAAACATAAAAAACTTGAGATGGTAGTTTTGAGCATCAGTATTCCAAAGAAATATGTTTGGATATCATTGCTTTTTTTGGTTTGTTTGTTTGTTTTTTTAATCGGTGCTTCTGGCTTGAAACTTCAGGAGATTTTGTTCACCAAGTGTATTGGGAAGTTTATGAATTTAAGAACCCAAATTAATTTTCTTTCTTTCCTTTCTTTAAAGATTTATTTATTCATGAGAGACACAGAGAGAGAGGCAGAGACAAAGGCAGAGGGAGAAGCAGGCTCCTCACAGGGAGCCCAATGCAGGACTTGATCCCGGATTGAGGGAGCCCGATGTGGGACTCGATTCTGGGTCCAGGGAGCCCGATGCGGGACTCGATCCCAAGATCATGCCCTGAGCCAAAGGCAGGTGCTAAACCACTGAGCCACCCAGGCGTCCCCAAGTTAATTTTCATGGTAATTTAGAACCATAGTAACCAGGAACTTGCCTAACGGAATGATGTGTAGGTTATCAGTATGTGATTTCATGTTCTCTTCCATTCCACAAGGATTCAGATGCCACGAAAAGCTGAAATAGGGATCGCTCTGCCTAAGTGCAGCTGTCTGCAAGGTTTCCAGTGGAGAGCATTGATACAGCCTGGCAGAGACCTAGCGAGGAGGGAAGAACTGATATTATGGTTAGCACTAATAAGGGGAAAACAAGGGTATGGATAGATTTGTATTTGGTTATATAGTATAATGTATTTTTGGGAGGAAATGTGCCCCCTTTTCTATTTGGAATTACGTGTTATTTGTTATTAAATATTGAGCATTGACAATGGAGCCCACATTTAGTGTTGTGGCTCAGGGACAGTGTTCCCCCCCACTTTTAGGTCCATTTCCTCTCCAGTGAGTCCTGCAGTCTGACTGAAGTTTTGTGGGCAATTCAGATCAGGCATTTAGTGGGAACATTATAAGGATTGTCTTCTTAAAGCCGCCTTTGCTGGCCAACAGGTAATTTGGTCATTACTTTTATAAAAGATATCCCATTATATGATGATAAAAGAAATTTCAAATTTTTAATTTTGAGAAAAACTTCAAACCTAGAGGAGATTTCCAAGAATAGCACAAGAACTCCTGTGTATCCTTTAGTCACCCAGATATCAGTAGTTAACCTTTTGCTGCAAATGTGCTATTATTCTGATTTTTATTAATATGCTGACTGAAAAGAGAATTTCCAGTCTAAGAATTCCACAGATATGGAGAGGCAGGGTAGCATAGTGGTTAAGAGCATGGATCCCTGGGTTAGTCTACTCAGGTTCAACTCTTGCTCTGCCACCTACTAGCATATAACATTGGGCAAACTGTTTGACCACTCTATGCCTTGGTTTCTATTGGTAAAATGAGGGCAGTATTTATCCATCTCATAGAACTGTTGTGATGCTTAAGTGATTTAATATATGTAAAATTTACAGAATGGTGCTTATGATAATGCCTTGTAAATTTTTGCTGTTAGGATGGATGCTTTAAATAAGTTCAAATATCATTTGTCTGTTGGACTAAATGCCCTTTTAAGTTCTCTTAAAACCTTATTTTCTGTGATACAGATGTTTATATTAGGGAATAAATGGGCTTCCTGGATGAGTAATCTAACTTTTTTTTTTAATTTTTTAATTTTTATTTTTAAAAATGTATTTATTAGAGAGAGAGAGTGTGTGTGGCAGGGAGGCGCAGAGGGAGAGGGTGTCTTAAAAAGACTTCTCATTGAGCAGGAAGCCCAGTGTGGGGCTCCATCTCAGGACCCTCAGATCACAACCTGAGCTGAAACCAAGAGTTGGATGCTTAACTGGCAGCACCTACCTAGGTGCCCCTAAAATTTTATTTCATTTTATATTTTTTAAAGATTTTATTTATTCATGGGAGAGAGAGAGGCAGAGACCTAGGCAGAGGGAGAAGCAGGCTCCCCTGAGGGAGCCTGATATGGGACTCCATCCCTGAACTCCAGAATCACGCCTTGAGCGGAAAGCAGAGCTCAACTGCTAAGCCATCCAGGTGTCCCTAAGATTTTATTTTATTTTTTATTTTTATTTTTTTTCCTAAGATTTTATTTTTAAGTAATCTTTATATCCAAAGTGGGGCTTGAACTGAAAGCCCCGAGATCTTGCATGCTCTACCAACTGAGCCAACCAGATGCCCCAAGCTAACTTTTTTTTTAATGGGGGAAAAAAGTGTCTAAGCATAGGCAAGTTTGGGGAGTTATTTGGGCAGAGCTGTCCAAAATATAGGGATGGATAACTTTTTTTTTTTTAATTTTTAAAGATTTTAGTTTATTTGACAGAGTGCATGTGTACAAGCAGGGGCAGTGGCAAATGGAGAGGGAGAAGCAGGCTCTCTGCTGAGCAGGGGACAGCTTTGGGACCTGGATCCTAGGACCCCAGGATCATGACCTGAACTGAAGGCAGATGCTTAACCAACTGAGTCACCCAGGCGCCCCGATGGATAACTTTTAATAAAGTACAGTGAGGCATCAGTGGGGGAAGAGAAACAGGTGGCAAAACTTGAATATCTTACAGTAATTTCTTCAGAGACTTGGAGACTTTAGAGAAAAAGCCACTGAAAAGGTTTCTCTCATGTTTTCTATCTACAAGAGACAGAGCTGTAGCATCCAAGGGTAAACTTTATTTAATTTTGCAGAGAATGGACTGGGAAAGCTTTGTTTGGCCTTATTGTTTTTGACTTTGGACCAGATTCTTTACCTTGAAGTGTTGTCCAACCAGGATTTTGTAGGATAATATTCAGCTATGAATGGTTGTACAGGAAACTACATAGAAATGAAGGCAGGCTTTTACTATCCCTTTTCTTGAAATAAACTTCCCTCTTTTATGTTCAGGAAACACCATTCTCTATTTTCAACCCAATGGACATTTGTAAAACTGGGGCGTGTAGAAATTTTGCTTCCTATGAGAAGTGTGCTTCTAAGAAAGAGATTTGCTCTTGTATGTGGAAAAGGCAAACTGTGGCCTGGGGAAATGTGTATGTGTTAGATGCAGCCTTGCCTGGAAACTTCAAGGTTTCTGTTAGCTGAAGGTTTTCCTTCTCGTCATACCGACCCATGAAACTGGTGTTCTGAATAGTATTTAAACTAATTTCTGTTTGGCACTCCGTAGCCTTCCAACACAACTCCCCACCCAGCTCTTTACGTTTTTTTTTTTTTTTAAACCCGCATTCCTGTCTACTGCTGTTTCTACATTTTCTCCTTTTTGTTTGCTTTCCTGATTTATGGTGTCCCCTGTCTTTTCTTTTGAGATTGGTGGTCTTCATGGGCATTGCTTTGCCTTGCTAACACTTCATAAGAAAGAAGTTTCTGGTTCTTATCATAGAATAAATTGTACTTATGTGCTAAAGGTACAAGTATTAGGATACTGCTTGTGCTTTATTTCAGTTAGATCCAGATTAAGATAAATTGTGATTCAAGAAGATCTCTTCTAGTAATTCAGATTATTTTTTATCTTTGATTTTCAGATTTCATGCACATATACCAATCAATTACTCATTTTGGTTCACTGGACAGTAGGGCAAAAGAAATGTACTTTTCCAAGAGTAAATTACCAGTTTTGTGTGTATGCTTCCTGCATTGTTCTGTATTGGAATGTAGTAGCACATTGAGAGGTTGCTTTGTGGCATGAAAAGATTTTTGTTTTAGGGAGCTTATATTTTAAGAAACCAAAATATATTCTGATGGTTGAGGACATAAGACATTGTAATAGAAACTAGGTCAACTTTTCAATACTTTCATCAAAGCACCCACAGTTTCCATTTCTTTGCAAGTGAAGTGAATCTCATTGAAACAAAGTGGCTGGTGTATATTCAGCACACCTTTAAAATAGAGTAGTCTGTTTTAAAGGAGAAATTGGTGCCAATCTGATTTGTTTCCACTGTGTTTCTGTGTTGGAATGGAGGAAGTTTTGTAACCTCTCTGCTGTTCTGCTGTCCATTGACTACTTAGTAAACCAGGGCAGAGTTAGCCATTTGAATGTGTACCCTGCTGAAGGTCAGGCTACAGGAGACCCCAGCAGATGGGTCTAAGATCACAATTAGGAAAAAAGTATAGAAAGTTACATTAAATGGAAATGAAAGATATCATTAAGTACATTTCTATAATTATCATCACAGGTCTTTCAGAAAGAGGGCTCCCAGCAGTAAGTTAAGAATCTTTCTACTCTTTCCTATTTTTATTTCTAAAAATTGCCGCCTTAGGCTATTTTAAGAAAATACGACACCATTCTTTCTTTGCCCCATTCTGTTATCTTACTACCTTACGTGAGCTCTTAATATATATGTAAAAATATCTGTTTTGCAACCATCCATAAGGCTCAGAAGACATATATAACCTAACATATTAATTGAAAGTGAAGTGTCAGGGTGCCTGCCTGGCTCAGTGGGTGGAGCATGCGGTTCTTGATCTTGGGGTTGTAGGTTTGAGCCCTATGGTGGGTGTGGAGATTACTTTTAAAAATTAAAAATCAAAAAAAGATTAAAGGGTGAATTTTTTTGCATGTGTATGTCACTCTCTTGGTATAGAACTTTATAGCTAGAAACTTTTTTTGCAGGGGAGGGGCAGGATTTCTTTACTCCAAATATTTAGTTGTAACAATAGAAGAATATCTTTTAAATCTTCTAACAAGATGTAATGAATAAACCTTTGTGTGCAAAAAAAAAAAAGTATAGAAAGAAAAATGAACAAAGTTGACTTATTTTTCTAAGATTTAACTTTGTTTTCATTGGAAAAGTGAAACATCTTCATTCATTTAAAAGAAATTTGAGGGCAGCCCCGGTGGTACAGTGGTTTAGCACCGCCTGCAGCCCAGGGCGTGATCCTGGAGACCCTGGAGAGGGTCACGTCAGGCTCTCTGTATGATGCCTGCTTCTCCCTCTGCCTTTGTCTCTGCCTCTCTCTCTGTCTCTATGAATTAAAAAAAAAAAAAAAAAATCTTAAAATAAATTTGAGAGCCTGCTGTATGCCACTCACTGCAATATAACCATATACCACCAGGTAGATCTCACAGGGTTTATATTTTAGTTGGAAGAGATGGAGAATAAATAAGTAAATGCATAGTACACCAGAGTTTGTGATACTACTGGGAAAAAAAAAAGCAGAACACTTAGAGTGGTGACTAAGTAGTACAGGGGTAGGAATGAAGTTCTTAAAAATATAGAGAGTAGTTGGGGACAGCCTCTCTGTTACCAGTGAGCAAGAGAGATAGGGGGAGACACAGACATAGACCTACTCAGAGAGGTTCAATGGATATGTGTTGGGGAGAAGAGGGGATAATTTAACATGGGACCTCATCATGTACAGGCAAAAAAGTGTCATCTCCTCACTTCAGACCCCAGAGACAACGGCTGTTAATGATTTTTTGTGTGTTCTCTGTAAAGAGCTGAGGCAGTACCTGATCCAGCCTCCATCTTTGTCCCATTGCAGGAGTTATGTGTGAGTATAGTCAGCACATAATTTGCAGAGTAGTGGATTCTGCATAGGTTGATGACCCTTGTCTTGGAGAATATAATAGTAGGGTAACTAAGAATAAGCTTGTATGTGTTTGGGAAGTGAGATAAAAAAATTTCTTCCCTAGAGAAATATAGTTCTCTACCTTCTTTACCTACATAGTCAATGTTCTATGAATAGAAGAAGTGACAGCCTAGATCTGGTACAGTTTCCTTTTGAGTACATTTGTTGCTTTGGTTTATCAAATATGCCTATCCCACTTATCTGTTGCTTTCCCTTTTGCTCATTTGACCAAGAAGCTCCTGCTTCCCAAAAGCCCTAATCATTGGTGTTTAATGGCTTCAGGGGCCATGTTATAGGTCACCATAATGGATTTCTGTTTTGCACTATTTTCCCTTTCCATATGTATGTTTAAGCATTGAAGGTTATTAAAGAATATACTGAGCCACTTGGCCTGGTTGACTTTGGTGGGATTGAGGAATAACCACCAACTATTTAGTGATTGATATTCTATGGTAACTACATATGGGATTGATATTCTATGGTAACTACATATGGGAAAGTAAAAGGGTAGTCGATTTCCAGAGTATTTGTGTCTTGAATCACCCATTCTTAACTTTCCCTCTCAAGATAATCTGGTTTAACTAGTCCTGTCCTTCAGTGAAAGAATCTGTTCTCCCTTTCTCTCTGTTGTTTGGAGTTTAGCTCTGCAACTTGACCTTGTTACCCTCTGTCCTTCTCCTTAATTATACCTATCTAGCTGTCATCCTGTTACTTAATATCATCCTTGGGAGATGACCTCAATCAGGAAACATTTATTTCCTTACCATCCTCTTCTCCTTTGGTCAACTGTGTCATCTTGCATAGGAAATACTCTAGGCGATCACAGATTCCCCTAATTTTGAAGTTGCTTTAAATAACTGGTTGATGTGTATTACTTCAACATTCACAGATGTTTGCAGTTGCCTTTTTTTTTTTTTTTTTTAAGATTTATTTATTTGAGAAAGAGAGTGAGCCAGCATGCTCATGAACACATGAATGGGGAAGGGCAGAGGGAGAGAGAAAGAATCTCAAGCTGACTCCCCACTGAGAGCAGAGCCCCATACAGGGCTGGAGCCCACAACTCAGAGATCATGACCTGAACTGAAACCAAGAGTCAGGTGCTTAACTGGCTGAGCCACCCAGGCACACCATGTTTGTAGTCGTCTTGAAAGTATGTTTTTCAGTGGCATTCTTCTTTTCAAAATCTTCAGTGAGACATGCTTCTTGTGGAAATATTTCTCTTTATGGCTCTTTTAAAAACATTTTGCTACTTACTCTTACTCAAACCAGAAGTTAAAGTGACTTTTGCTTGAATAAGTGTCAGATGTAACCCTTGAATCAGTATTGTCAACTGGCTTAGAATTATCTACGGTTGTGAATGTTAGATTTGGATTTTGGACTTCTTTTGGGATGAGATATGGAATGAGTCTTTAAAAATGTTAGCACAGTTCTTTGTTTTTTTGGAGGACAGTTGAACTGAGTTGTTTTAAAAATAATCAGGGTTGTCCAGTCTGCAATGTAAATAGGAATATTCTCCAATGTAGCAGCTCAGGATTCCAAAAAAAATGAGATAATTCTTTTAGGTTCTGAGTCTAGAGTATAGAATTTAGGACTGTGTCATTCCGGCCACCCATATATATAAATCTGTGCTTTCCAAGAGCTCTAATCCAGCCTGCAATAATGATCTGAGCTGTCTGATGGACAGTAATAGGCCCAACATAGTATTTGATAACCAGTGTCCTTCCTGCTAGAGGAGTGTGCTGGTCAGATAACCACTGTACTAGGGATAGGTTAGTACAGTGGTTCCCAACACTTTGAGAGCTTTTAAAAGCATGAATTCCCAGACATTCCGTTTAGAAATTGAGGTATGGGGGATGAGGAGGTAGCTTTGGGAGATTGTATTTTTTATTGTATTTTTAATTCTTTTATAAAACTTAATTATTTAAGTAATCTCTATACCCAATGTGAAGCTTGAACTCATGACCCCAAGATCAAGAGTCACTCGCTCCCCAGACAGCCAGCCAGGCGCCCCAAGAGATTCTATTTTTTTAAAAAGCTTTCCAGGTGATTCTGATCACCCAGATCTGAGGATGATGAAACCTGAACATTTGAGTTAAGCCACATATCTATGTGATTCCTCAGGTGGGTGGTTATTTAAATTAGTATTAAAAGTAGAAAAGAGGGCAGCCCCGGTGGCTCAGCGGTTTAGCGCCACCTTCAGCCCAGGGCTTGATCCTGGAGACCTGGGATCGAGTCCCAGGTCAGGCTCCCTCCCCAGGTCAGCAATCCCTATGGAGATTGCTTCTGTCTCTCTCTCTCTCTGTCTGTGTGTGTGTGTGTGTGTGTGTGTGTCTCCCATGAATAAATAAATAAAATCTTAAAAAAAATAAAAGTAGAAAAGAGGGACGCTTGGGTGGCACAGTGGTTGAGCATCTGCTTTCAGCTCAGGGCGTGATCCTGGGGTCCTAGGATTGAGTCCCCCATCGGGCTCCCGTAGAGCCTGCTCCTTCTGCTTGTGTCTGCCTCTCTGTCTTTTAAATTTTAAATAAAAATTTTTAAAAAATCTAAAAAAAAATAGAGAAGAATAGTTCATAGTAGTAGATGTGGTGGGAATTTGAAGTTGTCTACCTCTGTAGCCTGTATCATGTAGGAATTACAGATCTCACTGCCTGATGGAGGGTATGCCCAGCACTTAGTATGGTATGGAGGACTTCGTCTTATGAGGGAGGGAAACTCAGACGATATCTCCACTTCCCTTCTCCATTTTGAAATTGTGGAACAGATTTGGGAGAGGATGTTCTCATTGAAACTCAGCTGGACAATTTGTTTAAAACTCGACAGGAAGGGCCAATGTTACTTCCTGTCTGAAAAGGAAGTGCTGGCTTCCTTCCCTTCCTCCTTGGCTAGCTCTGGCCAACTTCTAATATGGGTGGGGGAGGGGATGATCATGTTAATACTTTTCACTAGCTACTCATCATGCCTTGGGAATCAGGTTACCATCATTGTTCAAGTGTGGAAACATCTACGTTCCCTTCTTTCCTCTTTTGAAACCTGGAGACGGGTGCTCTGTGGGCTCTTGTCTCCTTGCCCTTGTGTGAGAGCCCTGTGCTGGGTTTGGCTGTTGCAGTCCAGGATGCCTCTCAGTCTCCCAGCCATTACTTTACATTGAACCTTATACTTCCCCTGTATTCCCTGACATTTGAAAATAGATCAAGGAGCTGTAGGGAAGAAACAGAAATCCATTTGACGCTGAGGGGGTAGGTTGCGGAAAAGAGAACATAATTGGGCAGAAGGGAGTGGGTGACAAAGGTTTCTTATTTTTAAATTGAGCCAAGAAAACATTCCTTCTAAGTGGGGCCAGTTGGCACTCTTCCTGCTATTTTAGTCCTGGCTTCTCCTTCCTACTGCCCAGTCAATTGTATTAAGTGTTTGATGTGAGTTTGAACTGTGGTCTCTGGGGCTGGGGGGAGGGAGAGTGGTGGAAACAGCTGGTGCCTTCATCAAGCTATCTCAATTACGCTTCTTTTTAGAGTGTTTGGGGGTTGGGGGATGGAGGAATTGGATGTATGTTAGCAGAGCCCCAGCAACTCCCATGTAGTGGGATTGGATTCTCAGGCACTCTTAATACCATGTGGGATGCTGGCTAGTTGGAATGTAGCTAAACTTTCCTTGGTCACATTCTTTTCTCTGCCTCCCCGCCCCCCAATTCTTTCAGCTTTGGGCTTGATTTGGAAAGAGGGGTATGTGGGAAGTTAGATAGCAAAACAGATTCATATTCTTCCAACCATTGAGTATTCAGCTTAAGTCTTGTGCCCCTCCATTGAGTTTCTTCTTACCCATTCATTACTCCTTCGGTTGGGTTTTCTAAATATGTCCACAAACAGCCAGAGATACAATTAGAACCAGGATCTTTGGTGAAGTCATGCTGAATTGTAATCGGTTGGCTATACTGGTCTCCTTCCCTCCCTCACACCCTGGGGTGACTGTATTTCTGACTCAGCACTGCTTTTCTGTCTCACCTGCTCAGTTTGAGGCAGAGAACCTGCCAAGCATCCTTTTGAAGCAACAGCATTGATATGGGTGTGGCCAGTTCTCTGGGGTGAGTTTTTTACAGCCCTTTGTTTTTGTTTGTTTTAAAGTGTCTCCAAAAACTCCCCTGCTAGATTTTTGGTCTCCTTTTCTATAACTACCTCACATGATACTACTTAATTGTCTGATTTATTTGGCCTCGGCTATGGTGAGAGAGAATCGGATAAGAATAGTAACAATTGGGGACACCTGGGTGGCTCAGTTGGTTAAGTGTTCGACTTTCAGGTCATGATCTCACCCTGTGTCAGGCTCTGCACTCAGGGTGGAGCCTGCCTGAGATTCTTTCCTCCCTTTGCCCCTCCCAACTCATGTTCGCTTGCACTGTGTACTCGCATGCTCTCTCTCTCTCACTCACTCAAATAAAATCTTAAAAAGAATACTAACAATTGGAACTACTTTTTCAGTTATATTTTTGTAAAGATTTAGTTTATTTATTAGAGAGCAGAGGGAGAGGATCTATCTATAGCAGACTCATGTTGGGCATAGAGCCTGACGTGGGGCTCCACCCCACCACCCTGAAATCATGACCTGAGTTGAAATCAAGAGTCAGACTCTTAACTGACTGAGCCACCCAGGTGCCCCTCAGTTATTCTTTTTTTGTTTTTTTTTTTTTTTTAAATGAGAGACACAGAGGTAGGCTCCCTGCGGGGGCCCTATGCAGGATTTGATCCTAGGACCCCAGGATCATGACCTGAGCCAAAGGCAGATGCTCAACCACTGCCCAGGTGTCCCTCCCCTCAGTTATTCTTGAGAGAAAAAGGGAGTTAGTTTGATTCAATGCTAGGTAAGATCTTAAACTTTTGTGTGTGTGCTTCAATGATAGTTTGCAGTGGCTAGGCTCTACTATTGAAGTTCTGTTCTATAGCTAGTGTTGCTAGCTACCCACTTTTCTACCCAGCTGTAGAATGGCTGACTGTTGTATATACTCCTGCCCTACCTCCTTCCATCTAGTTAGGTCAGATCCAGATATGGGCAAATTCCTTCTAAGTTATGCTGTTTCAGACTTAGGCTCCTTTTGCATCATATACTGTCTAAATGAGGGTCAGCCGAGACTACTTCTAGCAGATCCAAGAAGAAGGGGGAAGGAGTTTTTAAGGAGAGGAAAAAATGAGAAATGATAACATATTACTAGTCTCCTGGTTGGAGAACTCTGTGCTGAACCTGTGTTATGCTTTATGCAAAGGGAATTGAGCCCTGTGGGCAAAGGGTGTTTCTTCTTTGGATTTCAAGAATCTCTGGCTAATAGATTAGCTTGACTTCTATCTGCATCTTTGCTTCTGGGGTTTAGGGCTAACGTCCAATGGGCTTGTACAAGATAACAGAAGAATGCATCATTTGTCCCATTCTTGGAATTAGCTGAGGACCCTTATTAGAAAGGAAGGCTTTTTTTTCCCCCTCCCTTTCCAGAAGAGGTTCCAAATCTACAGCCCCCAACCCACTCCAGAGGGAGTAGTGAGCAGGAAAGGCTGAGATTGCTGTCTTGACCTCTTTGCTGCCAGGACTACTGTGCAATTTTAGTACTCCCCTCATTCCCTCGGGAAGTAGAGAACTTTGCTCCCAGCACCTGCTGGTGCTTATCCTGCCTCTTTGTAGGGTGGAGCCTGCTGCCTTTGTTTGTTCTCTGTGGGGCCTCTAAGAATCAACTTTATGCTTGTGGGGAAAGGTTTGAAAGACTTTGGAAACAGTGGAAATGGGTGATAGAGAAGGTGACAGAGGATATGTGTTTTAAAGTACTTCTCCAGGTGGGAATGTTCCATTGACTGCATCCAGAGTGGCAACCAGATTGCCATAGTGAAGTTTTCTTTGGGATGAATCACATGCTTCTGAACTGAATATCAGAGCAGCAGCGGCTTTAAAATTCCCGGTACCATGCCTCCAAAGTGAAGAAACTGGCCAAGTAGGAATCTTAAAAATCCCCTCACCCCCTTCAAACCCTTAGATCCACACATAGTATCTTTCTGTGGATTCTTAAAGGCCTGAGCTTTGTCCTGGGTAGTGTTGGTTTGGGGCAGGGAGGAGGGTTGTTTTCCCGAACATGATAAGGAACTGAGCAGGGCAAAGTGGGAGCTCTGACTGGTGATTGGTGGATGGGACGCCCTGGAATGCGGTTGGCCTGCAGCCCAGAATCCAGCACTTTGTATTTGTTTGTTTCTGGGAGACTGTGGTCTGGTGCTACTGTGACAGGAAGTGAGAAAGCTGGGAGTGGGGGGACGGAGAGGGGCCGTGTCTTTGTGGTTCTCCTGTGAAATCTCTTTGTCCCTGGAGAGCAGCTCTGCTCCAGGGCTCTACCGAGAAGAGAGCAGTCTTTGTGTGTCTAATGGGTCTCGGATCATCTAGCTACTCTGACGGATTAGGGAGTGTGAATTCTGACTGTGGCCTTTTGCATCTCAGCACTTGAGTTATATAAATGGCCTCCATCTCCTAGCATTGGGGAATCTCACTGAGTTTTATGTGTGTTACTGTTATTTATAGATCTCTAGGATTTAATTAAGAAAGGAATTCTAGAAATAGATGTTTATGTAATGTTTATTCACTCTATATTGCAAATACTTTGTTAGTTCTGAAAGGGATGGAGTGAAACAGGTAATGCTGGGGCCCAACATTTTTCATTTCATCCTTCCAGTTGGCACCCTACTACACATAGAGCTAGAGAAACCTACCCATTCTTTGATTTCAGTATTTGGAGGTAATGGAAATTCACTGTTTGCACATCACCAGGGAATGGTTGGTAGTTTCCTGGGAATTTACCCCTTCTGTCTAGACTGAAATAGCACCTGTAGCACTCTCTGTGCCCCTCCTCCTTCATTTCCCCCCTTGTTTTGTGTTTTCCCTGCCCTCCATTCCAGCTGTGAAACAGGCATCTCTTCTAACTCTGTAGATTGGGTGGCTGAGTCCTCAACTTCTTGCCAAGCTGGCTAGTCCCTGAGCACACACACAAACCAGCCTTTGATTGCTCAGGAGGACAGCTGCCCCAGAGGCAGATTGCTAACATACCGCTAGAACAATCCCTCCCCTCTGTTCCTATGTGGCCAGTACAATCTTCCCTGCTTCTAGTTCCTTCTGTTTCCCACCCAGCTCGGATCTCTGCTTTTGGTTTAGTGAGATGCCACATTAAAAATGAGAGTAGTAGTATTTATGATTTTCTTTCTTGAGGTGGGGATGATTTGAGAATATGGCATGTTGCCAGATTTCTAGAGCAGACCCTCCACTGGAAGAGATGGTTATATAAAAAGTTATATTACTTTAACCCTAGCATCTTCCCTCCTGAATTCTTATTCCTTTATAAAATGAGGTAGATTGCAAGCTATTCTTACTCAGAATTGAGTTAAGTTCTTGCTCATTAAAGTGAAGGTAATACCCAGAGGCACCTGGGTAGCGCAGTCAGTGAAGTATCTAACTCTTGATTTTGGCTTTTGATTTCGGCTTAGGTTGTCAGATCGAGTGGCATGTCAGGCTTCATGCTGAGCACATACAGTCTGCTTGAGATTCTCTCCCTTTCCCTCTGCATCCCCCAACTCCTGCCAGCTCATGTGCATGATTTCTCTCTCCTTCTCCCTCAAATAATAAATCTTAAAAAAAAAATTTTTTTTTGATGAAGTGAAAGTAAGACTCAAATCTGTTAGCTTCCGTACCATTCTCTCCAGTTGCTTTTGGTCAGCTTCTCTATTGGAATTAGAAGGACTTAACTACAAGATGTGTAGAAAGTTCATACCCTCTTTACTCTCTCAGGAAGAAGGAATACAGACTGGGAGAACAGATGCCTTTCCACCACTCACTGGCTCTATGGCCTTGGGCAGGATACTTAGTTCTTCTGATGTCAGTTTACTCCTTTGTAAAAAGGGGCCAGTGTCACCCCAGAAGTTGTTGAGATGATTATGTATGATAACTTAGAGGGGGAGATCAGTAATTAACTCACAACTTTTCTTCCCCCGTAAGATCAGATTTTCTTCTTTCTTTTATAGAGGGAAAAACATTTCCTTCAGCATTCGGTCCTATAACTGAAATAGGCAGGACCTTTACGCTTTCTCTGATTTCCTCAGACTCTCTGTTCCTTGTCTCAAAAGCCAGGTATGTTCTAAACCTGATGGAAGGGTGTCTTATTGGTCTTTTCAGTACTTTGAGGAAGCAGGACTGTAAATGTGACTCAATTACTTGCTTTCAGCTTTCCCAAGTCACTGTCAAAGAATGGGCAAGGAAATGGTGAGATTGCCATAGCTAGAAAGTAAGGGGTTTGGTGAGAAGCTGCCTCTTTAAAAAAAGGAATGTGAGCTCAAACATTTGGGTGACCTCTAGAAAACCCTAAGGTTAAGCTTTTTTTCCATGAAAAAAAAATTTTTTTTTTCTAGCCTGCAGTAGGAAAGGGTATAAGGTGTCCTAGTTAATTTTAGGATTTCTCTTTTATGACATAGGAGTTGCATAATACCTTCCTAGTTTGATTAGACTTTTTCTCATTTCCCATTGTGTACTTGACCTCCCTCTTTCTCCCTTCTCCGGTAGAAAGGAGAAAAGCATTTAGCCTCTCCCCTTCCTCCAGTCTGACACCTCCTTCTTTTTGTCCCTCCCTCTTATCTTTGTTTCCTTATCGGCCTCTCCCTAAAGCTCTGCCTTCTCCTTATAAGGCTAGGTGAGGCTTCTTTGGCAGGGTTGCATCCGGGATCCAGGTAAGTAACTCCTGTGTCTCAGACTTTCAGTATTGAGAGAAAATTCAGCCTTGTCTGTCCCAGTGGAGGGCCTTGGAGAGGCACATGGGTAATGAGGGTGGAGAAGGAGGCGGCCTGGCCTGAGAGATCAGAAGGACTTGTTAGACCAGTCCTGTGTGTGTGTCATACGTGCCCCAGAGAGAAGCAGGTTTTGTTTCTTTCCATACCCTTTCGTCCTGGGCCCCCTCACTAGCTGAGAGCCACACCCTTCCTTTGCTTCAGAGCCAGTCCAGCATTCAGCCATTTAGAATGTTATGGTTTGGGGGGTTCCCAGAACACTGAGTAGGGGAAAAGAGAACAAGGAGAATGTTCCATCTGGTTTCTGAATTTAGGGTCAAGATGATGGAAGTTTTTTTTTTTTTTTTTTTTTCCTTTTAAAGTCACAGTAAAAACTAAATCCTTATAGGTAACTTTGGGTAAGGATAATAAGACTAAAGTGAGTTTAAGGTGTCTTGTTGACCTATAGAGATTACCAGCTCAACCTCCTTTTAACAAAGAATATTTTTAAGAAACCCAAAACTATATATTTTATTTTCCTTCTTTTCTCTGAAACCCCAATCAGAAGTATTGAAGATAGTGATTTGTCAAAGACTCCTTAATTCATCAGAGAGGTTCGTGGTGGACACAATGAGACCCAGTCTTTCCCTGTGAAAGTGAAAGTCCTCAGTCAGCCTCTTGGGTGCTTATAAGTGGAAAAGCTAGGCCTTGCATCAGGCTGATGCACAGGGAAGCTCAGATGCTAACACCTAACACATGGCCATTTCCAGAATATCAGTTTTATAACTCTGAGGAATGATCATTTGGGATCGTGACATGAGCAGAATCTTCTCTAGGCCTTAATACAAATCACATCCAGGGACTTGGGCTTAGTGTGGGAGTAAGTCTTCCCAATAAAGGGGGCAGGAGTACTGGACTTATGCTTACTGAGCTTAGGATGGTGGAACATCAGGTAGTAGGTGAGGTGCTTAGATCTTGGACTTGTACAAGCACTCTTGGTGGTAAAAAGCCAGAGGAAAAACATATTCCTTTACTTTAAAAACAAAATGGCAGTTTTCTGTGTATGTGGTTGAATAGGAATAATTGCTTTGAATTTTGGAGCACATGTCATTTTAGGGATTTAGAAGACCTACCTTTGTTGGCTTGAGTGTTATGTAGTACAGCTCTATGGTCTTACAGGTGCTATATTTTACTGATTGGTATTCTTCAGTACAAGGCTCAGTGTGCTCTCTAAAACAGCCATTTGAAATCCCTAGGATGACATAGAAGAGGAGTTTTGCATATCCTTGCTTTTAGAGGGAAGGCATCACTTTGTGACATTGGTTTTGATTTCATAATAAAAAAGAAAGGAAGGAGGAAAGCTGGCTTTGGGATTGGCTGCAGAAGATAAAATTTCCTTCCTAAGAAACCCAAAGACTCTTTTGTGGGGTTTAGATTTTTTCCATCTCAAATGGAAAATGGAGGACAAATACTTTTTCCTCTTTCCATAAGGGCTAGCTTACCTAATTCTGGTCATGTCTTTGGATATCTTTATCAGAATAGCATGGATGTAGGAAAGAAGTTCAATCCCCAAGCCTATGGTTTTACATATATTAGCCCATTAAAGCTAAACCCTGACAAGTAATAAAAGTGAAGATTACAGGAGTTATAACTTCTCCTGAGAGCTAGTTCTCACAGCTAGTTTTGGGCAGGGTGAGGACTAGGACCTCAGGTCTTTTGACCCCTAGTCTGAAATTTTATTTTGTTTTTCCCTTTTAGAGTGTGAAGAATTCCTGTAGTTTACTGGGCTACTTGTAAAACAGTGAGGGGACCATGTGGAGACATGTGTGGTTTATTCAAAAGTCCTATTAACACCACCGAACTTGGGATCCCTGGGTGGCGCAGCGGTTTGGTGCCTGCCTTTGGCCCAGGGCGCGATCCTGGAGACCCGGGATCGAATCCCGCATCGGGCTCCCGGTGCATGGAGCCTGCTTCTCCCTCTGCCTGTGTCTCTGCCTCTCTCTCTCTCTCTGTGACTATCATAAATAAATAAAATAAAAAAAAAAAAAAAAAAAAAAAAAAAACACCACCGAACTCTAGTCCCTTTTGTTAGCTATTTGTGGTAGTGGTAGTGTTTGTATCAGTAACCATATTAATAGATTGCTGGTGTCAAGACATTTTTCTAAGTACTTTATGTGAATTGTCTCACGTACTTCTCACAACTACCTTTACGTGTATTTTATTTCTCCCATTTTACAGAAAAGGAACCTGATTAAGTGGTACTTTGCCCTAAGTCCTACAGCTAAGAAGCAGTGGAGCTGGGATTTGAACCTAGTCTGATTCCAAAGCCTGTATTCTTAACTTCTAAGAATCATATTTCCAAATATCATTCCTATGGCCAGGTTACATCCCATCCCAGGGACTGCCTTATTGCTGATATTTTTTACCTAGCTACCTGGTTGGCATCGTCTCTTTGGTCTGTCTGGGTATTTGGTCCAATTTAACTTTTGGTTTGAGTTTCTTACAGAAGAGACTGAGTTTTTACCATTGGCATTGCCTGAACCTTGCTATAGACTTACAGGTCTATAGGATCTATGGCTTGTTAGAAGTAAAAGCAATTATAGTCTTAGGGTAAAGTCTAGTCTTAGGAGAATGGCAGGACTCACCTTATGTGTAGCCTTCCTCCTCTTAATTTGAGAATTCCTTGATGGTGTTTTTGTGGTGAGAACTAGTATAATTCATTTGAAAATATTAAGAAAGGTGTTGGCCTGGACTCCCATGACTTTCTTGACTAATTGCCGAAGTCTGGTAATGGTTTGCAGATTCTGATCTAAAGCATTTTTTTTTTTATGTGTATGGCATGAGTGAAGACTCCTCAAATCTGAGTTGTGAGGCAGTGTATTATATAACAGCTTTCTTTCCACTTTTTTTCCTTCTCTTATTTGTTTCTGTTCTCCCATTTATATCATCTGTGTAGATATTATGAAAAACCCTTTAAAGAAAAGTGAAGGCCCCCCCCCCCCACATTTTTCCTGTGATATTTGGGCAGAAAGCACAAGTACTATGAGGGAGGGTGACTGGACTGTCTATCTTATACTGGACTTGCACTTTCTGGACTTAACAGCATGTAGTAGAGAGAGAACACAGGCTTTGGAACAGAATAGATCCGAGTTTAAATTCAGAGTTTGCTATTAAACCGAGACCTTGGGTAATTTCTTCACCTAGAGCCTGTTTTCTCATTTGCAGTAAAACTTCCTTCCTTAGGGTTGTAAGTATTGCCATGATAATAAATGTAGAACACTTAGTAGTTGTTAGTTCTTTTTCACCTTCCCTTTCACTGTGGTCATAAACTGCTAAAGTCTCAAATGTGGGATCAGAACTGATGTGTAACGCTGCACTCTGTGTCCCAGAAACACTGGTCTAGATGGGACCTCCTAGTAAATAGAGCTGGAGCAGGGGAACCCGCTTATCCACTCCTCAGAACCCAGTTATGCTTTTGATCCTGTTAGTCTCACCTACTAGTTCACAAAATAGTTTTCGGCTGAGGCATTACCATTAAGTATTATAATTGGGGGATAGAAACTAACTCCTGAAACAACTTAATACCTCACATTTGTATGGCATACATTATCTTACCAGATCCTCTTAGCGACTCTCAGTTGAACTGGGCTGGTGATGTTGGCATCTTACAGATGAGAACATGGCAGTGACTTTTTGCCATTGTTGGCTAGTGGCAGAACCTGGCC
Organism: Canis lupus dingo; assembly: GCF_003254725.2. NCBI lineage: Eukaryota > Metazoa > Chordata > Mammalia > Carnivora > Canidae > Canis > Canis lupus. The sequence goes on along the minus strand of NC_064260.1, from coordinate 38,438,419 downwards.
TGGGACCGGTCTCTTGCAGCCTATCCTACATAGCCTCTGCTTCTGCCATCTTTCAGGCAGAAAATCTCCCCGTGCCATTAGGCTAGGAATCTGATCCTCTTTCTGTGCTATCCTCTTCTCCAAATTAGAGCTAGATGGTCAGCCTTTAAAGCCAAGAAGGTAGGAAGAGATCTTGCTTCCTGACCTAGAGCCCTGGCTAGTTTTCCTACTGTCCTTTAACTCCCTTTTTAGAATTAAAGTTGTAGGGGTAAAAAGTAGCTGTTTATGACAGGATGACAATTTCTCTGCAGCAGGGAGTGTTGTCACCGTATGCCCCGTAATAGTGGTAGTTTGGGCTTTTATTAGCAAAGAAGATTACAGGGCGAGGCTGCCAGAGTGGTAACTGCAGTTCAAGCCCTGTTGAAACCTAGAATGGAGGAATCTCTTGCGCTTGAGTCCTCTTGATGTGGATGGCTCAGAGGTTATTATCATATGTAGTGGATAAGGGCAGTGCTTAAAATGAAGCATTGGAGATGAAAAGGGAGCAGCATTTTAAAATTTTATTTTATTATTATTTTTAAATGAGGATACTTCTTAAAGACTTTTGAGTAGCTTTTTGGGATGTGGGGTAGAAATATGAAAACTCGGCAATAGACCAGAAGAAAGAGCAGGAGTAAGTGACTGCAGGAGCCTGGAGCCAGGGCCAGAGATTTAGAAGGGCTGCCACATTCTTGGATTTAGGTGCTGTATTCACTGGAAGGAGTCTTAGTGGTAGAGGATTAATTAGGGAGTTTATTGGGCACCTGTCTATCTGTTGCTCTGGGTGCTCTTGCTCACAGAATGCTGCATGTACTCTGAAGCAAACAGGCCCCAGCGTTTGTGTTGGTAGGGCTCTGGGGAGCGTGGGAAAGGGAACTGAAGCAAAAGGCCCAGCCTAGGCTAGTCCCCACATGTCTTCCACACTACGACAATTGCGTTGATTTCTCAATGTCTTTGTGGGCATGCTGGGACTAGGCTTTGAGGTTTCTGCCTTAGAGGTGGGAAGGAAGGGGAAGGGCATTCTAACAACAAAATCTACACCCCCCCCACCCCCCAATTTGGTTGCTGGGAATAGAGGGTAAGTGAATTTTTATCCATATTATAACCTACTCCTCATTCTGTACAGAAGTAATTCTTGACAGTAGAGTCCAGGTTTTAATAAAAACTACATCCAAGGTCCATGTATCTGAAGACAGAGCAAAGTCCAAAGGGCATTTGTCACATTAAGCAATTCCAAGTCATATTTTATACTACTCCCTTCCACTCCCAGATTGTCTTTCTCCAAATACCTGCCCCGTTCCTCTTATTTTTTAATGTTTTGTGTATATTTTATTTTCCTCTCAATCCCATTTTTCCTCCAAATATTTCTGCAGCTCTCTCCTTCCTGCTTCCTCCTTGCTGTGGTGGCTGGGATGCTTCTCCCATGATTTTTTGAATCTAGACTGGGCTGTTCTCTGTGTTAAACCAATCAATTACGACCTTCTCTTAACAGGTGTGTATGGAAATGTTTATTAAGAAAAAAATTTTTAAGTGCCTTTTTTCTTTATGGGGGGTTAAAAAGAGGGTGGGGAATAGGGGAAGAGAGATCATTTTAAATCCTCTGGACATGGTATATGTTAGACTGGTCATATCACCTATAGCTAGTTTATAAGCAAGAAACTGTTGAGTCCAACTGTATGACTATAGTGCCCCTCCATTTACTGGCCAACTTGCAGTTAATGGAGTAGGGAATGGGGAACTCATTGTAAGTATCATTTATTATATAAATAACACACAAATCTTTTAGATACTTGGATATTTATCCAGAGTTGGAAGAAGTAAAGATGTAAAAATAGAGTTGGTTTATTTAGAACTTTCGGCAGGATAACAGGGATGTAGGAAGTTCCAGCCGTTGACTGTCTGGAAGTTAGAATATGAACTACTGCGAGGGGCATTTTCAGAGTTTGAGCCTAATGCTCATTTTCCTATTTCTCAAAGAGATGAAGGTTGCTGCAAGTCGTGCCTTTTTACATACAGAATTTTTTGTGTTTTTACTGCTCTCTTGTCTCCTTTAGCCAAGGCACACGGTTTACCTTCACTATTAATAGTATAGCATAGTCTTGAAAAGTAGAAAGGCTCCTTCATAAATGTATTCAATATATGAGGGCCTTCATTTTGTTTCCTGCTTTTGACAGTAGGAAGTTTTTTAGTATTTCCATTATGAGTGGCATTTTAATTTAGCATATTTATTTAGTATATTTTGCCACTATTGAGGCAATTTCAGTGTTCAAATTTGGAGAGGTTAAGTAAGATCTGTAGGTCCGTACTGCTCCCTTAATTCTAGAAAAGGCTTGCCCCTGCAGGACAGTGAGTGTTGGTCTGTACCGTGGAGTTACAACTTTCACTGAGTTGATGCCAGCAAATTTTTCCAGGGAAAAATAATGTAATATTAATCTCTGGTCAGGACTACGTCTCTTAGCCATATTCTCCCTCTCCTGCCAACAGTGTAGAGGTGGATCTAGTTGCCCCTTTCCATTCACTGGTTATTTCTGGTGAGGTGTTAAAAGGGTAGTGGGCAAAGGATGCTGCTTAAGCAGACACTGGTGATGGGCTCTTAGGCTTGGTGGTGGCTGGCTTTCTGCATTGCAGTAAAACCACAAGAGGGCATCTTTGGCTCTGGGATTAATGATTCATCTGTCTTCTCTGACCTGTGACCTTTTCTCTCCTCTCCCGTACCTTCTCTCGGTAGTGTGAAGTGAGGGGGGCCTTCTCCCTCCTTGCTCCTCCCTCTGTGATCCACACCTTCCTTTTTACCCTGCCCTGCGGCGGCTCCGCCCTTTACCTTCATGGACGACTCAGAGGTGGAGTCGACCGCCAGCATCTTGGCCTCTGTGAAGGAACAAGAGGCCCAGTTTGAGAAGCTGACCCGGGCGCTGGAGGAGGAACGGCGCCACGTCTCGGCGCAACTGGAACGCGTCCGGGTCTCACCACAAGATGCCAATCCACTCATGGCCAACGGCACCCTCACCCGCCGGCATCAGGTAACCCCTCTATCCATCAGACCTGCAGGTAGGACTTTGGCATGGTCATAGAGAGGCTGTGATCCTACATGGAAAACTACTTTCCTTGTGGTTATGGGCTATCCAGTGTCCATGCTTCATGGTGAACCTTTCCAGCACTGATGTGAGAGATAGGGGGTATTGCTGCTCTGCTGAGCTGAATGCACTTATCTTGAGAAGCATCTCTCTGACTTCCTGTTTTGCTGGAGTGGGGTTCCTGGGTTGGGATGTAATTCTAGTCATGGTAGATCCTATAGTTTGGAGCTATACTCAAGGACCTTCTGTTTTCTCCGATTTCCCCCTGCCCCAACTTGGTATCAAAAATTCAGGAAAGTAAATGCCTGCTTAGTGGTTGGTGAAATTGGCCATCTTGTACTCTCAGCTCCAGTTCAGTCTCCCTCAGGGAACAGTCTGCTCAGAAGGTGTTTCAGTGTCTATAAATTGTGTATTCTTGTTCCGTATTGTCCTTGTATGCTTGTTTTGTTGGCTTTGCAAATTGTGTCTTGGAGGGGGATGGTCATTGTTAATTCTTTTGGTTGGAGCTGGAGAAGGAGCATCGTGCTGCTATTTAACCCAGATAACCACAGGAGCCAGTGGTCTCTGGGTTGGCTGACTCTGTGATATGACTTGGGGGAGTTGGTATTAGAAATGAGAAGTATCTTGTGTTCCCTATGGTTTCTCTGGTCTGACTTTGCTGTGATGTAATCTGTCTGAGGGTATGTGTTTGTAGAGTAGACCTTGCCTGGTAGACTCTATCTTATGAGATTTCTGGTGGGAACTAACAGCAGTGCTTATGCTCTAATCTAATAGTCCTTTTCATTGATTACTTATTTTTTAAGACAGAGAAGATCCCTCATGCTGAGAAGCATATTGCATGAGAGGACAAAAGTCCATGTAGGGGGTGATCAGGAACTTGGGAGATAGTATGTTTGCAACGTTTCTAGGATTTTTATAGGAACCAGATAGTGTTAGGAGTGAGAGGTATATATTGAAAGGGGTGAGCAGGACTGCCCAGGCTTGGAGATGGTGGGGAATTCCAGGATTTAGTACTGGGTTTCTCTCTTTCTTTTATTTTTAACTTCTGTTCAGCAATGAAGCCACACCCTTCCTTCTTCCTGAGAGTAATGTTTAACTTCCTTTCCCTGCAGCATTACACTCCCTATGTAATGGGAGTAGGGTGGGAGAAGTCTCCCAAGATGGCTGGATCTCACGGTTTCCTATTGGAAGAGGAGCAGTCAAATGTATTTTTACGTAGTATAATGTTGTTAGATTATTTCCTGTTGCTTAAGACAGAGCATCTTGTGTTCTGTGGCCCTAAAAATTGGTGAAGATGATGTTGAGACAACTGTTTTTGGTTGAGGGGAATTGGGGTACTTGTTTTCTTCCTACTTGAAAAGGGAGACTCCTATCTCTTGTGTTTCTCTTTAAAAAGCTGGCTGATAGGGGAGTTTCCAGTGGTAGTAGAACATGAAGATGCATGGAATGATAAAGAATGCTTTTGGAAACTCCCCAACTTAGCTTTTCTAACTTTCCTTATATTTTTAAGGACTTACCGGAGTCTCTGCTATTTACTTGGCAAATAATTTTTGAGTGCCTATTATGTGCCAAGCAGTGTTCAAGATACTGGAAATATATCATTGAACAAAACTAACCAGAAAATAAAAATATGAAAAATGTCTGCCCTCATGGAGCTTACCTTCTTATGTTCTAGGGACCCATTTTGCCAGTTCCAGGACCAATCCCAATTTTGAGGAAAGTGCTAAAGCTAAGGAGTGATGTGGTTCTTTTATAAGTACTTGACAGAAGGATTCCAGGCCACATATCTTTTTGAAAGCCTTTTTCCTGTTTGGAAAAAAGATCATTTGTATTTGATAGAGCAAAGGAAGGCTACAAAATGAATTGTCTTCTTGTGGGCTGTGTTTCAGAACGGCCGGTTTGTGGGCGATGCTGACCTTGAGCGACAGAAATTCCCAGATCTGAAACTCAACGGACCCCAGGTAATGTCTTTGGTTCGAGGTCTGGGGTTGCTTTATTTTTCTCTTCTTACTTCCCCAGCCCATAAGAGTATTATTGGTATCTTGTAAAGTGCCTGGTACATTGTAAGTACCCAACCATTGATGAGCTTCTTTCATTTAGGAAAATAGTGGAGCTTCAACGTATACATGTAGTTGTATTTTGGAATGAGTTTTAATGGCCGCTGATCCTGTATTTGGTCCCTCAATTACTGCATCCTTTTGCTGGAATGGGCATCCCTCTATTTCTCCCTGAAATCTGGTGGGTCTTGAGCCTTAGGCAGTTTCTGAAGAGTAACAGCCCCAGTCAGAAGATCACTTTTGTTTTTTATCTTTTGTTTTAAAGATTTTATTTATTTATTCATGAGAATACACACAGAGAGAGAGGCAGAGACACAAGCAGAGGGAGAAGCAGACTCCATGCAGGGAGCCCGATGTGGGACTCTATCTGACTCGATCTGGGTCTCCAGGATCATACCCTGGGCTGAAGGTGGCGCTAAACCCCTGAGCCACCTGGGCTGCCCAGAAGATTGCTTTTGAAGGGATTTTCTGGTTCATCTTAAAAGTTCTTAAAAAAAAAAAAAAAAAAAAAAAAAAAAGTTCTTTACTGGGCAAACTTCTTTTTTGAAGGATCATTCAGATGTAGATGTAGCCTCAGTTAATAACAGTTCATATTCACTCCAGTGACCAGAACTGGGAAGTTAAATTTGCTGTCTCTGTCACTTGGATGTTGATGTGGCTATAGTTAACTCAGTTCATATTTATTAAGTGACTAGAACGGAGGACTTCTGTCTTCTCTTTTGTACAAGTTCAAAAGGTAGGGATAGCTACCCCACTAAAAATCTTGGGGTCCATGGAAGATGCATGGGGAGGGGGGAGTCTTTGTCTCTAGGGAGATTGCTTCTCATTGGGTTGTACCGTTGATGTTTATGGCTTAATAGTTGTTCCTTCCTTTTCCTCTTTTCCATACAGGATCACAGTCACCTTGTGTATAGCACCATTCCCAGGATGCAGGAACCAGGGCAGATTGTGGAGACCTACACAGAGGAGGACCCTGAGGGAGCTATGTCTGTCGTTTCTGTGGAGACCTCTGATGATGGAACTACTCGGCGCACAGAGACCACAGTAAGCTGAGAGTTGTGTGAGGTCTAGGATGATGGAGAAGGTCTTCATTGGTGGTGGTGGTGGTGGTGGGGGATTAAACACTTAATTAGGGTGGATGAAAGGTATTAATCTGTAGTGAAGGCATAAAGAAAGTGATCTCTAGCCAGATAGGAAAGATAGAAGAGATATGGGAAAATCAAATGGAATGAGGAAGAGAGAAATATACAAGGTTGCCAGTAGCTTCCCTTATAGTCATGGTTACTGCCAGCACAGATTTCTTGCTTGGGCACTAATAAGATGGAGAGAAAGGGTAGTGGTAAATGTAAGGCATTTCTAGATAAAGTGAGCTTGCCATAGGGGTTTGTTTCATTTCTTAGGTCTAGAATTTAGGCTTATATTGTGTTCACTTTTCTCTTTCCTTACGTGAAGGTCAAGAAAGTGGTGAAGACTGTGACAACACGGACAGTACAGCCAGTCCCTGTGGGACCAGATGGGCTGCCTGTGGATGCCTCATCAGTTTCTAACAACTATATACAGACTTTGGGGCGTGACTTCCGCAAGAATGGCAATGGGGGACCTGGTCCCTATGTGGGGCAAGCAGGCACTGCTACCCTTCCCAGGAACTTCCACTATCCTCCTGATGGATATAGCCGCCATTATGAAGATGGTTATCCCGGTAGCAGTGACAACTATGGCAGTCTGTCCCGGGTGACCCGCATTGAGGAGCGGTACAGGCCCAGTATGGAAGGTTATCGGGCACCTAGTAGGCAGGATGTGTATGGGCCTCAGCCCCAGGTTCGGGTAGGTGGGAGCAGTGTGGATCTGCATCGTTTTCACCCGGAGCCTTATGGGCTAGAGGATGACCAGCGTAGCATGGGCTATGATGATTTGGATTATGGCATGATGTCTGATTATGGCACTGCCCGTCGGACTGGGACACCCTCTGATCCTCGCCGACGACTCAGGTAGGGAAGAAAGGGTGTTACCAAGACAGTGAAAAGTATTTCTTCTTCTAAGTATTTTTTTTTAATCAGAGACACTTGTGTCTTACCTTTTGTGACTTTACTAAATACTGACTTTCTTTTTTTCTTTTTTATGATGGAAGTCCTATATTCTAATGACTTGTGGCTGTTGGTCTACATCCTGAAGAGTGGCCTTTGCTTTCGTGCCAAGCCTTGCTGCTATTTCTGCCTAAGATCTGGCCCCTTTTTTGGTGATAAGCAGCAGCACAAAGGAGCTTGGTGCCTGGTGCTATGGGATATTCACTAGCTCCTATGAATTTCTTTAGCATCTGGTTTGGTATTAAGACAGGGTTGAGGGTTTAGGCTTTCAGGGCCAGAGTAGACAGTTAGGTGTATGTGACAGCCCTCCCCATGGTGGTTTTAATTTCAAGTTAAGAACAAACCTTGATCTCACCAAAGCCCTGATAACTTTCTGTTTTGATTTTTACGTTTGGTTATAAAGTGAAAAGGGGGTGGCATCCTTTGAGGGTGGTACATTAGTGACACTCTGGAAGGTCACTAATCAGCTGCCTATTCTGACTTTACTACTCATATGGGATTCTTTGGTGATGTGAAAAAGGGAGTGATTGATTTTGGGGCTGGTAGAAGGTTTGCCTTGAAAGAATGCTTTGGAATTGGGGGTTGGCAAACCTTTTCTGTAAAGGATCAGGTAGAACTATTTGTGGGTTTTTTTTTTTTTAAGATTTTGTTTTTTATTTTTATTTTTTATTTTATTTTATTATTTTTATTTTTTAAATTTTTATTTATTTATGATAGTCACAGAGAGAGAGAGAGGCAGAGACATAGGCAGAGGGAGAAGCAGGCTCCATGCACCGGGAGCCTGACGTGGGATTCCATCCCGGGTCTCCAGGATCGCGCCCTGGGCCAAAGGCAGGCGCCAAACCGCTGCGCCACCCAGGGATCCCAAGATTTTGTTTATTCATGAGAGGCAGAGAGACAGGCAGAGCGAGAAGCAGGCTCCATGCAGGGAGCCTGACATGGGACCCCAGGATCATGCTCTGGGCCGAAGACAGGCGCCAAACTGCTGAGCCACCCAGGGATCCCAGATAGAACTATTTGAATAGGCTTCGCAGGCCACATATAATTTTTGTTGTATGAACGTTCTTTTACAACCTTTAAAAAACATTAAAAACCCATTTTTAGTTCTGGGACTGTACAAAAACAGGTTTGGCCCATAGGCTGCTGGTCCTGCTTTAGAATAAATCAGAGACCTAGTGTTTTCCAGGCAAGGAAAAATAATAAGAAAGAAAGGAGAAGATTTACAGATGTCTCGGTGCTAAAGCTGTCCTAGCAGCTGTTGCTGAATTTCTATATGGGGTCATAACCTTCTAAAGCAAATTCCTTGGTGCTCGTTTTACCTCCTATTAGGTTTGGTTAATAGCGATCTGGGCTAGTCCCCGGGTAGAGGTCCCATTATCTAAGCCTGAGTCATTCACCTTTTAGGTATTGTATCATTTGGACAGCTAGTCCAACTCCCATGTGACTCACCTTTTATTGGGGGAGGGGGCCGTGGAGTGGGCACCAGACCTCAGCTGGTGCGACTTGAAGCAGTGATAGATAACAGCTATCACCAAAGGAGTCTGCCCAGGGCGGTGGCCTGTCTGCTTGTTAACAAGTCCACTTTTCTGACTTCCTCATTAGTGGAGTTGGACCTAGGTGGGTGGGGGTGGCCAGGTCATTCTCTGCTCTGGCAATTGACATAAAGAGAGCATTTGGGCCTGGTTCTTGGGTCCATTCCAGGGTGGCACTGGACTTGGAAACCTGCTTGACTAGCAAGAACATTAGCTGCTTCCTGTTCCAGGCCTAGGAGAGTAATACAAGGTCAAACGGAAACAGTAAGGCAGAATGATTAGTGGAAAAAGCACTGAACCAGAAGACTTCTGGTTCTAGTTGTGCCTTTGCCACTAGCTATATAGCCTCAAGCAAGTCATTTAATCTTTCTGGGCACAGCTTTGTTATTTGTAAAACAAAGGAAAGAATGTCAAGATCCTTTGCTTATGGAAGAAGGAAATAATACAACTGAATGACCAAAAGTCCTGGCTATGACAGTTGTTTTTGTAATTGCTTATACTGAAATAATAATGAAAGTTAAACATGCTCACTACAAAACTAGAAAAACCCAGAAAGGTACACCAGCGGCCATCGGTAAAGAACTACGGTTAACATTTTTGTGCACTTGCTTTGAGTTCTTTTTTCCTATGCATGTAGATCTGCCCTGACCTTATTTTTCCCCTACTAAACTGGAATCTTAACATACTGTTCAGTAGCCTCCTTTTAAAACGTAGCTATATAATCTGTTCATTTTGTTTCAGTGATATTAAAAAATAGTGATTTTTACTATATGATTTGTCCATCTGAGTTGCTGTTGAGTGGTTGATGTTGACAGCTAAGAGGCAAGGCCTCTTTGCTCTGGCTAACCTTGAGGTTTTGGTGACTGTGGGAGGGGTTTTGTGGAACAAACAACAGGCTTATTTGGAGAGTTCCACACAATAGATTCTCCTCTCCTATGGGAGCCAGAGGGTGAGATGAGCTCGCAGATAATGGGTCTCTTCCTTCCTGGTGGTTATGAATAAATAATAGTGTGACAGATTCACCCTCTAGTGGTTGCTGGTAGTATTGAAATAGGAAGAATTTTCTTCGGTGAGACTTTTCTTTCTTCCATTGCTTTGTCTCTTGTTTTCTTTCTTAGTCGTTGGGTATCTCAAGTGCTGGGGTGCTCAGTAGCCTCTGTTTTGACAGGATCCGAGGTATTGTTTTTAGAAATTGGAGGCTAGGAACCATATCTCGAACACATTTGTTGAGTGTCAGAGATGACTTTGGGATGAACTGTGAAAATTAATGTTCAAGCTTATACCAAAGCCAAGTTTCCCTACGATATAGCAAGAAGGCCTATACTATTTCTACTCTTTTCACGTCTTTTATAATTTCCAAAATAAGATAAGGAGAGGCTTTAAATAAGAAGTGTGTTTAAGGGTCTAATCCCAGCAGCTGTTTCCTATGTGTAAATGCCTCATTTCCTGTTTAGCTGAAGGCTTGTAAGAACTGTTCTCAGACATTGTTTGCTGACTTCTTGGGTTTAACTCTGTCGTCTGAGGGTTTATTTCAGTCTCTATCCAGAGCGCTTAGCTGTCAGGTATCATTTAACTCAGGATTTGATTCTGTTTTTGTGATTAACATCTCTGAATGCTAATTATTCTCTGAACTAGTAAACTTGACAGGAAAAAAGGTATTTTTAATCTAACTGCAGATGCCTTTGAAATTGTTCCCTTATCCCCTTAAGAAAAATTGATCAGTATATCATTTATGCAAAGGAGAGGTAAGATGTAGTGTACTAGAGCTGAAGTTACTCCTGCCTTGGAGGTAAGGGGTCATAGGAGCTCCCCAGGAAACCAGACTAGACAACTTGATGTATTCTTCTTTTCCCCTCGGTTCCTTCAACACTGCAGGAGCTATGAAGACATGATTGGTGAGGAGGTGCCTTCGGACCAGTACTATTGGGCTCCTCTGGCCCAGCACGAACGGGGAAGTTTAGCAAGCTTGGATAGCCTGCGCAAGGGGGGGCCTCCACCCCCTAACTGGAGACAGCCAGAGCTGCCTGAGGTGATAGCCATGTTAGGATTCCGCTTGGATGCCGTCAAGTCTAACGCAGCTGCATACCTGCAGCACTTGTGCTATCGCAATGACAAGGTGAAGACTGATGTTCGGAAGCTCAAGGGGATCCCAGTACTGGTGGGATTGTTAGACCACCCTAAAAAGGAAGTGCACCTTGGAGCATGTGGAGCTCTCAAGAATATCTCTTTTGGGCGTGACCAGGATAACAAGATTGCCATAAAAAACTGTGATGGTGTTCCTGCCCTTGTGCGATTGCTCCGAAAGGCTCGGGATATGGACCTCACCGAAGTCATCACCGGTGAGTTACTGGCACAAGGGCAGCTGCTGGGTTGGGGTTACCGTGACCCCTAGAGGTGTTGAGAGCTAGAAGGACTTCTGGTCCTTTTACTTTTGACTCAAGGTTGTGAACTGGTGATCTTTGGGCAGAGCTATCTCACTGATTTGTTTGGATCACATAAGGTTTTCACAATTTTAAAGAATTGATTGCTGATGTTTAAGATTCAGAAGATTTCACTTAAAATTCCAGATGTTCCTTCTATTAAAGTGTGAGAACTGGCAACAGTGGATCAGTTTTGCTACCTGACAGTAGCAAAGGTTTGAGCTGTTATGTGTGCTCTCTGGTTTGCAATAATCCTGAACATACTTCGTTATCTTTAGCCAACTACTGCCATATAGCAAGTTGTCCCAAACGCTGAAGCTGGGAGTCTTTTGCCGTTTTTTCACTCTTTTGTCATTTCTTTTAAATATCTGTTTATCTTGACTTACCTGCCTGGCATGTGTAGACACTTGAGCTTGTGGTCCTTGCTTTTAGAAGAGTTGTTTTTCATATTGTGGGTTGTGATCCATTAGTATGTATTGAACACATTTGTGGATCCCGATCAGTATTTCAAGACAAAGCAAGAACGAGAAGTGGTATAGATTAATTCTCAACGAGGACTGATCTTGCCTGCCAGGGGACATTTGCAATGTCTGGAGATGGTTTGGATTGTCATTACTTGGGTTAAGGGGAGGGAGTGCTACTGGTATATAATGAATAAAGGCCACAGATATTGCTAAACATCTAACAATGGACAGGTCAGCTTCCCACAACAAAGAAATATCTGGCCCAAGAGGTCAGCCATGCTGAGTTTGAGAAACTCTGGTATAGATAAACCAGAGAGTGTTGCTTATAGAAAGTATTTTATGAAACTTTATTTCTTGATATACATGTATGTATGTATGTATGTATATGTTGAGCCGTAATGTATATTTCTTATCATGGGTCACAAACAAAAGCTTTGAATATCATTACAAGGTATTTGGTCATTGGGGAAGACTGAGAAATGATGGAATAGGGGATTCTCTTTGGTATTCTTAAAACATACTGTCTTGGGTGTTGAAGTATCTGATGAGTTGTCTCTGCCAGGAACCCTGTGGAATCTCTCATCCCATGACTCAATCAAAATGGAGATTGTGGACCATGCATTGCATGCCTTGACAGATGAAGTGATCATCCCACATTCTGGTTGGGAGCGGGAACCTAATGAAGATTGCAAGCCACGCCATATTGAATGGGAGTCAGTGCTCACCAACACAGCTGGCTGTCTTAGGTAACATAAGGGCTTCGAGAGTATGAAGATTGAATTTTTGAGGACTAATTTAAATTTAAAAAAGAAATTCTTTTTTAATTCTTTAGCCTGTCATTCAGCTTCCATATCTATCTATATTGCACACTATGATTCCAGCCTGTCTTTCTACCTTTGTTACTACTTGCTTGTGTGCCACATACTTTTGATATGTCAGTTTACTTGTTCCCCTACACATCCTCACTTCTGTGTCTCTTTGACTTTGTTCATTTGATTTTTTTTATTAATTAATTAATTAATTAATTTATTTATGATAGTCACAGAGAGAGAGAGGCAGAGACATAGGCAGAGGGAGAAGCAGGCTACATGCACCAGGAGCCTGATGTGGGATTCGATCCCAGGTCTCCAGGATCGCGCCCTGGGCCAAAGGCAGGCGCCAAACCGCTGCGCCACCCAGGGATCCCGACTTTGTTCATTTGATTTTGTAAACATTTGTTCAATATCTACCACGTGGAAGGCAGTTAGTTGTCTTAGTCCCGAGCTTGTGTGTATCTGTGTCCCTGTCCTCAGTGACCTGTATTTTGAGTAAAGCTGCAATAAATGCAACAAAAGGAGTACAGAGTCCTAGAATGGAGAGGGAGGAAGTTGTGTTCTTCCCTCAGGCCACAGTGCCCTTGTTTGTCTTTTTTTTTTTTTTTTTTTTTTTAAGATTTTAAGTAATCTCCACCCAACGTGGGGCTTGAACTTAAAACCCTGAGATCAAGAGTCACATGCTCTATCTGAGCCACCCAGGTGCCCCTCCTTATTTATCTTATGAGGCTAAATTCAAAATTGCCTTTATTTAGGAAAGTTTTCCTGATTTTTTTTTTCTATCCTATAAATGTTGCAGTGTAGTCTTTCTCTGGAATACCCCGTATGCTCTGCCCCATTCTTCATTTGTACTTCTGTGCAAGAAGTATCTATGTGATCTTAAAGTATTGTTGGTATACTTTACTTAGACCCTCCCTAGTCCCCCACCCCCTGCGGCCTTGTTATAAATGTCTGAAAGTGGGGAATGTCTTACTCAGCTTTCTCTCACCTACAGTGCCTTGCTTATAACAAGTATTCACTAATTGTTATAGTAAAAAGAAAAGGTATGGAGGAGGTTTGTAATGTTGAAGATATTAAAGGAGGATTTCTAGATCTGAGTCATCTTGAAGCCTCTCCCTTCCCCTTCAGGAATGTCAGCTCAGAGAGGAGTGAAGCTCGCCGGAAACTTCGGGAATGTGATGGTTTAGTGGATGCCCTCATTTTCATTGTTCAGGCTGAGATTGGGCAGAAGGATTCAGACAGCAAGGTAAGTTAATGGCTGAGTGAATTCCATTCATAGCAACCATTAAGGTACCTGTAGCGCAGACCTCCCCAGCTCAGGCTTTCAAATGACATTAGGTATCCATGCGTACCAGCCCCCCTGCCTAAAGTAGATGTTCACCTTAGAAGAAAACCGTTTTCTCTAGCATTTCTGTCACCTATGTCATCTATTTTAAGGCTGTTTAGCTGTATTTCCAAGGTTATATATTTTTCTAAGTAGGAAAAAAGTCAGGGTGACCCTGTTTTGTGTCACACACCAAATGGTGGCAGAAACCTTCCATTAGCCTGAGGCTGCAAGGATTTTGAGAAGCTTGGTGCACTTAAGAGGCTTTGTGAGAGATGACGGATTAGGCTATGCTTTTGGGGATCAGTATATTAATTCTTGAATCACGGAAACCTGTACTTGTGGGGAAATCACGATAGATGTTCTCCTCATTCACCGAGCCCTTCCTCTTGTGTTGTCAAGCTTGTGGAGAACTGTGTTTGCCTTCTTCGGAATCTGTCCTATCAAGTGCACCGGGAGATCCCACAGGCAGAGCGTTACCAAGAGGCACCTCCCAGTGTTGCCAACAATACTGGGCCACATGCTGCCAGTTGCTTTGGGGCCAAGAAGGGCAAAGGTGAGTTTTGGGTCATTGTCCCTTGCTCTTTAGTGGTAGGACAGGAAGGGGAAGGAACACTTTGAGCTTTAGGTACAAAATACTTGCTGAGTGATACATGAGTCCTCCTAGTCAAGGATATCTCCTTGCTCTGCAGCTGCTTCCCTGTGTTGTGTGCAGTGATAACGGTGGTGGTGGTGGTGGTACTGGTATCAGTTTGGGGGCAGTAAGGATGAGAATTCAACTAATCTGGGGCCTTCTCCCCCATTCCTCCTTTGTGTTTCCTGTGTTTTTCTTTTCCTCTCTGCTTTCCTGCTTATTTGCCCGTGATCATGTTGACACCTCTCTCCTGCATTTTTCTTCCTTCCTTTCTCTCTGCTTTCCACCTTGGGTGACGCACTGGAAGATGAGTGGTTCTCCAGAGGTGAGTGGAGTCTTTGAAGGCGCTTCCCTACTTCTAATTTGCATGCTTTGGTTTTAGCTTCCCTAGTATTTCCTAACCCTTCCCTGTGGATGCATGTAGGAAAATTCAGTTGAGGAGGACTATGGAAACAAGTTCAGCTCTTTGGAGCTAGTGGCTCCTGGCATGCTATTCCTGGGCAGCAGTCCCAGTGATCAGAACTCAGGACAACAGCAACCACGGTGCTTATCCTTGTCTTACCTGTCTGCTGCCTGTTTTCTGTCCTTGTTTCTGTGCAGCCCCCTGTAGGGACGGGGGTGGGGCTTGGTTTTTTGGTTTTGGGTTTTGGTGGTTTTTTTTTTTCCCCCTTTTGATGCATCTCTAATCAAAAAGATTTTGACTGAAGAATAAAAGTGCACCACATGGACTCTTTCTCAAACTTTTTACCCCTCTCTCCTTTTTTTAATTTCCAAAGGGAAAAAACCCACAGAGGATCCAGCGAATGATACAGTGGATTTCCCTAAAAGAACTAGTCCAGCTCGAGGTAGGTCGTCTTTTTCTTTTTAGTCTCCAGGGTCTCTTACATACACAAATAAGTGTCAGGTAGCCTAGCAGTAGGCTGTGCAATATGATCATTGTTCTTGTTCCTTCAACTCTGGATATGGAGTGATGGTGAAGCATTGGGAAACTGGTATTGTAGCAGTAACTTGTGAAGGATGGCTTGTTATGGAAACTTTTCAGATTATTGGAGGATGAGTAAGGTCCCAATGGTATGTGAGGCTAGAAACGTTAGGTGCCTTAAGTAACCACTATAGTCCTTAGGACTTAATCATCACCTGTTATAAGAAGCCTCTTTCTCACAGTTTGGGTGTTTATATTTATCAATACAGTGGGCTTAAAATTCACAGCTCTTCATGGATATAAAAATTTTTATATATTATTAAATCTAGGATAGGCCCCTTACACTTAGTCATAGTAAAGGTGAGCAGAATGACTCAGTTAAGTTAGAAGCAATTAATTTGAGATGAGGAATCTATGACCCTGAGTGCTATCAGTGGGCAAATGAATCCTCCAAATGCCAAGGCCAAGTAAACTGTGGAAGGGAAGAGGCAAGGAAGAAGGAGACAGAGGAGTTGCACATGATAAGTTGATGTCTGTTCTCCTACCATGGATGAATTATTCTTAAGAAGGCATGGACGCAAGCCTCTGAGTTGGCTGTTGGGTGGGTGGGAGAGTATAGGGAGTCTAATGGTATAGGAGCATAAATCCATCAATCCAGAGTACTGAGGCTGGACTTCAACCAGCCAGAGCCTGGTGCATAGGTACTGACTAGCTTCTTCTGCTTTCCTGCCCTTTCTTGTGCAGGCTATGAGCTTTTATTTCAGCCAGAGGTAGTTCGGATATACATCTCACTCCTCAAAGAGAGCAAGACTCCTGCCATCCTAGAAGCCTCAGCTGGAGCCATCCAGAACTTGTGTGCTGGGCGCTGGACGGTGAGTACCTTTTTGAACATGGATTTAGAGGTGAGAGGACTCAGCTGACTAGTTTGCCGCCATTTGTAATCTGTTCTATCTCTTTCCACATGTTACTTCTAGTATGGCCGATACATTCGCTCTGCTCTGCGTCAAGAGAAGGCTCTTTCTGCCATCGCTGACCTCCTGACCAATGAACACGAGCGGGTAGTGAAAGCTGCATCTGGAGCACTGAGAAATCTGGCCGTGGATGCTCGCAACAAAGAACTCATTGGTAAGGAGTTGGATGTGAACCATTAGTTCAGGATCTAGTACAAAGCCTCTCATCCGGCAGATGCTGAATCATTTATTATTGAAATGACAGAGGTGGAATTCTAGCTAGCCCTCCGTAGTTTGCGATCTGAGGGTTCTAGTTTAACGGTTCTTAGAAAGACAAGAAGTGTTGACTCTTCAAAAACAGAACAGAGGCAACTCTTTATTTAAAGCACATTCTTTGTTAGTAGGCATTGTTAACACTTCCACACATTCTCACTGATTATATCTTCCAATATAATAGTCTGTAGCAGAATGAAGTTGATTCCTATGGACAGGACTGGCACTATATATGACGAGTATAATTAAGTATAGTGTTAGGCTCCTCATAGCTGGACTTGGCTTGTTCTCCCTGCACAATTCCTTTCGTCTTAATGCTGTAGGTAAACATGCTATTCCCAACTTGGTAAAGAATCTGCCAGGAGGGCAGCAGAGCTCTTCCCAGAATTTCTCTGAGGACACTGTGGTCTCTCTCTTGAACACCATCAACGAGGTTATTGCTGAGAACCTGGAGGCTGCCAAAAAGCTTCGAGAGACACAGGGCATTGAGAAGCTGGTGTTGATCAACAAATCAGGGTGAGTTTATTAGCACTTAAAACAACAACTGGAAGAGTTTGAGTGTGACAGGGTTGCTGCTAGAAAGGAGCACCCCCTTTGCTTTCTAAGCTTATTGTCCCTTATTTATATGTGAAGTATGAAGAGATACTGCTGTTCTTTGTCTTAATGTTGAGCTATCAGTTGATAACCTATCCCCTTTTCTATCAGACATTTTTTTTGTGCATCACTGTTGGGGACAGAATACAGAACTTGATGAATACTTGGTCTTGCCTATTTTGGCATTTCTGTTGTTACATTACATTAGAGAGTACAGGTTCTTAGCTTCTTCCCTGGTCTTAATGTCCAAATTCCATCTGGTATTACTTTCCTCAAAAGGAACCGTTCAGAAAAAGAAGTCCGAGCAGCAGCACTTGTATTACAGACGATCTGGGGCTATAAGGAACTACGGAAGCCACTGGAAAAAGAAGGATGGAAGAAATCAGACTTCCAGGTAGCGTAGCTCTGGGGCCTGAGGCGCGTACTTTTGACATGGGTCTCATGTACCACTTTTGTCTTTGGTCTCTTGTGCTTCACTGTCATGTTAAGTCCTACTTTATCCCAAGTCTTAGTTAGTGAGGAAATAATTTGGTTTACTCCTCCTCCCGAAAGGAGTAGTGCCTGTATGCTTCATTTGCTGCCCAAACAGCCGTGGCCTTCCTCTGTATCACAGCATGCTGTCCGTGCTGGTCATGACGAAGGAACTTGGTCTTTTTGACTTTTCCCCAAATCTGCCACAGCCCCTTGAAGGAAGTCACCTTCTCTGTTGTCTCCTCTTTAGGAACATAAACAGAAGCTGTAACATCCTAGTTTGTTTCGCTGTATAGGTATTTATTTAACCCATATGAATTACCTTTTGGTGAGAGTTGTGTTTGGGAATAGGGACCTGAAGGTCTGCCCACTGGGGAATAAGATGGGGGTGAATTCAGTGTTCTTTGACATTGTTGCATTTTGTTTGCCTCCAGGTAAATCTAAACAATGCTTCTCGAAGCCAGAGCAGTCATTCATATGACGATACCACTCTCCCTCTCATTGACCGGAACCAGAAAACAGGTGCAGTATCTAGGGGGCTCACCCTTCTGCTTTTACTCCACCACTACTGTTCTTTAGTGCGTGGGCTACCTAAGGAATAGAATATAAATTTATTATTGAATGAGCTAATATTTTGGTAAAGGGTAATAATACTTGGGGATTTTACAACAGAAGCGGCTAGGTTTGAGCATTAGAAAATGAAACAAAAGCAGGAGCCTGTGTGGGATCCTCTGTCCTTCCTTGCAGACTTACAATGACAGGACAGTAAACCCTCATCTCTCCATATCCTCTTTTTGAGAGAGAACTGACATCTATCATTGTACGTGTGTAAGGTGTACAACACAAATGACTTGATACATGTATATGTCACCTAATGATTATTTTTTGCTTTTTAAATTTCCACGTAATGTCAAGTAACATACGGGCTGTTGAAAAATTAGAAAATGCAGACAACTAGAAAAATAACAAAACCACTTCTATTTTTTTTTTTAAGATTTTATTTATTTATTTATGAGAGACACAGAGAGGCAGAGATAGGCAGAGGGAGAGGCAGGCTTCCTGCAGGGATCCTGATGCAGGACTCAGCCCAGGGCCCCGGTATCGTGACCTAAGCCAAAGGCAGATGCTCAACCACTGAGCCATCAGGCATCCCAACAAAACCACTTCTGTTATTACCCAGAGATAACTGCTTCTCTTTGTGGTTTTATCTTTTTTTTTTTTTTAAGATTTTATTTATTTATTCATAAATAAAGAAACAGAGAGGCACAGCACAGGCAGAAGGAGAAGCAGGCTCCATGCAGGGAGCCTGATGTGGGACTCGATCCCTGGTCTCCAGGATCACACCCTGGGCTGAAGGTGGCGCTAAACTGCTGAGCCATCCGGGCTGCCTGGTTCTATCTTTTACACACTTTTGGCATGTGAGCATATACATTTTCTCCCCAAAATATGAATTACGTATTTTGTTTTAGGAAAAGTTTTCTTTTTCATGGAAGTGTATATTGTAACTCTTGTTATCCTGAGGACACTTGGCTTTTGCCTCAGTCAGGGCTCTTGAAATGTGGTGTGAGGATTCCTATGTCTGTTGACGTTTAGGCTGATTGTACAAAAGCCCTGGTGATGCACACTGGTGGTGCTTGTTGTGGCAGCCCTGGCAGGGACATCAAACCAAACCAGTCATTGTAGTCTTTATTGCCATGGACTCACAATTTAAAAAGGAGCAAATTTCACTTAAGAATGTACTTGATGGGGCAGCCCCAGTGGCTCAGCGGTTTAGTGCTGCCTTCAGCCCAGGGCAGGATCCTAGAGACCTGGGATCCCCCGTCAGGCTCCCTGCATGGAGCCTGCTTCTCCCTCTGCCTGTGTCTCTGCCTCTCTCTCTCTCTCTCTCTCTCTCTCTCTCATGAATAAATAAGTAAAATATTAAAAAAAAATGTACTTGATGGAGCTGTAAAAATTAATTTTATTGTTTGTAACCTTGAGTACACATCTTGAAATATCCTGTGCTGCATACAAAGCATAGTGGTTGACCTGAGGAGAAACACTAGTGCCATAGTTGGAGTTTCTAAGTGGACTAGCCACTCTTTTTATGGAATGGCATTTTGCCTTGAAAAAAAGGATGACCAACTACAGCTATTCAGGCTTGAATATTTGCTAGATATTTTCTCAAAAATGAATGCCATGAGCTTGTCACTTTGAGGAAAAATAAGTGACCATACTTGTTACCTGAATTTTCAAGTGAAAATGATAATTTTGACAAACCTGTACCTGCCATTATGAGTCTGGTAACACCCCAGTACTTGAAAGACTTTTTAATGAAATCTGTGGTGATGGTAATGAATGTGATTTTTTTTTTGATGTTGCATAATGAAATGTGTTAACATTTAGAAGATCTGCATTACTCTGTGAACCAGTATTTTTCAAGTGACCAATGCGTGATGTTTCAGAATCATGCATAAGTAATTGACCTATTCAAAGTGCAAGGCGGACCAGTGTCTTTTAATTTAACAAAGTATGAAGAGATCGTTCATTTGGATTCAGATTCCATATAGTTGCTAACCTTAGAGGAGCTGTACTTGTTGAGTGTTAGGATACTATCAAAGAATATCCAGTTATCTGAAAAGATTATTAAAATTCTCCTTGTTCTAACATTTTATCTGGAAGTTGGATTTTCTTATAAACCTCAACTAAAATTACATCACAACAGATTGAATGCAAAAGCTGATATGAGAATCCAGCTATTTTCTATTAAGCCAAACCTTAAAGAGATATGCAAAAATGTTATTTAAAAAAAACCCGTGCTTTTTAAGTGTTTAAAAGTTAACATGGAATAGGTAATTGTTACTTTTTTTTTTTTTTTTAATTTTATTTATTTACTCATGAGAGACAGAGAGAGAGAGGCAGAGACACAGGCAGAGGGAGAAGCAGGCTACACGCAGGGAGCCGGATGCGGGACGGGATCCTGGGACTCTAGGATCACGCCCAGAGACGAAGGCGGCGCTAAACTGCTGAGCCACCCAGGCTGCCCATAGTTGTTACTTTTAAGTGAAATAAATATCTAAAATTTCCAGTACAAATGGTAATACATATGACCGACACCAATGGATGCTTTTTGGATCTTAATTTTTAAGAGTGTAAAAGGGTCTGGAGACCAAATAATTTGACAATTGCTGGCTTAGAGTGAATGATTTCTTATGTTAGGAGTCCTTTGGAAAGGGATCTCTTTCAGTTCCATGAGGGCTTTGTCTACTATCTGGCACATGGTGGGTACTCAGTAAAAATTTGACGAGAGGGAGGGAGGACCGACCAGAGAGCATTTTTATGATGAGCATAGAGTTTGAAGAGTTGGTTTTTGACCTGGATAACTTTCTGACTTCGTATAGATAAGAAACCTGATCGGGAAGAAATTCAGATGAGCAGTATGGGATCAAACACAAAATCTTTAGGTAGGTGATTAATTCCTGCCTGAGGATATGGAGTGATTTTTCACTGAGATGAGAACTGCCTGGCCTTGAAGTTTTTTTTTTTTCTAGCACCTTCACCATTTACCATCCTGAAAGAGCATTGATTGGCTGGACATTTCCATTTGTGAGGATGTGAGGAGAGTTAGTGAAACTTGATCCACCTACTTTCTTCCACATTCCTACCTACTCAGAGGTTAAAAAAAAAATCTTCATTCTCCACCCCCCACTCCCACCCCCACTTACTACAGAATCAAGTGTGGGTCCTTAAACCGTTAAAGCCTTTCACTGGCTGGCCCCAGGCTCCCTCTCCCTCTTTCTCCCTTGTACTCTGTTTCAGCCATCCCTGGTCTAATTTGCTATTTTGTCTCTTTATACTTTTTTGGTTTTGCTCAGGTAATACCTCCTAACTGGAATGCCTTTCCTCTTTGCTTTGCTAAATTTTCTTCATCCCTAAGGCTTAACTAAGTCCTGTCTCCTTTGTTAGGTCCTTCCTGACCGTTGGCAGTTCACCTCACTCTCTCCCCTCTTAATTCCAATACTACCATTTATAGACAGCTCGCTTCTGTTTAGCTTTATTATCATGTGTCCTACAAGTTCTTTTTAAGTCCGGGACCTTAAGTCAAGGACCAGACCTTAATGCCTTTTTGGAGCATTTGACAAAGTTCACTTCCCAACAGGGGTGCCTAATTCACACCTCTCTGCTTAATACATATTGTACACCAGAGGGAATATCCTGTTTCTTGTACTTTTCTTCCTCTAGATAACAACTATTCCACACTGAATGAGAGAGGGGACCACAACAGAACACTGGATCGATCCGGAGATCTAGGTGAAATGGAGCCATTGAAGGGAACACCCCTGATGGTAAGTTCTCGTTTATATACTGTTGTCCTTCTAAGGCTAGTTCTTTTTTGAAAGCTGCATGTTTTGTGAAATAGGAAAAAAGTACCTAGTGAAAGAGTATCCTTTTCTGGTAGGATTTTCAGGTAAAGTAGGAGTTTTGACTCATGTTGGGATTTCTTGGGTCAGAAATCTGCAATGGTTAGGTTAGGTTAGGGGAAGGAAGACCATAAATGTGTTACTCATGTGACTAATGCTAATTTATCTATTCTCATACATTACTTTCTTCCTGTTCCTGCCTTTTCTCGAATATCTTGCCCTTTTCTTACTATCTCTTGTTTCATTTGAGTTGACCAGTTGGGATTTTTTCTTAGATCTGGCACACACTCACAAGGTTTCTATTTCCTTATTCTCATACTAACAAATTGCATGTGTTCACAGCAGGACGAGGGGCAGGAATCTCTGGAGGAAGAGTTGGATGTGTTGGTTTTGGATGATGAGGGGGACCAAGTGTCTAACCCCTCCATGGTATGTCCTCCAGCAACCCCCAAGATGGTCTTTGAGGAAGGAGACCCCTGTGTGCCAGCAGTTTGCCAATCATGCTGATCTGATCAGGCCAGAGACCCTAGTCTCAGCCACGTGGAGCTTGGGGGTGCTGCTTCTGTGATTATTGCCTCTTATGAGGCTGGGCCATGCCTCTGGTGATCTGATTCTCCATTATGTGCTACTTTCCTCCCTTCAGATTTGCTCAGCTGTCTTTTGGTTCTCCTCATTCCCAACCCTATTAACATTTCTTTCTCTTTTTTCCCTACAGCAGAAGATTTAGCACCACTATCTCCGCTACATCTGGGCTTATAATATATGTACTTTTATTTTTTGGTGGTGAAATGGACTGATGATTTTTCCCTTTCTTCGCTGGACTATTGTGCCAACTGCCAGGCTGCCTCCTGCCCTTACAGCCCTAAGTGGCCGCCTTCTTTCCACCAACTCCTAACTTCTTCCAGTGAAGCTTAATTGTCCCTCTTCCCCTCTCCAGATCCCCTCCGCTCCCAAGAAGCCTGACTCAGTTATATGCGTATCTCGAGAAACTGCTGCAGATTAGCTCTTTTTGCCAGTTCTCCCTGGAACTCTTGGCCTTGTATGGAGGGAGGGAGAGAATGGGAGTCCTCACTGGAAGCCATGGGAAGAATTGGAAGTTACATGCTGTATATGCAGTGTCCAGCACTCTG
Organism: Canis lupus dingo; assembly: GCF_003254725.2. Classification (NCBI taxonomy): domain Eukaryota; kingdom Metazoa; phylum Chordata; class Mammalia; order Carnivora; family Canidae; genus Canis; species Canis lupus. The sequence goes on along the minus strand of NC_064260.1, from coordinate 38,415,260 downwards.
ATAAACTGATGATTCTTAATCCAGATTTTTTTTTTTCCTGGTGGGGAAGGGACTTTTATTTTTTTGGAGAATGGGAAGTGTGAGTTCTTCCCTTTTCCCTGATGACTATTTTTGAATCAAAGAAGGCTGGCAACATTAGCACATTCCACCTGGCAAAGGCCTTTGAGTAAGTGAAGGTCTCCTAGAACTGAGATTAAGAAACCTTGCTCTCCTCATCTCCAGGGCAGGGACCATCATGGACCTACAGACTCCATCTCTTCTCCAAGCCTCATGCCAACCCTGGGCTGCTGCCATTGCCCCTTATTGAGGCTGTCCTTAATCTTCCTCTCCCATCCTGTGATAATGTCTGCTGACTTGGCCGGGCCATTTGCAAGAGGCTGTAGAAAGAGGAGAATGTGTCAAGGAAGACTTGGGTGAGAAGGAGCAGAAAGATGTCTTCTGGGGAGGAGAAGAAGCTCTAGGAGGAGCTAGTAGGAATGTACATGAATCAGTTAGTCTGAAACTGGCAGGAAGCTTTGAAGCTGGCTTCCCCCTGCCCTTACGTCTCCTTTTTCTACCCTGATAGCCCTGCCCTTCCCCTGCCTCTCCCCTGGATTGGTTGGCTGACAAAAGGACTTGATGTACATACTCCTGCCCCCTTTACCCATAAAAGGTGGAGATCACCCCTGGATTTGCCTCTTCATTGTGCCTTTGGCCTGGGGTCCATCTCCTCCTTCCCTTCCATGTGCCTTTCTTTGCCTCTGCGCTCTCATTTTCATGATTTTGCAAATTATATTTTGTTGCTTTCTTACCCACTATTGGCCCTAACTAGCAGAAAGGAGAGGTGACCTAGAGAACCTCAGATTCTCCATTGGGAGTTGGTAGAGCCTCTGATTTCAGCCATTCAGCTTTTGCTCAATAGTATGGTTGGGATTTTGCAAAAATCCTGTTCTGATGAATCTCAAAATATGGGAGGAGTGAGTGGTGCGACTCTTATTACTTAGCTGCCCAGAATTTTATCACCATCATCTCTGAAGGGGCTGGAGGGAAGTTGCATCTCTGCCCTCCCTCCCAGACCCCCTTTCCCCCACCCCCCAGTACCTCCTCCTTTCAGTTTAGTGTTTATTAGTGGGTTGGGCTAGAGGAATCAGCTGCTGTGCTGGTTGACTTTTTTTTTTTTTTTTAAACCCTTTTCCTTATTTGCCTTTTACTCCTCCCCTTAATCTAAAAGCTCTGTTCAATGCAACTGGAAATCTTTATCCTTCTCTCTCCCCCTCCCCTGATATTGAGGCTACGGGGTAGGAGAAAAGTGCACAACCCACCATCCCCTTCCCTTTCCCTATGCATTAAAATCCCTTATTTACCCTCTCCCCCATATCTTCCCACTCCTTTTCTGGCAAAAAGGAGCCTTTCCCCCTCTTTGACTCTAAAAACATACTGCACAGGGGAAATTGCCCCCATCTGGACCTGGCTCCACTCTTGGTTTCTCTTGTCCTCTTCTGCTCTTTTCCTGGTGCTCTTTTTCTTGGTGGGGTGTGGGTAATAGAACAGCCATGGGCTTTTGGGGACCTTTAACTATTATTTTTCTTTTTTGTTTATAAAAACACTAAACATTCAATTCCAGAGAACCAAAAATCCCACTTCCCCACCGAATACTACTAAGGGGCATGTCTTCTGCTCCATACCTTTCCTGTTTTTTCTTTCTCTCTTGTTAATGCTTTTAAAAACAAATGAGTTTTTTATATAAATAAAGTTTTTAAAGTGTGTATGTGGGGGGTCTGTGTCATTTCTTCACTTTAAGCTGTATCTTTTCCCTCCTTTCATCTTGGTTACTTCCTCATGTGTATCCGTGTCCTTCTCTCCAGAGCAGCCAGAAGGGGGTTGTACCGGGATGGATTTATTGTGAGCTCAATCCCAACTCTTACGAAGCAACACTCTTTTTAATTACATATGAAACATTTTTCCTCTGAAGATTCTTAAAAATTAAATGTGGCCGAGTATGGGAAGCTTGTTGCTAACTTAGAGATAGGAAACTAAAGTATAAGGAATTGATGACATTCTTAGTCACTGGAATTCTTTTGCAATATTTGACCCAACGAATGTTGAACAAAGCCCATTGCAATACATGGCCCTCTTGAACATTTAGCATTTATGACCAGAAGGTTAGAAGCTGGCCCTCTTGAACATTTAGCATTTATGACCAGAAGGTTAGAAGCTACCAACTCCAAATGCTCTCCTAATAAACATGAAAATGTGGAATTAAAAGGCTCATGTATATAAGTACTGAATACTGGGTCATAGTGTTGCTTTTCAGGCTATTGGCAATCCTCTAATAAGGGACAGACCTATAGCTGCTTTTGTGTCCTACCAAATATGTGGGTGGGCAGCAACCACTTGTTGGGTTGCTAGGGAACGTTTTTTACTGCGGAGGCCAAGGATTAAGACCTATGGAAAGAGACTTATTTTTCTGGGGCCCCTATTTCCTGTTATATAATTAAAAAAACTTGAGAATTTATGTAAAATGCTTGCTGTATGCCCAATCTTTAGATTAAAAATCTATAGCTTCTGATGATGGTCATGTCTCAATTTTGTTAAACTAGGTCTTGGGTATGAAAACTTTCTTGAGCTAGTGAGACCAGGAAATCTAAGCACGGTAGCTGATCCCTTTTAAAGCTTATGTCTGACAGTTGTAGTTTTGGACTAGAAGGATGAAGCACAGAGCCAAAAAGCTATCAGTTTACTTTCCAAAGAGGTTTGGTAGCTTCACTTGAGATGGTTTTCTATCACTGGGGAAAAGCCAGATTACTGGTGAATAGCCTTTATTTCTGTTACATTCTTTATATCCACTGACATTGAGCTATAAACAAATCTTCCTTTTCTCCCCTCTTCCTGGGTCGGTCCGTTTGTTTCATATCATTAAATATCTACTGAGCATCTTCTATGTTGTGGATGTTAGGGTTAGAGAATGAAATGGACACTTTCTCTTTACAACCTGTGAGAATCCTATGTGACTAAGATCTGTGGTCTTTTATTTATTTTTAAGCTCTATACCCAACATGGGGCTTAAAACTCCTGACCCCAAGATCAAGACTTGCTTACTCTACCGACTGAGCCAGCCAGCCACCCTGATTTATGGTCTTTTAAAAACATTTTTCCTCTCTGTACCTAAAATGAGGTGTTAAACAGAATGATTTGTAAAGTCCCTATATCTCTCAAGTGTCTTGACACTGACTTAGTAATGCTTTTGAAGTGTATTGGTATCTCTTGCTAACACCAACTTTAGGGATCCTGTGGATTTTGTCAAGATTTTTCAATGTACTCCTTGATCCTTTAGAGCCTGAGTTGTTTTCTGGAAGTGGTTATAGATGATGCTCCATCACTTTTCTGTCTCGGTGAAGTTTTGTGAACATGTTCGTGAAATAGCTAGCCATAATGGGTCCTGCTGTGACATACTTTCTGACAGCTGAAAGTTACGACTTCACTTGACCACTTGTTCTTTCTTGCTGAACTCTATAGTTACAAACTGGAAATACCTCTTCCAGGAAGAGCTAAGGACCAACCAGCCTTTCTCAATTTTGTCTTGTCTTTCTTGTAACTCTATAGTTACAAACTTGGTTACAAACTGGAAATACCTTTTCCAGGAAGAGCTAAGGACCAACCAGCCTTTCTCAATTTTGTCTTGTCTTTCTTCTTCTCCCCCTCCCCCCCCTTTTTTTTAAGATTTTACTTATTTATTCATGAGAGACAGAGAGGCAGAGACATAGAGGGAGAAGCAGGCTCCGTGCAGGGATCCCGATGTGGGACTTGATCCTGGGACTGCAGGATCACACCCTGGGCCGAAGGCAGGCGCTAAACTGCCGAACCACCCAGGGATCCCTCAATTTTGTCTGTCTATCTGAAGTATAGGATAGTAGAGATTCATCTTGGTATTTTCATGGATAGACTTAGTAGACCAATTAGACTTCACCTTCTGGATCTGAACAAGTGCAAAAAAAAATTACCTGGGAAGCTTGAAAAACGCAGATTCCTATGTCCCATTTCCAAAAGCTGATTGAATAGAGGCGACTGAAATCTTGATAAGTCACGTAGGTTATTCTGACATCTGTGGTCGGTTCATTGAAGGTTGAGATCCTGATGTAGTTAATGACTTGCTTAAGGTTCGATCCTCAACCTGAAATCTAGGATGACTGGCTCCAACTCCACTGGCACTGTTACTAGTTTCGTGGTGGGTGTGATGATAATCACAGTAAGGGAGAATTCATAGAAAAAACTTGATTTCAAAGGAATGAAGTGCTTACTGTTGAATTTTGAGGTAATAGTGATAGGCTGGTATATAGGTAGGAGAGACTTCTTACAAATCATCCCCTGTAGATAACATCCAGGTGGCTGAGAGGTGAAGCTAGTCCTTGATATGGGACCCAGTAGTGCAGAGAGGATCTTCTGGAATTGTTGACTTTGACCAACAGGTCACTTCTGGCTACAATGGGTACCCGAACTGGGGAGCATGGGGCTCCATTGGCCAAAGCCGAGGAGGTGTGTCTGGAAACAAATCCCTCCTGAGAAATGGCCTACCTCAAGAAAGCACAAAAGAGAAAAGACCTTATAGGAGGGAATGTCTTTTTCACAAAAAAGACTGACTTCCTGACTTTGCCGTTGTCTGACAGTGTGAGACAGATGGGTCTTCAGATGACCCACCCGGAATTTAGAGGCAGACACGGATGGAGAGAAAGCTGGAGGAAGTGAGGTAGGGAAAGCATGAGAACAATTGTTTTGGTCTTTCTGCATTAGAAGTGACCAGGACGAGTTATCCACAACTGTTTTGAGTCAAGAGCTATAATTTATACTTGTTAGTAGAAATTGTAAGAGCCATAAGCATTATTGTAAGCATGATGCTTTATTTTTAGCTAAGGAAAAAGTTCTCCATTTCTCTCCATATGCATCTCTGTTGTTGAAAAGGACCGGTTCTTCCACTTCCAGTGAGGATACAGAAGGGAATATTATCTTACTGTCTTTCTGCAGCAAACTCAGGTGCTAATGGGCATAGTCTGAATGCCCTAAGGTGGTTGCGCCTGAGGGAAACAAAATCTGGGTCATCCATGGTGAAATCATGTCAGGCACTTACTCTGCTCTTCACACCTTTTTCCCTTCACTTTTAAGGCAAGGCTAGCATTGGTCTTTTGCAAACTTTGGGCTCTGGATCTTTTTACAACCTAATTCTGTCAGACTCCAGGGTGGGCAGAGTGTACTACATATAGTTGGGACTAGTTCAGGCTTCTGTTGGCATTGTGGTGGATCATCTGAACTGTCATTTCAGCAGAAACAAGATGCTGGGTGAATGCATTTATAAATAATACTTATGAACACATTGATGAACAAGCATAAAAATAAGGAATCTACAGATCTTCAGAATGAAGTGAAAACTGGAATCCTAAGAACTAAGCAATTGCTAAAAGCTTGCTTTTCCCCAGAGTTTTTGCCAAGCTCAGCAAACTTTAAGCATCTATTTTAGTGACTCTACAGTGTGTGGGGAAGTAAGTTTTGCAGGTGACTCCAGGTAAGGCTTGGAATACCCTCAGTGTCAAGGTGAACAAGAAATGAACTGTATAGAAGGGAGCAGCAAGGAGCTTAGTTGTCTCAACCAAGGTTCTAGATGGAAGGAAAAAGAAGTACAGTATTTTCCCTTAGAATTCATAACCACAAGATGGTCCTCTGTGGGTTTTCAGTACCAAGTTTTTGTACACTGCCTGTGTGGTCCAAAACAGTTGTAAGTGGAGAATTTAAAGTGGTATTTAGTTATGCCTCCAGGTGACTTCCAGAAGCAGATGCAATCCCTGTAATGCTGCAGTTCCCATAGAGAAACTCCTAAGGTAAATGAGCAGTCCTGCTTCAAAATGATGATACACAAATAAGGCCCCATGAGTGAAAAGGATGGACCAAAAGACACAGAAGCTGATCTTTAAATACTTCAGATGTTGGCATTGTCACACAGATTGTAATGAAATAACATTTTGATTATAAACTAAAACAAGTTTGAAAATAGGACAGCAATCCAGATTTGAACAAAGCCGTTTTCAATTAGGAAAAAGTCAAACTAAAAACTCAGAAAGAATAGGTTGGAGAAGTTGAAGGGCTGCTAGTGAATTAGAAGATTGTTCTCAACAAATTATCCAGAATGAATTCCACAGAAGGAAAGAAGGAAGAATGGAAGACAGCAATGTTGTTGAGGTTGGGACAAGAGAGTAGAATTTAATGCACATTATGTGAAACTCCAGGAAGTAACAGTGGGAAGGAAGAGGCAATATCCAAAGATAGGATGGCTGATCAAATTTTCAGATTTGGTGAAAGTCACGAGACCTCAGATTTAGCAATCGCAATGAATTCCAAGCAAGATTTTAAAAAGCAACTCATTCCTAGAGACAGGGTGAAATGCAGAAAACTTAAAATCTTGAGCAACTAGAGTGAAAACAAACTATCTGTAGAAAATAGCCCAGATTGGTAACTTCTCAGCATCAATGGTAAAAGCCAGAATCCTTACCATTTATCCTGCTGAGAACAAAACTCTTATCATGGAAATTGACACTTAGTGAAACTTTTTAAAGAAAGAGGGCTAACTAAGAACATTTTCTGACAAAGGCAAGGTTTGCCACTCAAAAAAGGAAAAATCTACAGGATGTTCTTGAGGCAGAAGGAAAATGATCTCAAATGACAAACCAGATTCAAGGAAGGACACTAAACAAAGACTGGCAAATGTTGGTTAAAAGAAAGCATTACCTTAGAGCAGTATGCAATTGAGAGAGGGATATAGACTGGAATGAAAATACTGGACAACATTAGCATGTCAGTTGGGGTGATGACAGCACTAATTTTTACGTTCTTACATTCAGGGGGAAAGATACTAACAAGACTTCTGTGGAACCATACGTATTAGCTAAATAACTAAAGAATAGGTAGCCATATAAATTCCAAACCTTTCTTAGGAGGTGAAGAGCCTACCTCTATTTCACTGACCTGGTGCATAGTGTGTGGCCAACGAAGTAGATATGTGCAGGGAAAGAGCAGTGAGTCAAGTGTAAGAAGGGGAAAAAATAGATTCATTAAAGTGAAGTTAAAACTTAAATGAAGATTATTTGCTGGCTGGTATGTGAGTTGGTCAGCCTGACCTAAAAGACAAAAGATCAAGATGGAATTTATTTATTTATTTATTTATTTATTTTATGATAGTCCCAGAGAGAGAGAGAGGCAGAGACACAGAGAAGCAGGCTCCAGGCACCGGGAACCCAACGTGGGATTTGATCCTGGGTCTCCAGGATCGCGCCCTGGGCCAAAGGCAGGCGCTAAACCGCTGTGCCACCCAGGGATCCCAAGATGGAATATTTTTATGTTTTGTTGGCTTAGTTGCTGATCCCATGAGTACAAGCTCTTAACTTGCCTGAGTGGCCTCAACCTATCCTAATAGAGCTTGACTCAGAGTAGGGCTAGGCTAAGGATGGAGGCTGTCTCTGACATGAAGGAGATGTACCCTTTTGGGGGCACTACAAGTTGTGGATTAGAAGAGGTCAAGGGGGAGCACTCAGCTCTTCTAGCTCATCTCTGGGTCTTGGATCACTTCCTGGGCTCTACGATGGGCTTTAAGACTCAGGGATGTTGTTTCAAATCTTGGATTGTTGATACATCTCTTTGACACCTATTTGTAATATACATTTCTTTCTCTGATCCACTTAAAGCATGTGCCTCTGCAATGGAATGCATGGATTTTATAGGAGACAAAGATGTGCTAATAATGTCTCATTCAAGTGCCTCTATCTTTAATCCATTATTTTCTCTTTGTTAGGGTTAATGTCTCAAATCTAGCTCATAGGTTTTTGAGATGATTCAGAATGATAATATATATAAAAAAACTAAGCAGTAAACTCACGCCATGGAGATAGACTGCCTGAGTTCAAGTCCTTATTCTGCTACTTAGCTGGAGACCTCGGACAAATTTCTTAAGCTTTTGGTGTCTTTCATCATATGTAACATGGGAATAATAATACCTACCAGTAGGGTCTTTTTTTTTTAAAGATTTTATTTATTTATTCATAGACAGAGAGAGAGAGAGAGAGAGAGAGGCAGAGACACAGGCAGAGGGAGAAGCAGGCTCCATGCAGGGAGCCCGACGTGGGACTTGATCCCAGGTCTCCGGGATCATGCCCTCGGCTGCAGGCGGCGCTAAACCGCTACACCACCGGGGCTGCCCAGTAGGGTCTTTTTAAGATTTTATCCATGCATTTGAGAGAACACAAGCGAGGTGAGGGGCAGAGGGAGAAGCAGAGTCCCCATGAAGTGGTGAGCCTAATGTGAGGCTTGATCCTGGGACTCCAGGATTGTGACCTGAGCTGAAGGCAGACACCCAACTGACTGAGCCACCCAGGTGCCCCCAAGGGTCATTATGAAGATTAAATGAGATACTATAATTGTACTTAGAACACTGTGGGCATATAGACTATTACTATATTATTGTATCAAACACCAGGTACCTCTCTTCTTCATATATGTGTATATAATCTATGTTTAGCTGTGTGAGCACTCTTCTCAGCTATCATATCCAGCCCAACTGACAAGTGGTGCATATGTCTATCCTCTGGTTGAAGAAAACCTAGTAGTAGTAGTCCCTCTGGGTACTTACTGCCTCTTTGGTCCCAGGCCTGTTTTAGACATGAGGACCTTTAGGAATGAACCTTGCAGAATTCACATGAAGTGCTTAGAGACTACTTTGTCACAGGCCCAGGGAGACATGTCCCTTGAAGCCGGTAGTGCCTGTGACACACAGACTTCTCTGAACAAGAGATACTAGTTTTTCTGTATGTCTGAAGCCTTAATACCTACTATCCATATAGAACCCATGAGATACAAAGGGATTCAAGGAAAAGAATGAGTAAAAAGCTTCATGTAGGGATGCCTGGGTGGCTTAGCAGCTGAGCATCTACCTTCAGCCCAGGGCATGATCCTGGAGTCCTGGGATTGAGTCCTGCATTGGGCTCCCTGCATGGAGCCTGCTTCTCTCTCTGCCTGTGTCTCTCATGAATAAATAAATCTTAAAAAAAAAAAAAAAATCCATGTGTGTGGGGATGAGTGAAATAGGTGATGGGAATTAAGGAGCACACTCATGATGAGCAGTGGATGATGTATGAAAGTGTCAAATCACTGTTGTACACCTGAAATTGATATAACTGTTAACTAACTGGAATTAAAAGTAAACTCAAGCAATGTAGGAATTAAACAGAAAAATGAGTGTAGTAACTAGATGGAAGTCCGTGCTTTTATCTTGGTATATTTTTTACTGTTACTTTTTAAGGCAAAGATTTTATGAAAATGAATAAAGAACCTTAATAATAAAAAAAAGCTACCTGTATTTGCTGTATGCTAGGTCCTACGCTGGTGATAAGAGATGTTGCAGTGACCACACATCCTTATTCCCAAGGCACTTGTGATAAACTATCCTAAGAGCAAAGAGTTTTAAGCAGTAAAGTGACCAGGTCACTAGCTATAGAGAATAATAGTATGGAGGGTAAAGGACAAGATGACTGGTTAGAAGGAGCTGCAAGATTCTAAGCAAGAGATGGTGGCTTGGACTAGGCCACAGTGTAGAGACAAAAGTTTATCAATTTCAGGTCTGTTCTGTAATGATGGCAATAATAGCTAGTATTTAGTGCTTACTATTTCTGAGATGTTGAATTTTTTTAATATATTGACATTTAATCTTCCTATCAACCCCATAAGAGGGGAATGACATGAACATATATAGTAATAGCAAATATTTGGGACCAACCTTTGTGCTAAAGGCTTTATACACATTATTGTTTAATATTTACTACAACTTTTTATTATCTTCATCTTACAAATGAAGAAATGAAATCTAAGAGCAGTTAAGTAACTTGCATTTGGTTACATACAGTGGCAAAAGTCAGACTTTGACCAGATTTGTTGGATTCTAAATCCCATGGTTTTGGGGTTTGTTTTTTCTTTGTTTTGGTCTATTTTTTTTTTTTTATTATTGTGGTATAGTTGACAGAAAACGTTAGTTTTAGGTGTCTAACATCATGATTCGATATTTGTACACATTGTAAAATGATCATCACAGTAAGTCTAGTTAATATCCATTACCAAGCATAGTTGAATTTTTTTTTCTTGTGATCTTGTAAGATCTACCCTCCTGGCAACTTTCAAGTATGCAATACAGAATTATTAAGTATTGATGTATAGGGTAACCTATAGGTCAGACTTTAAGCTGTGAGAAGATCTAAGCATCTAAACACAAAGTATTTGTGTGAGAAGAGCAGAGGGTTTAGATTCCAACTCTGGTGTCACATCAATATTTAGGAAGGGAAGGGAGATTCTGAAAAGAAAAAAAAAGTATCAAGAGAGGTTTGGAGAGTCTGTTTCCGAGAAAGTTTGATATCACTAGGGGCTTGAAACTAGAGAACTGCTTGGCTTAGAGCACTTTTCTCTTAAAAGAACCCTGCAGGGGCACCTGGGTGGCTCAGTCTGTTGAGCATCCGACTCTTGATTTCAGCTCAGGTCATGACCTCAGGGTTGTGAGATTGAGCCCCATCAGCTTCTGTGCTCAGTGGGGAGTCTTCTTGAGGATTCTCTCTCCCTCTCAAATAATCATAAAAAAAAAAAAAAAAAAAAGGTCTGCATGGTTTCCCAATGCAAAGAGAAGTAACACAACAAATAGTATGGTTTACTTTGATCTGTTCCATCTCTGGATATGTTTTTCTTCTGATCTTCCATTAGTGTTTATATGGATGTTGGTTTGAAGTCTAGGGTCTGGGGTTTTGGAACCCTAGAGGGCATGGATTCAATTTTTTAACTCTTCTTCCCTCTGGTGTAAAACTAAGGTTCAGTATCTTGAAGGACCACTGTATCAATTGGACGAAATGGGCAATATCTCATATTCTTCCTACTTTCATCCATGTACCTGCCTATTGTGTCTTATCTCCCTACTCCTCTTTTTCTTGCCCCTTGATCCCTCTCTTTCTTTGCTTTCCTCTTCATTTCTCTTCCACTACAACTCTAGTTGCTGCTACTCCAGGCCTGCACTACCTGGTAGCTTATCAAGAATCACAGATCTCTAGCTCAGTGTCTCCCTGCTCAGAAATTTTGTCACTTTAAGAATGGTGAGCATAGCCAATACAGCAGAGCCATCTTTCATCCTGTGACTACGAGAAGGAAGCCACTTCATGGGAGGTTGCCCTTGTAGCAAGTCTTCCCTGCAGAGCAGAGATTCCCAGCTCACTCAGATAGGAATCTTGCAAAACTGGCAGGACTGGGATCCCTGGGTGGCGCAGCAGTTTGGCGCCTGCCTTTGGCCCAGGGCGTGATCCTGGAGTCCTGGGATCGAATCTCACGTCGGGCTCCCGGTGCATGGAGCCTGCTTCTCCCTCTGCCTGTCTCTGCCTCTCTCTCCCTCTCTCTGTGTGACTATCATAAATAAATAAAAATTTATAAAAAAAATAAACTTGAATGTTAAAAAAAAAAAAAAACTGGCAGGACTGACTTGAAACGCACATCCATTCCCTTTACTTTTCCATCCATAGTTCTTACTCTGTGGCTCACTGTGATTCCAACAGACTTCCTGTCACATCACCCCATGCTTTCAGGGGTCAAATGGGACCAAGCTGGAGACTTGTCCTTGCTGAGTAGTTCTCCACCTATGAGACAGTACAAGTAAAACATCAAGCACAGAGCACAGCAAGTGCTGAATATGAGTACATGGTAGCCACCTGCGACAGAAGAGATAATGAATGGGTGCTCTTTGTTGGCAGAGCCCATCACCACCAGGCTTTTCTACCTCTGCAAGAGGGCATGCACATTCAGCAGCGTATATCTTAACCCCATCCGACCACATACATTGATTTTTTAAAAAGTCTTGGTTTAGGGGCACCTGGGTGGCTCGGGCATCTGCCTTCGGCTCAGGTCTTGATCCCAGGGTTCTGGGGTCGAATCCTGCATTAGGCTCCCTGCTCAGCAGGTTGCTTGCTTCTCTACAGCTCCCCCTGCTTGCTCTCTCAAATAAGTAAAATACTTTAAAAAATAAAGAAATCTTGGTTTAAATGATAAAAGCTTACATAGCTTTTTTCTCCCCCATAATTTAATACAGTAGATTATTGAAACTAAATCTCTTCACTCCCTTTCGTATCACTCCTCAGGGAGAACTACTGACAATTTGTTGCACATTCTTCCAGATTCCTTTCTATATGTGCTTTGCAACATATACTTCTTTTTAACGAAATTAATGTATGCATGCTATACATATTATTCTACAATTTGTGTTTTCCCATAAAAATATGGACATCTTTCTTTTTTCTTTTTCTTTCTTTCTTTTTTTGACATCTTTCTACTACATCTAGGTCTACCTTGCTTTCCTCATGATTGGCCAGTTTACTTCTGTAAGTCTACTATAATGTTATTTAGATCCTGGCACATTCCTGCTTCTGGGCTAACATGGAACCCAACAGCTCAATTCTTCAGAAGACTGAGCGCCCACGATCCTGTGATTAGGATGAGCAGACCTCTCCTCTGCTCGTCCCTTTCTCAATGGTTCAACTTATCAATGTCCTCACCCCACCTCCTCAAAGGATTTGGGAATAAGCGTCCTACTGCTCTGTGCCCCTGGGCAGAGATGCTAAGCATCATACCCTCTCCATTCCTCAGAACACATGGAAGGTTTTGACTTTTTTACTTAGATTTCATTCAAAGATTAGAGTTGCTCTGTCTGCCATCTCCAGGCATGATCTGAGTGCAGAAGCAGAAAGTAGGATGTAGTTGACTTTGAGTCCTGGCCAGCCAGTTGAAGGCTGCAGCTGACTTGCTATTGATGGAATTCCTAGGGCCCTGGGCCCACTTAATTCTTACTATGTCTTTGTACTTTTGAGAGGACAGGCTTTGAGCTCTCCTCTCTTGGTCTGGTTAATGTCTGACTATGGGCACTTGGTAACTCCGCTCAGACTTCATCTTTACTTCTTGTAGAGTGTCTTGAATTCTGCTATTCTCATTCCAGTGATGGTTACCTCATTGCCAATCAGTTGCTTTGTAACTTGCATTCTATATAATGTCACTTAAATGATACTACTTTTCTAAACAAATCCTGACTCCGTTAGTATTTTATTCATTCTGCAAATATATGTTCAATAACTATTTTATAACCAAAGCCATTCCTGTCTTTGAGGAGTTGCAGTCCCAGGGATGGAGGCATTAGATTTGAGTTAATGAGATAAGCGTTATTATAATGATAATTTTCTAGCGTTATAAGAGGGGTAAACTCTGCTGGGAAGGAGGGCAAGGCTTCACTGAGGCGATAATTTAGTTTGCTTTTAAAGGATATTTAGGATTCCACAAATTGGAGAAGATGTGAAGTCATGCAGGTCAGGTGGAATGATATGCAAAAGTACAGAAGTGTAAAAGGAATATGGTTCACTGAGTATCCTAGTAGGTGAGGGGAAGTTTCTCTTTATAGGAACATTTTATCTAATAAATGACAGAGTGATCAAAGTAGAATATCACCACTTTGCAATCTTCAATAACTAGATCTTGAGCATTGAGCATCAACAGCTGCTAATGTCACAAAAGGAGCCAATCAGACACCATATGCAAAGTGGTTCTGAAAAAGAAAAATCCTGAATCTGATCAAATCTCTGGATCCAATTATTATTTTATAAGAAATACAGAGGATAGAGGAAATGTTAAACTATACCATGGGGATGCAACTAGCAAAATGGGGGAATTTATAAAACAAGTGACCCAATTTATAATGATAGCATTATACAGTTATGTTGTAATGATATAACAATTTAATAAAAAAGGAAAAAAGATGAAAGGATACCTACAGGTGAAAAGAAAGTCATCAATTCATCTTATACGTGAGTCTTATTTGGATCCTGATATAAAGATGATATGAGATAATTAGAAATTTGAACACTTGGATACTTGATATTACCAAGAAATTATTATTTTTTAGATGTGACAGTGATATTGTGGGTTATAATTAATTTCTTGTCACTGTGAGCAATGTGATGAAATTTTAATGGATGAAATGTTATGAGGAATTTGCTTATAAGTAGTATGGGGTAAGAGTAGAGGGGGAGGTATTAAATAAGATTGTGAGCTGATAACCACTGAAGCTGGGCTATGGGTATATGGAGGTTTATTATAATATTCTATTTGATTTTTATGTGTATTTGTAATTCCCTATGATAAAAAGTTTATTATTATTATTATTATTTTAAGTCGTGATAACCAATTTGGGAACTAATTGTTCCAGGTAGCTGAGGCATGGGAACACATAGGTAGTAGCAAGACATGGGATTTGCAAGGGGGTGGCAGTGGCAGCAATGGTGCTTGGGTTATGAAGTTCTTTTCATGTCCTGCGCAGGCAAATGCATTTCAAACCACCATGGAGACCTGAGGTTCTGTGGTGGTGCCTCCTGAGCAGCCACAAAGACAGGAGAGTGGGGTTGAACAGAAGATACACCAGTTCACCTACATATTTTAACAGCTTTGCTTCTGCCTTATTAAATTGGGCTTCTGGGTAATATTTCAAAACAAGATTCTGAGGCTTTAAAAAGGTTCTCTAGCCACTGGGGGAACAACTGAATATTTTAAAGGTTATCACTTGAGCTGTAGTACAGAAGATCGGAGGTAGGGAAATTAGCTATGGGACTATTGTGATACTACAAATGAATGAGAAATTTGTTTTGAGAGGAATTTAGCTAATAAAGATTTGGTCTAGGAGGTAAAAACATTCTATGATAGTGTGTGCAATCCTCGGAAGAAAAACAGAGAGGGTGAGGAAATAACGCTCGCTCTTCAGGCAACAAAGTCAGTCTCTGAGCACCTACTTGAGTACGGGCTGTACTCCAGCTCCCTCTAATAGCCCATTCTTGGCCCAGCACTAGGAGAGCTCCCATCCTGGCTGCAGTCTCACCCTCACTGATGAGAGAGTCTTAGCCTGGTTCTATGCACCATAACCAACGGTGTAGGGAATGACGCCAGTGGTTTGGGCCAATGTGACCACTTCTGTCCTCTATGCCCCTGTCTCAACTACAGCTGCTTCAGATAAACCCCCACCACACCTACCTGACCGGACTCTAGCTTAGTATAGCAGCTTCAACTCCAGACTGTAAGACCCAACGGTGAACTCACTTTTATTCCCTTATCTCTGCAATCCAGGGATTTCTCTTCCTGGGAAAATCCACTGACCTTCCCTCCTATTACTCTCCCTTGGAGCTCATATCTCTCTGATCCCTGTGCCAAGCCACACACCCATGCACCAAGTTGCCTATGGCTAATTAAAATAAGCTATTGGTGTTCCAGACTTACAGGTGAAAATGGCTTAGTCACATCTCTCAGGGGCCTCCAGCCATTGGCTTTCACTCTTCCTGATGGTTTGGCTTTGTGGGCTGTTTTTTGTTTTTGTTTTTTAAACTTTGCCCTTGCCCCTCTGACTTGATGCTTGAACGAAGCCTCCTTAGTTGTTTTTGTGGTTCTAGGGTGTATCTTAGCCTTCTTAATCAGGATGGTTCTTAGCCTTCTTAAATTATGGAACTCCTTGAGAATCTGATGATAGTTATGGACCTTCTCTAGAAAAGTGTGCACACAGCATTTTGTGTACAAATTCAGAGTCTACATTTTTAAAGCTGTGCTAGGTGGATCCACTGAAACTTTTTGGTGGTGGTGGTGAGGGCTGCTTGATAAACACAGTGTTCTTGGATCTACCCCAAACACATTAACTCAGAATTTTTGGAGGTAGAGCCTAGGAACCAGCAATTCAAACAATATCCCTGGTGACTCTTAAGTATGCTAAAATTTGAGAAATATCTATTTCATCTTCTCCACCCAACTATTTAACTATGCACAGAGGTTCAAACTCTGCAGTCTAGGTTCTCATTCAAAGAAAACAACTACAGTTGACCCTTGAACAATGCTGGGGTTAGGGGTAGTCAAAAATCACGTGTAACTTTTGATTCCCCCAAATTTAACTACTAATAGCCTACTGTTGACTGGAAACCATATTGCTAATATAAACAGTCAACATAGTTTGTATGGTATATGTGTAAAATCCTGAATTCTTACAATAAAGTAAGCCAGAGAAAAGAAAATGTTATTAAGAATATCATAAGAGAAAATACATATATAATACTGTATTTATGAGAAAAAAAATCAATCTCTAAATGGACCCATGTAGTTCAAACTCAACAGTCAGTTGTACTGTTCTGCAGTGAAGCCTCTTCTAGGAGAAGCTTGGGAATTTGACACTGGGGTGGAGTCTCCTTCATTTTCAGGCACAGCTCTGGATTTGGAGAGCCACAGTATTCTGTCCCAGAACGCCACATTTCCTCTTTTCCTTTTATCCATCTTTCATCAATTCTTTCTGTGCTCACTTTCCCCAATCCAGAGTGCAAGCTCCCCTGTTCTGGAGATTCAGATTCCCACCCAAAGCAAGATGTCCTGTGCTTTTGCGTTTGCGTCATTGGGGGTGTGTCATTCCTGTGGATAGCCAGTGGTTCAGAGTGAGAGCACCTGGCGGGGGTGGTGGTGGAGGATACAGGAAGCAGGTTTGCAAAGTTCTACACACCAGCTCTATCTTACTAGTTTGAAACTGATGGCAAGAGTAGGCCAAATCATTGGGTAGC
This sequence comes from Canis lupus dingo, assembly GCF_003254725.2. Lineage (NCBI taxonomy): Eukaryota > Metazoa > Chordata > Mammalia > Carnivora > Canidae > Canis > Canis lupus. The sequence goes on along the minus strand of NC_064260.1, from coordinate 38,398,608 downwards.
TTTCTCTTAATTGATTCCTTTTACTGGCTGTTTAAAAAAACAAAAACAAAAGCAAAACCCCTTTAAATGTAATAATTGAAAACAATTTAGAAAGTGCAAAAAGTTTTTTTACAAAAGGCAGAGCGTAAATCCATTGTAATCCTAGGCCCTGCCACCCTGAGGCAACCACTATTAACATGTTGGCACCCTTCCACCAAGTGTTTTTCTATTAAAAAAAAAAAACTTGATAGAGCTTCTACAATATAAACACTGCTTCTCTTATCTGACATTGTTTTATAACACTTCCCAGCTAATTCTTCAAGACCATAATATTTTTTCATGGCTGCATGATATTTAATCAAATGGATATACCATTATTTATTTAACTTTTGCTCGGTTGTTGGATACTTAGGTGTAATACTTATGTATAGTATTATAAATATGCCATAATAAATATGTTTGTGCCTAAATCTTTGTCATCTGGATTATTTCCTTTGAGGAGGAATTTCTGAGTTAAAAGTACTGAACTGTTTTCCAGAAAGGTTAGCTCGATGGGAGTGGCTTACCACACTTGGAAGTTGCACTACACAACAAAAAACACTTCAAAGGGCTCCCACACAAGCAAGATACTACAGTAAGTGGTGGGTAATTAGGGTTGAAAGGCCGAGATGGGGATCCCTGGGTGGCGCAGCGGTTTGGCGCCTGCCTTTGGCCCAGGGTGCGATCCTGGAGACCCGGGATCGAATCTCACGTCAGGCTCCCAGTGCATGGAGCCTGCTTCTCCCTCTGCCTGTGTCTCTGCCTCTCTCTCTCTCTCTGTGACTATCATAAATAAATTAAAAAAAAAAAAAAAAAAAAAGAAAGGCCGAGATGGTTGTAAACAACCCCCTTGTCCTCCTCCAAGGAGGGATCTATCTACTCTTAATACTAGAAGCATAACTTTTCAATCCTGCACCACTGTCTCTCAGACTTGAGGTTGAGTAAGCATCCTGACAAGAGTTTTGGACTCTGACCCCAAAGCTAGTTTGCCACTGTTATTCTAAATTCTCTGGAGACTTGCCTCTGTTGTGTTCTTTCTGCTGTGGCGGCTGCTCTTTCTCTGGCACTTCTGAGACTACTGTTGTCTTGTTCCCATGCTGTTCCAGCCTGGAAATTGGAGAAGTGCCTTATTGGCCAACTCTGGAATCCTCAGTTCTAGTGACCAAGGGGCTTTACTCTTTCAATTTCTTACAGTTCCCTCCATTCAGGAACTTGGAATGCATTCCTCTGAGTATGAGCTGGGGAACAAGAGTCTCATGCAAATAAAATTGCAGCATCCTATCCTTTCCTAGAGCTCCTGAGGTGTGTTTGCACCTGCCTCCCACAGGCTTTTGCCCACTATACCCCAATTAATAAGTGATTAATTAATCTCTAAAATTTCTTAAGGCTAAACTGTTTGAAAAATTGGTAGATTAAATTCAGATTATGTTCTGACATAGGTGAAAAACACTTGGGAACTTGTCCTCTTTCTTTCTATAAGCAGTTGCATGACCACAATTTAGCCTGTGTACTCTCCCTAATTCTCATAAAATGAGTCATTCGGGCATTGTAGTATTTAGGTTCCTGTCAACTCTGACAGTCTATGTTCTGAAAGAGAATAGATTTGTTTGTTTTTAAAGATTTTATTTATTAATTTGAGACAGTGTGTGTGTGGAGGGGGAGTGGGGGAAGGAACGGAGGCAGAAAGAATCTCAAATAGACTCTATGCAGAGTGTGGAGCCCAACCCTGAGATCATAACCTGAAAACTGAAACCAAGAGCCAGAGGCTCAACTGACTGAGCCAGCCAGGTGCCCCAGGAATAGACTTGTTTTTAAAGTTCACCACACAAACCAGGGACATAGAAGGCTAAGAATAAAGATGAACTTATTGGGTGATGAGTAGATCAATTGTAATTCAAAATGTAATGGATACCAACACAGAAATAGGTCCTACTGTACCTAAGAGTATGATAAAGCATCACAAATGAGGGAAGAAAAGTCAGTAGATGATGTTGGGATGATGGAGTTAACAATTAGGAGAAAAAAAAATCTTTTTAGTGTTCTACACAATGATTTCACCACTCTAAAAATCCTTGATGCTCTCCCTAATTCATCCCTTCCTTCTCCTGACCCCCTGGCAATAACTGATTTTTTTTTTAAGATTTTATTTATTTATTCATGAGAGACACAGAGTCAGAGAGAGAGAGAGAGAGGCAGAGACACAGGCAGAGGGAGAAGCAGGCTCCATGCAGGGGTCCGACGTGGGACTCGATCCGAGGTCTCCAGGATCACACCCTGGACTAAAGGCAGTGCTAAACCACTGAGCCGTCTGGGCTGCCCAATAATTGATTTTTTTTTTTTTTTTTTACTGTTTCCATAGTTTTGCCTTTTTCCAGACTGTCATGTAATTGGAATCATACATTGTGTAGCCTTTTGAAATGGACATTTTTCACTTAACAATATACAAGTTTCCTTCATGTCTTCTCATGGCTTGATAGCTCTTTTTTTAAAAAGGGTGTTTACAATATTTCATTGTATGGATATGCCACAGTTTGTTTATCCTTTCGCCTACTGAAGGATATCATCATTGCTTCCAAGTTTTAGCAGTTCTGAATAAAGCCATTATAAGCATGCATGAAAGTATTGTGTGGACATAAGTTTCCAACTCATTTGGATAAATATTAAAGCGTGTTTTTATTGGATCACATGGTAAGAGTATGTTTAGCTTTGTAAGAAACGGCCCAACTGCCTTCCAAAGCATGTGTACCATCTTGCATTCCCGCCTGCAATGTACAAGAGTTCATGTTGTCCCACATCTTCACTAGCATTTGGTGTTATCAGTGTTTTGGATTTTAGCCATTCTAATAGCTATATAATGGTATCTCCTTTTTTTTTTATCTCTTTTTTTTTTAATTTGCATTTCCTTAATGATAATGATGTTGAGCAGCTTTTCATGTGCTTATTTGCTACCTGTATGTCTTCTTCATCAAGGTGTCTTCTTAAAACTCAACCATAACAAAACAAACAACCCAATTTCAAAATTGGCAAAAGATCTGAAAGACACCTCATTGAAGAAGACATATAGATAGCAAGTCAGATCTTTTGCCAATTTTGAAATTGGGTTGCTTGTTTTCTTATGGTTGAGTTTTAAGAGTTCTCCATATATTTTTGGGGTGCCTGGCTGGCTCAGCTGGTAGAGCATGAGACTTTTGATCTCAAGGTTGTGAGTTTGAGTCCTATGTTTTGTATAGTGATTAATTAAAAATAAGATCTTAAAAAAAAAGAAAAAAAGTCTTTAAAAAAATAAGTGTTCCCCATATATTATGAATAACAATCTTTTTTCAGGTAAGTATTTTGCAAATATTTTCTTTCAGTCTATGGCCTGTCTGAAATTTTTTTTTAACTTACAAACTTTTAAATGGTAGAATTACAAAATAAGAAAAGATATGTTAAAGTACTCAGACATCTAATAGTTCTCTACATAAATAACCAGAATAAATGGGAAACTGTTGACTCTTGTTAGTAACAAAATAAATGCAAATGAAAATGAAGATAAGGTTCTCTCACTTTGGGGACTTATCAAATTAGCCAAAGAATTTCCAATGCTAATGTCTTATATGTATTGAAAGATATTCATACATTGCTGATGTGTCTAAATTTGCTAATAAATCAAGGTCTCTTAAAACGTCAACAATGAAGCATAGTTGTTAAGAGTGCAGACTTTGGAGTCATAAAAACGATCATAAATCCAACTCTGTCCTTGTTCTTAATATTGAGAAAACAATGCTGCCCATCTTGTGGGGGTGTTGTGAGGTCTAAATGAGAGTGTACCTATAAGATACTTGGAAGGGCAACTGGCACATGCTAGAAGCCCTGTGAATATTAGTTTTTGTCATTATTAGTAGTAGGTTAGTTGTTGAGTCAGTGATAGCAGGAGGTTTTCCTGGTGCTCTTCAGATCCTCATACATGGACAGTGATCTACCCAAAAGGGAAGGGAAACTTCACCAAGGTGAGTACCAGCTGCATGCAGAGTCCGTGACAGAAGCCTTTTCTTACCTTGTCTCATCTAATGACACAACATCAAGGAGGCTGATACTATTGTCTTAACTATTGAGACAAGAAAACGGACTGAAAGGACAGACTTACCCAAGGTCACACAGTAAGTGCCAGAGCTGAACTTGCAACTCAGTTCTGTCTGATGCCATGCTCTTTCTTTTCTATTATTATTTTTTAAAAGATTCTTTTTACCTTTTTTTTAAAAAAAGATTTTATTTATTTACTCGTGAGAGACACAGAGAGGGAGAGAGAGAGGCAGAGACATAGGCAGAGGGAGAAGCAGGCTTCATGCAGTGAGCCCGATGTGGGACTCAATCCCAGGACTCCAGGATCACGCCCTGAGCCGAAGGTGGATGTTTTACCGCTGAGTCACCCAGGCGGCCCTATTTTTTTTTTTTTTTTTACTTTTAAAAAGGATTTTATTTATTTATTTGAGAGAGAGAGAGCATGTGCAAGCAAGGGGAAGAGCAGAAAGAGAGGGAGAGAGACAATCTCAAGCAGACTCCCTGCTTGGCTCAGAGACCTGTACAAGGCTTGATCTCATGATCCCTGAGATCATGAGATAATGACCTGAACTAAAACCATGAGTCAGTTGGTCACTCAACCTATTGAGCCACCCAGGTGCCCTCTTTCCTATTTTTAATGAGTAGGATATTCAAACAACGTAGAAGCTAATAAAATATCAAAGCTTTTCTTTTTTGCCTCTCCACCACCACTCTTATTTTCATTTTCCACAGAGAAACATCCGCTGTTAAGAGTTTTTTTTTTTCTTTTTTTAAAAAAATATTTTATTTATAAACACAGAGAGAGGCAGAGACACAGGCAGAGGGAGAGGGAGAAGCAGGCTCCATGCAGGGAGCCCAAAGTGGGACTCGATCCCGGGTCTCCAGGATCACACCCCAGGCTGCAGGCGGCACCAAACCGCTGTGCCACCGGGGCTGCCCTGTTAAGAGGTTCATCCAGAAACTTTCCTATATGTTTATGTGCCTAAAGATAGATACCTCTAAGTACACAATTTCCTCTCTTCCTTCCTCCCTCCTTCCCTGCTTCCCTTCATTTCTTCCTTCTTCCCTCCCTCCCTTCCTTCCCTTCCTTTTTTTTCCTTCCTTCCATCCATCACTCCTTCCTTCTGTTCATCAGTCATTTCTTCCTTCTAATCTTCCTTCCTTCATTAAAGTTATGGTTCTATGTGTATTGTTCTGAAACTTAGCAATATGCTTTGGGCATCTGCTCATATTAATCTTAATCATAGTATTCTATCATATGGCCCCACTAAATTTATTTATTCTTTTTCCTATTGATGGACACTTTGGTTGTTTCCAATTTTTGGTCTTTCAGAAATGTTTCATTTAATATTATTTTGACCATCTTTATATATATGTGAAAGTAGCTCAGTAGTATAGATTTCCAAAATTGGAATTGTTTGATAAAGCAAATCCCCTTACACATCATGTTGGATTTTGGTCCTGCTTGGATCTTATGGCAGTGATATAAATAAAGCATTTGTGATGCTTACCAGAAAAAGTATAATGACAACACTAGGCTTATTTTCTCCAACTTCCACCCTCATTCCATCATATTCTGGTGACCTGGGCCTATTCCAAAGTCAGAGAAGGAGGAGTCCTTTCATGAATTAGGGAGTGATAGAGAGATATTACTACTTGGCCGTCTCCTTTAGCCTCTTAGAATGAATGTCACTCAGTTGTTCTTCTAAGCTTCTTACTTACATCTTGCCAATGGAATGGCAAGGAATTGTGATGAGTTCTACGGGTTCATGCTTCTACTTTTATCCCCTATGACTACCTTAGATTATGAGCATGTATGAGAGGATGCAGAGCCAGAGCTAGCTATAAGATGTATATAGCCTAGGATCTTGAAGAACTTGAATTGTGCCACATGCATAGGCAAGCTTCAGACCCTTGGTATATTTTTATCCATTTTTATCCACCGCTTTGATGCAGACCAAAACATTAACATGAATTCAGCTGTATGCTCATGCCTTTGGTAGCTGACAGTGTGCTGAGAACAGTGGTAAGAGACTTGTACAGAAGTTATAGAGATAATAGCAATAGGTATGCAAAATTTTGGGAACTTTAAAATCGCAAGCCTTGCCATAGCAATCAAGAAAAAGAAAGAAAAGGAATTCAAATTGGTAAGGAAGAAATAAAATTTTCACTGTGTGCTGATTACATGATATTATATTTAGAAAACCCTAAAGACTCCACCCAAAACTTCTAGAACTGATAAATGAATTTGGTAGAGTCACAGGATATAAAATCAATGTACAGAAATCTGTTGCATTTCTGTACACCAGTAACAAAGCAGCAGAAAGAGAAATTAGGAAAACACTCCCATTTACAATTGCACCCAAAATAGTAAGATACCTAGGAATAAACTTAGGAATAAACTTAGTCAAATAGGTAAAAGACCTGTATCCTGAAAATTATAAAATGCTGATGAAACAAATTCAAGATGACACAAAGAAATGGAAAGACATTCCATGCTTATGGATTGGAAGAACAAATATTGTTAAAATATCTATACTATCACCCAAAGCAATCTACACATCTAATGGAATTCCTATCAAAATACCACCCATGTTTTTCACAGAGCTAGAACAAACAATCCTAAAATTTGTATGGAACCACAAAAGACTATGAAGGGCCAAAGCAATCTTGAAAAAGCAAAGCAAAGCTGGAGACTTCACAATTCCCAACTTCAAGTTATATTACAGGGCTGTAGTAATAAAAAGAGTGTGGTACTGGAACAGAATAGAAAATCCAGAAATGAACCCACAATTCTATGATCTATTAATCTTTGACAAAGCAGGAAAGAATAACCAATGGGAAAATGTTTCTTCAACAAATGGTGTTGGGAAAACTGGACAGGAACATGCAAAAGAATGAAATGGGGCCACTTTCTTTTACCATACACAAAAATAAATTCAAAACATTAAAGACCTAAATGTGAAACCATAAAAATCTTAGAGGAGAACACAGGCAGTAACCTCTGACACAGGCCATATCAACTCTTTTTAGATATGTGTCCTGAGGCAAAGGAAACAAAAGCAAAAATGAGCTTTTGGGACTTCATCAAAATAAAAAGCCTCTTCACAGTGAAGGAAGCAATCAATAAAACTAAAAGGCAGTATATGGAATAGGGAAAGATATTTGCAAATGACATCCTTGATAAATGGCTAGTATCCAAAATACATAAAGAACTTATTAAATTCAACACCCCCAAAACAAATAATCTAATTAAAAAATAGGCAGGAAACATGAATAGATATTTTTCCAAAGAAGACATCCAGATAGCTAATAGACACATGAAAAGATGCTCAACATCACTTATCATTAGGGAAATACAAATCAAAACTACAATGACATATCACCTCATACCTGTCGGAATGGCAAAAGTTAACAACTCAAGAAACAACAGATATGGCAAGGATGTGGAAAAGGGGAACCCTCTTGAACTGTTGATGGGAATCAAACTGGTGCAGCCATTCTGGAAAACAGTATGGAGATGCCACAAAAAGTTAAAAATAGAACTACCCTATGACCCATCAATTGGAATATATATATATATATATATATATATATATATATATATATATTATCCCTATGTTTATAGCAGCATTATTTACAACAGCCAAGATATGGAAGCAGCCCAGGCATCTATTAATTGATGAATGGATAAAGAAGATGTGGAATGTATGTACAATGGAATATTACTCAGCCATAAAAATAATGAAATCTTGCCATTTGTAATGGTATGGATGGAACTAGAATGTATTATGCTAAGTGAAATAAGTTAGAGAAATCAAATACCATATAATTTCACTCATCTATAGAATTTAAGAAACAAATGAACAAGCAAAGGGGAGAAAATAACAGGGAGAGGGAGAGACAGACAAAGCATGAAACAGACTCTTAACTATACAGAAAAATTTGATGGTTACCAGAGGGGAGATGAGTATGAGGATGGGTTAAATAGGTGATAGGGATTAAGGAGTGCACTTGATGTAATCACCACTGGGTGTTGTATGGAAGCGTTGAGTCACTATATTGTACATCTGAAACTAATATTACACTGTATATTAACTAACTGGAATTAAAAACATAAGAAAATAATGATCTAGTACAAAAAGTAAAATAAAACCAAAAAGGTTTGTGAGAGCTGAGCATCAGGAATGGGGGTTTGGAAGGAAATGAAATGATATGTAATAACTTATGTAATACTCAGGTAATATATTAGTAATATATGTTATACTTCAGCAATATTTTTGACAGCTCCTAACTTTTATATTCCATGACTTGTGGATTGAGATGCAACATATGATATGGTGTGTTAGAAAACTGTTATGTGGGGATTCACTTCTGGAATGTCAGTGTGAGCAGTGTTAAAGAGAAACAGAGATGAGTGCTAGTTAAAAGTAGTAAAGGGAGGGGATGCCTGGATGGCTCAGTTGGTTAAGCATCTGACTCTTGATCATGATCTCAGGGTTCTGGCATCAAGCCCCATGTCTGGCTCCGCACTTAGCAGGGAATCTGCTGGAGATTCTCTCCCTCACCCTCTCCTTCTGTCCCTCCTCCTGCTCTTTCTCTAAAATAAATACATCTTAAAAAAAAAAGTAGTAAAGGAAGATTTTATCCAGTGATATTACAAATGGGAGGGAGGCTTCTGTATAGGATTGAGTTCAATTCCAAATACAATAAGGACACATGGACTATAGAGCTGAGAAGCAGAGTGAAGGGGTCAATGGATGGACTATTACTAGGTAATAATCAGGGTAGGCAGGTTCTTGGTAAACTGACTTCACAAAATACTTAACAGGCCAAAATACTTAACAATACAGGCCAAGGTGACCAGGTATTAAGATGGGAGAGGAGGAACTTGATGAGATATCAAAGGTGTTCGGATCTCAAGGGTAAGGGATTGGGTTAGCAGGATTTTTTGCTAAGACTATTTTCAGGGGCCAAGGACAGGGCCTAAGGACAAGAACTTTTTGAAGAGGGGCCTCAGAAAAGCCTGTCTAAAATTTGGTCAAGGAGCATCTTTGTCAGGAGTTCCATGGACCTGCTTCACAGTCAAACAGGCATAACTGGTCAATATCATAAAAAACAACAACTATTTAAGGTCTTGCAATGGTTTTTAGGACATACAATAAATTAAGAAACATTTATTCAAGAAAATCTACTTGTTAAGAACAGCAAGTCTGTGGCCTTTGAACTATGACCTTCCCTCCCTTCCCTGTCCCAGCTCAGCCTGAAGGAAACACTACCCCAAGACTCCAGCAAAGAATACAATGCTCTCTCTTCCCCCAGTTCCCTGTTTAGGGTAGTGATAGCTTTCCAGAAGAAGCAGACCCAGCCCCCAGCAATTCCCATCCACAGCAGCTGTTTGTTGCAGATGTTAAGTTATAGCAAATGCAGCAGAGAGATTGAGAGAGAGGTTCTATCTCAGGGGTTGCATGGGCCCCAATTCCAGATTGTAGGGCAGAGATAACATGCTGGGAGAGGCAAACCAGAGGACTAGAGGCTACTGTCCCACCCAGTGGCTTCCTCTTAAAGCAAGGGTGTACTCAGAGATAGACATAATCACCATTCCAGCCCCAAGCTCAGGATGTTGGCTCTGGGATTTTGCCCAGAAGAGGCAGGCTCAAAAAGGGAGAACTCTAAGGTTCTCCTTTTAGGACAGATTATTTGAAAACCAAATGTGGGGAAGTTCACGACTAAGGGTAATCTTAACAATGGCGGTTTGGTGAGAAAGCAATTAAGAAAAGGCTAGTGGGACTCCTTGGTGGCTCAGCAGTTGAGCGTTTGCCTTCACTCAGGGCGTCATCTGGGGGTCCAGGATCGAGTCCCACATCAGGCTCACTACATGGAGCCTGCTTCTCCCTCTGCCTGTGTCTCTGCCTCTCTCTCTGTGTCTTCCATGAATAAATAAATAAAATATTAAAAAAAAAAAGCTAAACCATGGTCCAGCCAGTTTACTAGAGAGAGCCAGGGAAAAAACAAACAGAGCAAACCTCAAACACTGACCCCAAAAACTACCCCTGCAAAGAAGTACAAATTCAGTTGGATTAGACTGTGGAACAATTTATGTCCTAGGGAATTGTCACAAACAATAGCACAACAAATAGGCATTTAGTAGAGCCTATGGGAATGATAAAGGAAAGGGACAGTAGAGGAGAGCCCTGCTAAAATGTACTGTCATCCTAGGGTGACTGTGCATGGCCAGTATTGCACCCTCTGAAGAGAAACATCAGAGGCTTCACAATATGGACGAAGTTGACTTCACTAAAAGAGTTTATCTAGTTGATAAACAGGCAAACAATAGTAACAAACCCTGGAGGGAAAGGGAAGGGGCTGGTATCTAAAGTTGCTATGATATATTATTTGGAGTGTCTAATTTCAACAAAAGGTATGTAACATTCAAAGAAACAAGAAAATGTGACCCATACATAGGATAAAAGGCAAGCAATAGAAACTGCCTCTGAGGACAAATGTCAGGCTTAACAAAGATTCTCAAGTGGCCATATTCAAAGAACTAAAGGAAATCATGCTCAAAGAAATAATCTGTCACTATGTAGATAATATAAATAAAGAGATAGCAGTTATAAAAAGGACCTAAAGGATTTTATGAAGTTAAAAAGTACAATACCTGAAATAAAGAAAACTTGCTGGACAGGTTCAATAGTAGATTTGAACTGGTAGAAGAAAAAAATTAATGAGCTTGAAGATCAATAGAGATTATAAAACCCAGAATACAGGAAGAAGAAGAAGAAGAAAGAAGAAGAAGAAGAAGAAGAAGAAGAAGAAGAAGAAGAAGAAGAAGAAGAAGAAGAAGAAGGAGAAGAAGAAGAAGAATGAATAGAGTCTCAAGAGAAATCTTGAGTGAATATAATGATGTTAGACAAAATAGGTTTTATTTTTATTAAGTATTCTTGAGAGACACACAGAGAGAGGCAGAGACACAGGCAGAGGGAGAAGCAGGCTCCTTGCAGGGAGCCTGATGCGGGACTTGATCCCAGGACTTTGAGATCATGACCTAAGCCAAAGACAGATGCTCAACCACTGAGCCACCCAGGTGCCCTGACAAAATAGGTTTTAAAACAAAAATTTTAACTAGAGATAAAGAGGGGAATTTTGTCATGATAAAAGGACCAATCTGTCAGGAAGATATAACAATGAACATACATATACCTAACAACAGAGCTCCAAAATCTACAAAGCAAAAAGTGACAGAAATAAAAGGAGAGAGAGGCAATTTGACAATAATTGTTGCAGGTCTCAGTACTTCACTTTCAACAGTGAGTAGAATAACTGGATAGAAGATCAACAGGAAATAGATGATTTGAACACTATACACCAGCTAATCCAAACAGACAACTATAGAACACTGTCCAATGGTAGAAGAATATAAGTTCTTCTCAAGTGCACATAGAGCATTCTCCGAGATAGACAATCTATTAGATCATAAAACAAACCTCAATACATTTAAAAGGACTAAAATTGTTCAATGTTCTCTAACTACAATGAAATGAAATTAGAAATCAACAACTGAAAGAAATTTGGGAAATTGACAAATATTTGGAATGAACACATTCCTTAATAACCAACAGGTCAAACAAGAAATAACAAGAGAGACTAGAAAATACATTGAAATGAATGAAAATGAAAATACAATGGAACAAAATTTATGGGATGCAGCTAAAGTGGTACTGAGAGGGAAATTTATAGCTACAAAAACCTGTATTATAAAAGAGGAATGCTCCCAAATCATTATAACTTAAACTTCTCCCTTAAGATATGTAAGGAAAAAAAAGAGCACACCAAAATTAAAGCAAACAAAATAAAGGAAATAAGATTACAGTGGAAATGAAGGAGAGAATAGAAAAAACATAAAGAAAAATCAACAACCTAAATGTTGAAAAGATCAACAAAATTGACAAACTTTTTAGCTAGACTGACCAAGAAAAAAAGAGAGATTCAAATTATTAAAATAAAAAATGAGAGAGGAGACATTATCACTGACTTAATGGACATAAACAGATGCAGAAAGCAATCATTTGAGAAAATCCAACACCCTTTCAGGATAAAACAACTCAACAATTAGGAATAGAATGGAATTTCCTCAACCTGTTAAAAGGAGCTATGAAAAATGCACAGCTAGCATAATACTTTCCATGGTGAAAGATTGAGTGCCCTAAAATAAGGAAAAAGAAAAGAATATCTGCTCTCACAACTTTTATTATACTGGAGTTTCTATCCAGGGAAACTGGGGAGGAGGTAGGAAGGCAGGAATCCAGATTGGAAAAAAGGAAGTAAAACCATCTTTATTCAGGGCAATATGACCCTGTGTTTCTAACGAATCCACTAAAAACTGTTAAAAGTAATAAAGGAGTTCAGCAAGCTTGCAAGATATAGAATATACAGAAATCAATTGTATTTCTACCATTGAATTGTACACTTTATTTTTTAAAAATATTTTATTTATTTATGAGAGACACACACACAGAGAGACAGAGACAGAAACAGAGACACAGGCAGAGAGAGAAGCAGGCTCCATGCAGGGAACCTGATGTGGGACTTGATCTTGGGTCTCCAGGATCACACCCTGGGCTGAAGGCGGCGCTAAACCGCTGAGCCACCAGGGCTGCCCAAATTGTACACTTTAAATTAGTGAATTGTATAGTATGAATTATATCTCAATAAAATTGTTATAAAATCTATTATATTTTTATATACTTGCAAATGACCACTTCAAAAATAAAGTTAAGAAAACAATCCGGGGATCCCTGGGTGGCTCAGTGGTTTAGCGCCGCCTTCAGCCCAGGGCGTGATCCGGAAGACCAGGGATCGAGTCCCACGTCGGGCTCCAGGCATGGAGCCTGCTTCTCCCTCCTCCTGTGTCTCTGCCTCTCTCTCTCTCTATGTCTATCATAAATAAATAAATAAATAAATATTTAAAGAAAAAAAAAAGAATTCAATTTACAGTAGCATCAAAAAGAAAATATTTAGGAATAAAATTTAACAAAAGGAGAATTAATGCTGAAAACTACAACATGTTGAAAGAAATAAAATATTTAAAAAAATATTTTATTTATTTATTCATATTCATGAGACACACACACAGAGAGAGAGAGAGAGAGAGAGAGGAAGAGGGAGAAGCAGGCTCCATGCAGGGAGCCCAACGTGGGACTTGATCCCAGGTCTCTTGGATCAGGCCCTAGGCTGAAAGCGGTGCTAAATCGCTGAGCCCCCCACGCTGCCCAGAAATAAAAGATCTAAATAAATTGAAAGACATCTAATGTTCATGAGTGGGAAGGCTTAATATTTTAAAATAATTTAAAATAATATTTTTTTAAATTCCAAATTGGTCTACAGATTCAAAGCAATCCTTATCAAAATCCAAGCTGACTTTTGGGAAGAAATGGAAAAGCTGATCCTAAAATTCGTATGGAAATTCAGGAACGAAGGTTAGCTAAAACAATCTTGCAAAAGAATAGTAAAGTTGGAAAACTCATGATTCTTAATTTTTGAAGTAATCAAAATAGTGTGGGAACTGGCATAAGAATAGGCATATAGACCAATGAAGTAGAATTGAAAGTCCAAAAATAAACCCATACCTTTATGGCCAGTTGATTTTTGACAAGTATGCCAAGATTCTTTCATAGAGAATAGTCTCTACAACAAATGGTGCTGAGACACTTGGACATCCACACACAAAAGAATAAAGTTGGACCCTTTCCTCACACCTTATACAAAAATGAACTCCAAATGGATTAAAGACCCAAATGTAAAAGCTTAAACCAAACCAAACCAAACCAAACCAAAACAAAAAACAAAAAACAAACAAACAAAAAAACGAAAAACAAAAAACAAAACCTAAAGAAAACATAGAGGTAAATCTTATGACCTTGGATTTCGCAGTGGAGTTTTAGATTTGATATCAAAAGCTTAAGCAACAACAACAAAAAATAAATTTCCTAGCTCAGGCTGCTCTAACAAAATATTATAGGCTGAGTGGCTTAAACAATTGAGATTTATTTCTCAGTTTTAGAGGCTAGAGGTCTGAGATCAGAGTGTGAATCTTTTCAGTGAGGGCTGTTTCTGCCGTGTGAATGGCTGCATTCTCATGAATGTCCTTAGCAGCATTATTCACAATAGTTAAAAGGTGAAAACAATCCAAATATCTATCAACTAATGAATGGATAAATAAAATGTGGTGTAGCCATACAGTGGAGTATTATTATTCAGCCATATAAAGAAATGAAACACTGATAAACCTTGAAAACATTATGCTAAGTGAAAGAAGCCAGTCATAAAAGACCACTGTTTTATGATTCCATTTATATGGAATGTCCAGGCAAATTTCTTGAGACAAAAAGTAGATTAGTGATCACCAAGGGGTGAAGAGTGGAGGGATTAGAGGATGGTGGCCAAATGCTACAGGATTTCTTCTGGGTATGATAAAGATGTCCCAAAATTAATTGTGATGATGGCTGCACAATCCCATGAAATCATTGAACACTTTAAATGGGTGATGTGAAATAGAAAAATATGTATATTAATCCCTATCCCTGGTCCCTGACACAAGAAACTAATACCCTTATAATTTTTCTAAGTAATGAGAGCACTAGGAACATTTTTTTGTTCTAAAATTTGGCCTTTGACCCTGATTCCTGACAAGAGATCCTAAATCCCTTGGGATTTCCTAGGTGATAACAATGTCTTGATTTAATAAGATGACTCTTGGTGGGTTTCTGGATGGAGACTGGTCATCAGAAAGACCAAGCTATGATCAGAAGCTTGGCATTTTTAGCCACACTGCCCATGCTCCAGAAAGGGGAGAGGAGTGGAAATGAAATCATGATGAAGCATCCATAAAAATCCCAGGAGTACAGAGTTAGCAGGGCTTCTAGTTTGGTGAATACATCCACATGCTGGGAGGGTAGTCCACCCCAACTCCAAAGGGACAGAAGCTCTTGCATTTGGGACTGCTGGACCTTGCCCTATATAACTCTTAATATGGCTATTCATCTGTATCCATTATTTTATTATAAACTGGTAAACTTAAGTGTTTCCCTGAGTTCTGTGAGCTATTCTAGCAAATAATCAAATTCAAGGATGAGTGGGATCATGGGAGCCTCTGACCTGTAGCCAAGTAGGACAGAAGTTGTGGGTAACCTGGGACCTCCTACCACCTTGGGATTTGTGTTGAATTAAGGCAGGGGTAGTCTTGGAGGACCAAACTTTCACCTGTGGGGTCTGTGCTAACTCAGGTTAGTGTCGGAAATGAATTGTAGGACACCCAGCTGACATTGCCAGGAATTGCTTGGTGTGGGAAAAATCCCCAAAAGTGTGGGGTCAGGAGCATTGTGAGTGTGGTGGTGGCATAAGGGTAAAGGAGAAACACACAGGAGCAGAAGTGTGGTGTTTTTTTTTTTCCTACCTAAGTGAACTGTAGGATATGTGAATTATAACTCAATAAAGCTGCCACAAATAAAATTGTTATAATTGTTCTTACTTAGAGATGTGAAGGTAGGGAAAGTAATCATTAATTCGCACAACTGGCCCTTTCATATATTATATACCCACACCTGTAAGCTTCCTTCCTCAACCAAATTATACTTTTTCTATTTCTGCAAATAACCACCCTAAGTTACCTTATGGTACTGCTGTCTGCCAACCAATAGTTTTATTTTAGCAGCATTGCCATCTAAATATGGCAATGTTTGTGTAATTGCTTGAACATTTTATTGCATACTTGCCCATATTTATAAAAGGATAGTGGAAAATGGAAGAATTAAGTGCTGATGTTAATGATTTTACAATTGAGACACAAAAGGAAGATATCATTTGGTAGGCCAAAAACAGTAAATTTGATACTTATTGAATTTAAGCAAGTCTGTCAACTGTGTTCAATTATAAAGGAAAACAACGCAATTTAAAACACATGTACAAAATGCTATAAGCACCTTGTCATAGTTTGTGGCTAAAAGGTAGGGCGTAGTGGTAAAGCAAATGTGTAGATCTTGACAATTATGTTTAATAGAATATTATTTATTTTGAGACACTGATTTTGTTTTTCTGATCATTTGTTTATTCTTTTTTTGGTTTTTACTCAGTGGTCCTTCCCCATTCAAACTAGACCCCTTGGCAGCCGTGCCTCAGGGTAGGGTTGTTACAGCATAGTGCAGATACCAAAAAAGTCAATCCCTGGCCTTTGCGGTTTAAAATATGTTTTAGAAACCCAAGGCAGAGATAAAACTTTTGTGATAAGAAGCTTTTGAACTTCAAAAGCTAGAACCATCAATAACCCAGGGCATAAACTCATGCCTCAACCACAGGCATATAAGAATGTGAATCAGTTCAGAGCCAGTTTTTCTAGTGCCTCTCTTTCTCTCAGAGACTAGATTAAAGTTCCCAGAGCAGAAATAAGTCTAAAGGCTGGTGAATCCTTAGGAAAGAATCCTGTGGCCCAATCTCTAGAGCTCCTGTACCTCTCAAGGTGTAGGATCAATTGAAAAGAAACGGCTGTGGCGCTGAGAGCCTGAGACCTTTCCTTGAGACTTGGAGTGTGGTGGGGAAGTGGTGGCGCCCCCCTCCTCCCCGAAAAGGAAGGAGTAACTGAGTCTAGAGAGGCTTTCCTTTTTTTTTTTTTAAAGATTTTATTTATTTATTCATGAGAGACAGAGAGAGGCAGAGACATAAGCAGAGGGAGAAGCAGTCTCCCCTTGGGGAGCCCAATGTAGGACTCGATCCCAGAACTCCAGGATCACACTCTAAGCCAAAGGCAGGTGCTCAACCACTGAGCCATCCATGGGTCCCTAGAGAGGCTTTTCTTTTTGGACACAGAGTTATGACCATGATCATCATAGTCTGGAAATTGGAGACTAAATAAGAATAGGATGTATGTCTTGGCGAATGCCAGCCTGGACAGAGCATGACAGAGGACACGGCGACAGACATCCCAGTCTACCCCATGTGTACTTGTTGATACTATATCCCTGAGAAAGAGAAGTGTATGTGGGTGGGTGTTGGGGAGGGAGACTCTTAAGTTGACCAATATTGCCCAGATTTGACAAAAAGGATTTTTCACCATCTAGTAGATGAGGAGCTTAAAAGAGAACTTGCCAAGGGGGGAAAAAAAAAGCCACACTTCTTGTACAGGTGAGTTTGGCACCTTACATGTGCACTTATTCTAACTGGGCTAAGAATCAGCGTAAGCCAGCTTCATAGAGGGAACCTCACAGTCCAACAAACTTTTTGCCATGATTTTGTGCATTGCAGGCTTCTTTATCAAGGGAGAGACCAGCAGTGTTTAAATCCTCTCTTTGCAAATTATTCAAGAGCACTGAAAAGACATTTCACAGTCACACCATCTCCTGCTCTATCATTTGCATATTTACTATTAGCAGATCTTTATATCCA
The DNA here is from genome assembly GCF_003254725.2 of Canis lupus dingo. NCBI lineage: Eukaryota > Metazoa > Chordata > Mammalia > Carnivora > Canidae > Canis > Canis lupus. Next base: position 38,381,112 of record NC_064260.1, on the reverse strand, counting down.
ACATCAAAGTTAAATTTTCTCTTTACCAAATATCATTTTAAGTAAACCGGATGAACAAGGACTTTTGAGTTTCAAAGTTACAGCAGAAAATTGAATTTGATTGTCAATATTTAGAGTATAATCTATTTTGAATATTTTAAATATTCATGTATATGGTATATAACATTCAGATATAAAATCAAATTAAGCAATCATATCATATTTGAAACTTTATAAATTCCTTTTAGCTTTCTGAATTGTATCTTTTCCGTTCTTCTTTTCCTTTCAAACAAATAAAACGTAAGAATAAAGTGCAAATTTCAGGCATTCCACTTTCTAAAATATGTTCCAAGAAAGCATTTCCAGGAAAGGCAAGGATTATCTGAGTGGGGAAATTACTTTCCTGATCACTCTTCATCCCAGAATATCTTAAAAAAAAAAAAAAATCAAATCACCAATCTTCCAATAGCTTATTTATTTTTATCACGAATTTGCCCCATCCAATTGCAGTATGAATTAGAAATGGATAAATTCACTGGAGTCAGTTCATTTACCACCTTGAGTCAAAGGAAGGGCACAGTGGAAATAGTCCTGGATGTTTTTTTTTTTTTTTTTTTTTTAAGTAGGCTCCACCCTCAGCACAGAGCCGAACTGAGGTCTTGAACTCGCCACTCTGAGATCAAGACCTGAGATTAGATCAAAACCTGAGCTGAGATCAAGAGTTGGATGCTTAGCCAACTGAGCCACCCAGGTGCCCCAATAGTGCTGGATTTTGAGTCTGTGTATTATGTTTTGGTTTCAGTTCTTTGTCATTTTATGATATTTTTCTTTGTATTTATATACAAATGTATACAAATACATTTTATTTTATTTTTAAAGATTTTATTTATTTATTCACGACACACACACACACACACACACACACACACACACACACACACACAGAATGGCAGAGACACAGGCAGAAGGAGAAGCAGGCTCCATGCAGGAAGCCCCACGTGGGACTCGATCCCGGCCAGGATCACACCCTGGGCCGAAGGTGGCGCCAAACTGCTGGGCCACCGGGCTGCCCTGTATTTATGTACATTTTAAAGTATTTAAAAACTTTATTAAAACTATAAGTTTTTAAAAGGTTATTAAATTGTGAAGTATATCATGCATGCAAAAGTGTTATAAAAACCAATACTATTTGAAGAATGTAGCTAAAGTAAACACCCCTGTGTGTACCATCCACCTTAAAAGTACAATGTTATGTATCTTTAATGTGTTTAGGAATCATCTGGGATCATGTTAAAATGCAAGTTCTGATTTAGTATATTTGGGGAAGAGCCTGAGATTCTGCATTTCCACCCAGCTTCCAGACAATGCCGATGTTGCTGGTGCACAGGTCACACATGTAGTGGTTTGATCTAAGGAGGCTTCTGTGTGCCTCTCCCAAATATCACCCCTGTCCCTGCCTCCCCCAACAAGAAGCACTGTCCCAAATTTTCTGTCAGTCAGTCTTTGCTTCATTTTAAATAGTTTTACCATCTGTGAATGCATTTCTAAACATTATGTTTGTTTAGTTTTGTCTGTTTTAAAATTTTATACAAGTGGAATAATACTGTGTGCATCCTTCTGTTACTTATTTCTGTCCTTACTTCACTCAAGCTTATGTTTTATTTTTTTTAAGATTTTATTTATTCGTTTGAGAGAGAAATAGAGAGAGAGAGGGAGAAAGAGAGAGAGAGAGAGAGAGAGAGAATATGAGCAGAGGGAGAGGCAGAGAGAGAAGCAGATTCCCTGCTGAGCTGGGAGCCTCATGAGGGGCTCAATACAGGACCCAGAGATTATGACCTGAGCTGAAGGCAGACGCTTAACCATCTGAGCCACCCACGCATCCCTCAAGCTGATGTTTTAGAGACATGTTCATGTTGGTACAGGGACCTGTAGTTCACTTATTTCTGCTGCTGTTTAATTTCTGTTACGTGACTGTGCCCTGTTGTATTCATCCATTTCTACTGTTACAGACATCTGTGCTACTTCTGTTTTTTTGCTATGACAAACAATGCTGCTATAAGCATGTTTCATAATGCAGTGTGAAGGATTTCTCTAGATTACATGCCTACTTATAGAACTGCTGGCTCAACTTTTTTTGTTTAAAGATTTATTTATTAGAGAGAGAGAGAGTGCAAGTGGGGTAGAGACAGATAGAGAGGGAGAGGCTCCCAAACAGACCCCCTGCTGGGCGGGGAGCTCCACACGGGGCTCTATCCCATGACCCTGAGATCATGACCTGAGTTGAGATCAAGAGTAGGACACAACGTAGTAAGCCACCCAAGTGCCCCAGCTGGATCAACTTTTAAATTTGATGTCTAATTGTGGTCAAAGTGGTTGGTATAACTTATACACAGCCATTACTAACATTTAGATTATCTGATTTTTAAAAAGATTTTATTTATTTATTGGCGAGAAAGAGAGAGAGAGAGAACAGGGAGAAGGGGCAGAGGGAGAGAGAGAAGCAGATTCCCTGCTCAGTCGAGAGCCCAATACAGGGCTTGACTCCAGGACCCCGAGATCATGACCTGAGCTGAAGGTGTATGCTTAACGGATTTAGCCACCAGGCACCTCTAGATTGATTTTTAATTTTTGCTATTTTGGAGGGTATAAAAATATATCTTGGGATTTTTCATCTCCTTAATTTTAATTGCCAGTGAGACTTTCAAATGGTTGTTGGCCAACCAAGTCCAGCATATCTTATTAGCTGTGATATGTTGGATGTGTTGCTTAACTTGGATCTTCTTTTCTTCATTGGTAAAAGGAGGGTAATGATGTATACCTGACAAAATATTGCCCTTTGGAGGAAGGACCTGCCATAGTAAAATGACACTTAGCTTACTTTTATTTTATTTTTTTAAAAAATTTTATTTATTTATTCATGAGAGATACAGAGAGAGAGAGAGAGAGAGAGAGAGAGAGAGAGAGAGAGAAAGAGGAAGAAGCAGGCTCCATGCAGGGAGCCCAGTGTGGGACTCGATCCCAAGTCTCCAGGATCAGGCCCTGGGCTGACAGCGGTGCTAAACCGCTGAGCCACCCGGGCTGCCCACTTAGCTTACTTTTAGATAGCATTTTGACCAGTATTGCTCTTAGGAGTAGATCGCTGGGGGATGCATCTCCAAATGATGCAGTGATCAACGGAGAGATGATGGGTTCAGAGAAGCAGTCTGGGGAAAGGAGGGAGCTGTATAAAAAACAAAACAAGGGGCGCGTGGGTGCCTCAGCCTGTTAAGTATCTGACTCTTGGTCTCGGCTCAGGTCTTGATCTCACAGTTGTGGGTTCAAACTCCTGCTTTGGGCTCCACACTGGGCATGGGGCCTACTTAAACAAAAACAAATGAAAAAACAACAAAAAACCTCACCCCAAAACCCAACTAATATTTGTTGTTCTATTTACGGTAACACTAACAGCTTTTACCAGCAAACCCTAAATTTCAGTGGCTTAACAAAATAGAATATTTTGGTTCTTGTGTTCCCAGTTAGGAGGCAACTTTTCTCCACTAATTTAGGAAACCAGGCTCCTTCCCTGTGGCCTCCACTGTACCCTAGGGCCACGGAGTCTCCTGCTTCCAGCTGGCAGCAGAGGAAACAGTCAAGTGGTCCTAACATCCACCCACTTCTTAAAAGTCTATGCCTTGAAATGAAATCTCTCCTCTGATCACATTCCTTTGGTGAAACCTAGTCACATGGCCACATCCAGATGCAAGGAGGCCACAGAAATGTTGTGGTCACTTACCAGCCTCAACAGGATTTTATGGGAGGGAAGCCGCAGTCATATACAGCGTTAACTCATGATAATTCTCTCCACTGTTGTTAAGACAAAGTCAGATGGCATTGCTACCCTATCATTCCATCCCCATTTAGGTCACATGAATCCCCTGTTCCTGTTGATTCTCTTCTTCTTCTTCTTCTTCTTTTTTTTTAATATTTTATTTATTTATTCATGAGAATACACAGAGAGGAGAGAGAGAAGCAGAGACACAGGCAGAGGGAGAAGCAGGCTCCATGTGGGGAGCCCAATGTGGGACTCGATCCCAGGTCTCCAGGATCCTGCCCTGGGCTGAAGGTGGCAATAAACTGCTGAGCCACCGGGGCTGCCCTATTTTCTTTTTTAAAAGATTTTATTTATTTATTCATGAGACACACACACACACACACACACACACACACACACACAGAGGAGAGAGAGAGAAAGAGAGAGAGAGAGAGAGAGAGAGAGAGAGAGAGAGAGAGAGAGAGAAATAGGCAGAGAAAGAAGCAGGCTCCCTGCAGGGAGTCCAATGTGAGACTCAATCCCAGGATCCCAAGATCACATCCTGGGCTGAAGGAAGACGCTTAACCGCTGAGCCGCCCAGGTGTCCCAAAAAATTATTTTCTTAAAAGGATTTACAAATTTTATTTATTCATGAGAGACACAGAGAGAGAGAGGCAGAGACACAGGCAGAGGGAGAAGCAGGCTCCATGCAGGGAGCCCGACGTGGGACTCAGTCCCGGGTCTCCAGGATCACACCCTGGGCTGCAGGCGGCGCTAAACCGCTGAGCCACCGGGGCTTCCCTGTTGATTCTCTTCTTACTGCTCATTTTATTATTTATCTTTTAAAGATTTCATCCATTTATTCATGAGAGACACACAGAGGGAGGCAGAGACATAGGCAGAGGGAGAAGCAGGCTCCCTGTGGGGAGCCTGATGTGGGACTCGATCCCAGGACCCCAGGGTCAAGACCTGAGCCAAAGGCAGACATTCAACCACTGAGCCACCCAGGTGCCCCTCTTACTGCTCATTTTAACGTAGATACACACTGCTGAGAAAAGATCAGGGAAGAAGACACATAATTTTCTCATTTGTTGGCTTTTGTCATGTTTTTTCCCTGCTAAGCATCCTCTCCCAGACTAAACTGTGAACTCTGGGAGAAGAATTGCATACTGTTTTCACTCAAGAATTTAGAGCTGGATTGAGGTAAGTGCATCAGTGCTTCTTAAGCCTTAATATGCACCCCAATCACCTGGGGATCTTGTGAAACTGCAGATTCTGAATCAGTAGGTCTGGTGCAGGGCCCCAGACTCTGCATTTCTCAAAAGCTCTCAGGTGATGACAGTGCCACTGGTCCAAGGAGAGCACTCATATAGATGCCCATCCATTCAATTATCGAACAGATCTTAATATTGAGTGCCTACAATGTGCCAGACATTGAGGGTACAACAGCGAATGGGCTAGGATAATAATTTGCCACTCCTTAGACTGAAAGCATATACATATTTGTTCGACATTTATATAGTCAATTAAAATTGTACAGCAGAGACGCCTGGGTGGCTCAGCGGTTGGGCACCTGCCTTCGGCTCAGGTTGTGATCCTGGAATCTGGGATTGAGTCCTGCATCGGGGTCCCTGTGAGGAGCCTGCTTTTCCCTCTGCCTGTGTCTCTGCCTCACTCTCTCAGTCTATGTATCTCATGAATACATAAATCTTAAAAAAAATATTGTATAGCAGAGCCACATCAGAGGTACATTTAAGCTTTGTATTTTTACCCCTGACTTTCACATTTTCAAAATGCTTTCCTTTTTTGTGGTTTCTTATTCTCTCTTCAGGAACTCGTGTGTTTGTGTGTCTACCAACTCTTGGGTGACACATTACATCCTTTAAATTTAGATAAGATCACTCTTACTAAATACTACCATATGGTGCATTATTTAGTTTTAGAATTCAAGGTAATTGTGACCTCCAACCTCAGGCAACGGTTACCTAGCTGGTCTTAGAGTTACTTTTACTGCTTGTGGTGGCACCATGCAACTTAAGTGTGTGATTCAAAAAATACTCAACAGGGATAGTTTAGATCAGGCAAGGAATATTTTAAAATGTTCACCCAAAGAAAGAGTCCACGTCAGTTACATAGAAATACGAGTAAACCAGCACCTTGTTTCTGATTTTTCTAGTGATGCTTTAGAACCCTTTATAGAAGATGGTTTAATCAACTGGCCAACTGGCCAGTAACAGAGACAAAGCTGCGTATTTACTAAATCTCATTTAGTTTTCCTCTCTCTGGGAGACTACGTTTTTCTGGGCTCCTTTGCAGTTATGTGAAACTCAAAGACTGGTTTCAGGGTAATGGCGTGTGGGTTGAAATGATGTGAGCCAATTTTTAAAAAGATTTTATTTATTTATTCATGAGACACACACACACACACACACAGAGAGAGAGAGAGAGAGAGAGAGAGAGAGGCAGAGACACAGGCAGAGAGAGGAGCAGGCTCCATGCAGGGAGCCTGATGTGGGACTTGATCTCCCGGGACTCTAGGATCATGACCAGAGTCGAGGCAGGCACTAAACCCTGAGCCACCCAGGCATCCCTTTGGGTCAGGTAATTAAAAGTACTCTACAGGGGCACCTGAGGTGGCTCAGTTGGTTGTGTCTGATTCTTGGTTTCTTCTCAGGTCATGATCTCATGGTTGTGGAATCGAGCCCCATGTCAGGCTCTGTGATCACTGGGGAGTCTGCTTGAGACTCTCTCTGCTCCTCCCTCCCACTTATGTAGTGTATGTGCTCTCTCTCTCTCAAATAAATAATTGAATCTTTTAAAAAACCCCACTCTACAAGACTTTCTTGATTATTTCCCCCCATGATTAAAATCTTAGAGGGCACAGGTTGAGATGGCAGTGTTGTAAGATGACAGGGGGCTCAGATATGATGGATGGATAAAAGTTGCTCTGAAGAGTCACCTGATCTGTCCCATCCTTAGTATAAGTGAAAGACTTTGTGGTACCAACTCACTGACACAATGGGGTTTATTTTCACTGTAGCACAAGCTGGCTATTGCTATTCTAACCATTAATCCAGGTAGGGCCTACCACATGGTGTTGCACCTGGTTGCCTCATAAATATTTTTCCAGATGAATGAATTAGATTGATTTATACTCTCCACCATAATGTTCCAGTCCTGACCTCAATTGTAGGCATGTACCGAAAACTCAGTTTATACCTTAAAGGAATGTGGAACATAGGAGGAACATTAGTTAAGTATTGGCTTAATGAAAGAAAAGAGAAGTAAGAGATTTTCACACTCAGCTTCCTGGAAAGGATTTAATTATTATTATTATTTTTTTAGGATAGAGTATCAGAATCAAACATGTTCAATACAAAAGTTTTGGAGAATTTTGGAGAAAAACAGGACGTATTCCCCATTGTGCGCCCACTCTCATACAATCATTATTTATGTGTCTGTGTGTTCTTTCCAATTTTTTTTTAGCATTCATGTTTGTTACAGAGTTAGAGTCACCCCCTGGACTTTCTGGCCTGCTATTTTCTTATTATGTAGTCTTCATGTGGGTGATTGTTAGTGGTTACATCAGAATCCATCTCAGGGATGAATCCTTTAATCTTTTCCTCCTTTGAATATTTAGGAGGTTTCTAACTTTTCTGTTTCTTTCTTTCTTAAAGATTTTATTTATTTATTGAGAGATGTAGAGACACAGACAGAGGGAAGCAGTCTCCCTGTGGGGAGCCTGATGTGGGACTTGATCCCAGGACGTTGGGATCATGCCCTGAACCAAAGGCAGATGCTCAACCACTGAGCCACCCAGGTGCCCCTACTTTCTGTTTTCAAAAATGATGTTGTGACAAACCTCTTTATTTTCTGTATTTAGAATAATTTCCTTTAAGGTAGATTTGGATTAAAAAAAATGCTCCTTTTAAATGACCCCAGGTCAAAAATCTCAGGCTGAAACTTACTCAACTCAGGTTAGGACTTTGTAAAAGTTTCAGAGCAGACCTTCCAGGCCAGTGCTCGGCCTTGAATTAGGTCAAGTTCAGCTTCTTCATCCGTGTGATTCCCTGAAACATATACTCACCATATTACATGTATATTTAAAGATGTCAAGGCCAAATATAAATTTTTTTGGAATCGGTGTCCTAAAATACAGTATCTTATATGATGCCTGTTAACTGTGCAAATATCACACACCCATACACACATGTGCCTTTGGGAATTATGAGGCATGTACATACATCTGACTAGAAAATACATATACGAGGGAAGGTCTCGATTCTGAGATTTTATTGAATGGGGCAGCTTATGAGGTACCTGGGTGGCTCAGTAGTTAAGCGTCAGCCTTTGGCTTAGGCCATGATCCTGGGCTCCCGGGATCGAGTCCCACATCAGGCTCCCTGCATGGAGCCTGCTTCTCCCTCTGCCTATGTCTCTACCTCTCTCTCTCTGTGTCTTTCATGAACAAATAAATAAAATCTTTTAAAAAAAATAATGGGGCAGCTCAGCAAAGGCAGCAACAATAAGAAATAAGGACACTTCTATTCTGGCCATCTTTCTTTTTTGAATAGGAATAGAAAGAACCGAGCCCCCTCACAGCTTACCCCCACCTCATTAAATCAGTGGCAAAACAAATGATTCCGCTGCTCCTTGTCCAATGTCTCTCGGAAATTGTGATGAACTGCCAGTAGAGGACTTGGCTTGTGGCTGTGGTGTGCAAGAAACATCCCTGGTTTGGGTGGGGAAGTCCTGATATTAAATACTCTCTTACTAACTGTGCAGCTTTAGGTAACTTATTTTTACCAAGTCACTTGTAAAATGTGATCATCATAACAATGATTGCCTCACAATATGGATGCAAACATTCAACACAATAATGGATAAGAAGATGCTTTTAAAAATTGCAGTTCTCTGTACAAAGAATGATATTTTCTCTTCCTTCCCTACTTTTTCCACCTCCTTCAAAACCAGGGCTGCTCTCTGTTCTGTCAATTCATAATTTGATTTGGAAGATGCTGTGCCTTCCTCATTCCAACAAACAATGTTGCAGGACTCAGCAGGGAAAGATACTGACCTGGAGCTTTCTCTGTAGTGCGTCCTTCACCTCTTTGTTGCGGAGGCTATAGATGAAGGGGTTGAGCATGGGGATTATGATGGTGTAGAACACGGACACTATTTGGCCATTGGTATCATTAGTGGATCCATGAGGCTGGACATAGGTGAAAACCACAGTGCCGTAGAAAATGGCAATGGCCAGGAAGTGGGAGGCACAGGTGGAGAGGGCCTTCTCCCGTCCAGCGGCCGAGCGCATCCTCCCAATGGCCACCAAGACCAAGCTGTAGGAGGTGAGGATGACTGCAGCAGGCAGAAGGGTAACCAGAGCAGAGAAGATATAGAGGACCACTCCTGCTGTGGCTGTGTTGGCACAAGCCAGGCGGAGAAGGGGAGGGATGTCACAGAAGTAGTGTGTTACCTGGTTGGGCCCACAGAAAGGCAGAGCAAAGACGTTCCCAGTCTGGATAGCAGAGTTGGCGCCACCAAATGCATAGGAAGCAGCTACCAGCTGGAGACAGGTCTCCTTGGTCATGATCGAACCATAATGGAGAGGTTGGCAGATGGCCACAAAGCGATCGTAGGCCATGGAGGCCAGCAGGAAGCTCTCAGCTGTCACATGCACCACAAAAAAGGTTAGCTGGACCACACAGCCCTCAAAAGAAATGGTCTTGTCAGAGGCCAGGAAGTTGACCAAGAGCTTGGGTGTGACCACAGAAGAGTAACAAATATCAAGAAAAGAGAGGACACTGAGGAAGAAATACATGGGACTATGGAGACGGGAGTCTGTGAAGATGAGTGCCATCATTCCCAGGTTGCCCATCACTGTCATGGCATAAATGAGCAGAAAGGTTACAAATAGAAGCTGCTGGAGCTCTGGATAGCTGGAGAATCCCAACAAGATGAACTGGGTAACTGGAGTGTGGTTGCCACTTGCGAGGGCTAGTTCTCCAGGTGTCATCTGCAGAGGTGACAAATGACAATCAGTCAAACAGGTATTACCTGAGCATGTCCACCACTGTGCATAGGACAATGAGGGAGAACACCAAGCAAGTATAAGGCTCTTTGCACAAGAAGCTAATGGGGAGCATCGTGCATGTAGAAAAGACATAACTGTGAAGCCTGACAGACCTGAGTCCTAATTCTGATTATGGCACTAACTAGTTGTGTATCCTTGGATAAGGTATTGATGAGCTTTAGTCTTCCTGACATAAAATGAAAAAAAATATGCCTACTTTTTAGGGTTGCTGCATGGCCTAAATGAGTAAGTGAATGTACAACATCTGAATGTCTGGGACATAGTAGGTGATCAATAAATTATGAGTCCTCTTCCCCAATTTCTAGTGCCTGTATCTAAAAATATGCTTACATTTGACAATCATTTTGTTCTTTTTAAAAATCAAGATATAATTCGTGTATTATAAGATTCACCATCAAAAAAAAAAATTCACCATCTTAGGGGTGCCTGGGTGGCTCAGTGGATTGAATGTCTGACTCTGGATTTTGGCTTAGGTCATGATTTCAGGGTCCTGGAATTGAGCCCACATTGGGCTCTATGATTGGCAAGGAGTCTGCTTGAGATTCTCTCTCTCCTTCTCCCTTTGCTCCTCCCCACCGCATGTTCTTTCTCTCTGGCTTTCTAAAATAAATAGATATATAAATAAATAAAATCTTAAAAAAATAATAAAGTGTATGACTTAGTGGTTGTACAACCATTGCCACTATTTGATTGCGGAACACTTTCATCATCGTAAAAAGAAAATCTCATGGCTATTAGTAGCCACCCTCCATTCTACCCTTCCCTTAGCTCTTGAAAATCATTAATCTCCTTGCCGTCTCTATGGATTTGCCTATCCTGGACATTTCATATAAATGGATTCATACATTTAGTGGCCTATTGTGTCTGGCTCCTTTCACTTAATGTTTTAAAGATTTATCCATGTTGTAGCATGTATGGGTGTTCATTCTGTCTTGTATTTAAACATCCTTCATGGCATCACCACTCTATAGTAGCCAGTGTGTCCTCTGAGAATCTATTGAGTTGAATGTCACCTGAGAGACCATTAGCTTGGAAATACTGTTTTAGTGCTTGCTTGACTGTCCTCCAAGATGTTTATCTGTAGGAGAACTGGAAATACTCATAATCCTTTCCTTCTTCCCCATACTTCCCTCTCTCTTCTGCCCCTCATCTCTCACTTCCTTGGGGGGTCTAGGATACATCCTGAAAATTAGTCGTAGGAAAACCTCACTAATGCCTTCATCCATGTCAAATGGTTTATGTGGAGACAAGGAGGAATTCTGGTGTCTTCTTGCAGAAGAACATGGACTAGCTTCACCTTTGTTCCCACCTGCTGTAATAGGTACAGAGCATGGTATGGGGCTGACAGGATAGAGACCTGATTTCTAGTTCCAGCTCTGTTACTGTGGCTGATTTTCCTCTCTCTGGGCTTCTGATTCCTTGTTGGCAGAATCAAGGTTTGGCAGGGAATATCTCAGAGCTCACACCTGGCCCTGATCACACAATGACAATGAGTGAGTGCATCTTCCCTGAACTTGCTGCCTGGGAATGGATATTTGTGCCAGTGGAGCCCCAGGCAACACAAAAAGAATCCTTATGAATTCATCCAGAAAAAGTGTACTCTACACCTGGTTGTAACAGACAATTTTAGGAAGGTCTGTTCAACTTGCAAGGATATATTTAAGTACCTTGGCCACTCACAGCAGTGATCCCTGGCAAATATTTTATACATGAAGGAGGAAGTTGTGAGAAACCGTGTTAACATAAATGAATAGATTGGAATATGAGGAGTTTTGTTATGGTAATGCCATTTGATTCATTGAACTTTTTAGTTAATGCCAAGAATCACATAGGGATATATCATCAGAAATCATTTTTAATGTTGCATCATCTGTCAATTTGAAAAGATCTTCCCTCTATTTTGTTGAAAGATTTCCATCTGACTTAAAAAGGATTTTATAGGTAGTCAATAAATTCATCTACTTTTTCAACACCTATTTATGAAATTACCTCTTTATGTGGTATCCTGGAAGTTTTGTATGCCAGCAAAATGCCTCCTGCTAAGAGTCAGGATGGGTTAGAAGCATGCGTTTTTTTTTTTTTTTTTCCCCCAGGAATGAAAGGACAACTGTAAAGGGGGAGACAAGGAAAGAGTATAGCGCTTCCTTCCCAGATGCATTTCCAAGGACACTGGTTTTATAAAGAGTAGATGTGGACCTTTAGGCTCTAGAAATTAGTTCCCTTCAAAATGGCTTTGTCTACGAAGACCTTGAAAAGTTTTTACTTCACCTTCAGGAGTAAGGTGGTTACTGGTTTGAGTAACGTGGCCTTAGACATACTGGTTAGTTCCAGGACACCACCCTCTGCCCTACTCCCTCTCCTTCCTCTCAGGGCTAGTCTTGTGATTTTGTGATTAACCACAGGAGAATTCGCTGGAACATTCTGTGCCCTTCAGAGACCAACCTTCTGTTTAGTACAAAAGTCAGAATAAGCAACCTCGAAAGTCAAGGTCCCGGGGCTGGGGCAGAATCCTATCACGTGATTCAGTCTTGGCATTTACCTAAGGGAGTCAGCTTCCTGCCCTGTGCTCCATGTTCCCCACCAAGGGATCCGCGTATCTTTTATGCTTGCTCTTCCTTTTCTGACTTTAAGGATTTAGTTGTGTCCAAATCTAAATATCTCCGAGTCTCTGATCTACCATGAGTATTAATGTTCTCAATATTCTCTGAGGGGATGACAACCAATCCTCTACACACATGCACACGCATGCATACTCACACTCAGTGTTTTTAGGGTGAGCTCTTGGATCCTGCTCTCCAGTAAATAAGGATTCTTGTCCTCCTCCCCAGATCTCCCTTCCTGACTGTATTCTGATGGTCCAGACTGTGTTCCCTCCTAATCCTTTGCTATTCCCATCCCAACTTGCAGATGGCTGTTCTATACCTTCAGAGCCACAGCTACCAATAATTCTGGATTGCGGTGGCCTGGAGCAACAGCCTTACAGATGTACCCTGAGATTCTCGGTGTGCGAAGTATCCCCAGGCATCCTCCGTAAATCCCGCAGAGCCATCCCTCAGCCCTTCCTGTCAGATTTCCCTTACCCAACCGAATTCTCTTTTTGTGTGCGATTGTTATCTGGCAGCTGAATCTCACTCACACAGATGTATTTAGAATTATTTAACAGGGCTTCATCAACTTTGCTGTCTTTCTTTCCTCCCACTTGGTTGTTTTGCTTTCCTATCACATTATAGATTCTGAAAGCAGAGCCTTTTCTAAGTTTTGTATGAAGTGAACAGCAAATATTTGAGCAACTACTGTTATGCATAAGTATTTGAACAACTGCAGTTCAAAAGTATTGAAGCTACTACAGTTACTCTAAGTATTTAAACAACTATTGTTCAAATAGGGTAAGACATGGCTTTGGCCATTTAGGATCTTGAAATTTTGCTGAGAGATAAACTCATTCCCGTGAAATAAGAGGGAAGATGATAAAACCCACCAGAGTTGGAGTCCTTTGGAAGGCTTCAGAAATGGGAGCATGGGGCTGAGCCTGGGGGGAGGAAGGTGGAGCCTGGTGCAGGAAATTGGGAAGCACCGCAGCCTAGAAGAGAATTAAGCTTCTCAGTAAATATTTACCAGGCCAAAGATGCATTGGAAAGAGGAAATCCAGTAGAGTTACTCAAACTTTTTGAGTTTCCCTAGGTTTTTTTTTTTTTTTTAAGATTTTATTTATTTATTCATGAGAGAGAGAGAGAGAGAGAGAGAGAGAGAGAGAGGCAAGACAGAGGCAGAGGCAAAGGCAAAGGCAGAGGGAGAAGCAGACTCCATTCAGGGAACCCAATGCGGGACTCAATCCCAGGACCCCGGGATCATGCCCTGAGCTGAAGGCAGATGCTCAACTGCTGAGCCACCCAGGCGCCCCAAGTCTCCCTAGTTTCTGAGGCCAGAAAGACAATGGGTATCCATGTACTTAGCACACTTCTGGCAACAGGGTAGGCACCGGGTATACATTAAGTTCAATCCCACTGCAAGTTAGATTATGAGCACATCATGGATGGGGAGCTGGAAGAGATTTCTCAGGACCCCTGAGCACAGTGGGATCTCAGGGATTCTTAAGGGCTGACAGTAGGGGCTGGGGTGGGTGCAGATCTGGGGAGAGAAGAGGGAGAGGCTAAACAGGCAACCTCAGCTTTCTGAATCAGCCCTGATGGAACTCAGTAGAATTTCCTGGAGACAAATACCCACCTTGCAGATGATGCTCCCAGCCTGATACACCTCAAGATCCTCTCAGCCCAGCCACATAGGGAAGCATCTGGGACTTACTCTCACTCCAGCCTGTGTCTTTCGAGTTGTCCTCCCTAGAGCTGTTTCTGGGGTGACCACACATCCAGACCCGGTAACAAGGCACACAGCTTAGGACTGAGGCTTTGGGTGCATCCTGGTTCTGTTGGGCTTATAAAGCTAGCTCCATTCCCTCTGGATCCCAGGTGGCTTTGGAGGCTCAGAGCTCTGGGAGGTGCTGGAAACATACCCACCCCCATATCCTCTTCAGGGGTCCTGCAAGGTTCAGGCGCTGGGGAAGAAGAGCCGATCCCCTGTAGATTGTGGTCACTTGCTTTGGTCTTGAGGCCGAGGTCAGGGTCTCCTGGAGGCCTTGGAGCTTATGGTTCATTCACACCAGCAGGAAGACTCAGCAGAAAGACTTCCTGACTCCTCCTCGGAGTCTGAAGTCTGGATGAGCAAAGGTCAGCTTGCCCCTTGGGAGCTTGCAGAAAACTGGGGGACCGTTGACCCAGCTAGCCTTGCTAAATGACCCAGGGGCTCTTTGCTGGGCCCTAATCCCGTTAGACAAGTTAGCGACACTGATACATATAGAGCATGCATCCAGGGCTCAGTGCTTTTCCTTGTTATTTCTGTGTTCTAGCAGCAGAGGGGTGTGGAGGGGATTTGGGGGCCCATGGGGTAGGAAGTCTGAGGCTTGACCCTCTCTGTGAAGCTCTCCTGCTTTGGGCAGCCAGGGAATCATCTGAGGAGGCACTGGGGGCCTTGTTAACAGCATAGGTAATTTATTTATATTAGCAATTAAAAAAATTCTATTTTCAGAAAGGAAGCTAACTTCTAAGCCTAGGAAATGCCGATGGGCATAAGAAGGAGCCCAGGGGATTGTTAACCAGAAGCCAGGAGCACAGTGATCATCTCCCAGCTGTTTTTTTGTTCCTCCTCTTCCCTGCTCTGACTGCTTTGAGGATGGGCAGGGGCTGTTCCCTCCCTCTCGGTCTTCAGCGGGCTCTGCTCTCCAGAGGGGCCTGCGGCCTAGCACTGGGCCCAGCTGAGGTTACTGGAGAGGTGTGCTTCTGGGTCCATGAGTCCCCCGACCGTTCTAGCTGAAGAGAAGAGCCTGTAGCCCAGGGGGCACTCAGCCGAGATGTGGTGGCGCAGCAGTGCCTCTGCGTCAGGACTGTGACACCCCCTGGGAGGACCAGGTGCATTCTCAGGGCGCCAGTGGAGTAGATGCATTCACATTAGAAAAAGAGCATATTTGGACATTTTATTTTATTTATTTTTAAAAGATTATTTATTTATTTGAGAGAGAGAGAGAGAGAGAGAGTGCGCGCATGCGAGCACAAGCAGGGGGAGGAGCAGAGGGAGAGGGAGAGGCAGACCACCCACTGAGCAGGCTCCATCCAGGACCATGACCTGAGCTGAAGGCAGAGGCTTAACCGACTGAGCCACCCAGGCGTCCCATATTTGGACATTTTAAAAAAAGCACCAGGAAATAATAAAAAGTTGGAATAAAATAATCTGGGTGGGGACATGGGAAAAAATATAAAAGGCATTCTAGAGATATAAGATCCAATATGAACTGTGGGTTAGATAATAGTACTGTAGCACAGTAAAATGTCCCAGTTTTGATAACTGTCCTGACTGTGGAAGGGGATGATGTATTCTTTTTTCTTTTTTAAGATTTTTATCTTTTTAAGTAACTGCTACACCCAATGTGGGGCTTGAACTCACAATCCTGAGATCAAGAGTCCCATGGTCCCCCACAGAGCCAGCCAGGTGCCCTGAGAATGAACTATTTTTAGGATCTACTCACTGAAGTGTTTAGTGATGATTGCTGTGGAAAAAAATTCATATCTATATGAATATTCTATGTGAATGTAATATACACATGTATATGTAAATGTAAACTAGAGGCATCTCTAGGGAAAGGATGTATAGAATTCCTGTGTTATTCTTGCAACTTTAAAAAGTATATTAAACATATTATAAATATATATCGGACGCCCAATAGCTCAGTGGTTGAGCATCTGCCTTAGGCTCAGGTCATGATCCCAGAGTCCCAGGATCGAGTCCCACATCAGGCTCCCGGCATGGAGCCTGCTTCTTCTTCTTCTTCTTCTTCTTCTTCTTCTTCTTCTTCTTCTTCTTCTTTTTTTTTTACTATTTTATTTATTCATGAGAGACACACAGAGAGGCAGAGACACAGGCAGAGGGAGGAGCAGGCTCCATGCAGGGAGCCCGATGTGGGACTCAATCCCGGGACTTCAGGACCATGCCCTGGGCCGAAGGCAGGAGCTAAACCGCTGAGCCACCCAGGGATCCCCATGGAGCCTGCTTCTGCCTCTGCCTGTGTCTCTCATGAATAAATAAATAAAATATTAAAAAAATAAATATATATTAAATCATGTCTAAATCAAAAAGTTAAAAAAAAATTCTGAGTGGGAGGAGTGGTGTGGGCAGACATGAAGCAGGAATTGGCAGTAAGTTGGTCATTGTCCAAGCTGGGTGATCAGTACGTGAGAGTTAATTTGTCATACTGTCTGCTTTGTATATATTTGAACTTTTTTTAAAATAAGATTTTACTTATTTGAGAGAGCACAAGAGAGAGCATGAGCAGATGGAGGGTCAGAGGGCGAGGGAGCAGACTCCCTACTGAGCAGGGAGCCTGACTAGGGGTTCCATCCCAGGACCCTGGGATCACGACCCAAGCCGAAGGCAGATGCTTAACCGACTGAGCCACCCAGACGCCCCATATTTGAACTTCTTCATCATAATTTTAAAAGGTATTGAAGCATCACAGAAATCAAAATTTTCTTGACAATTCCTTATACTTATAGTTTAAAGTTAATATGTGGAATAGTACACCCCATAATTTTTCAGTATTTATCTTAAAGGAAACAAAAATGATGTTCAAAGGAAGGGAGTTGTAGCCAATTAGTTCTAGACTCAAAAGTTCAGCCTGTGTTTTCTGGGTCCCAGTCTGTGAGTCTTTATACAATGCCTTTGTCTTCTTAATTAGTGCCTGGGCAATAATTTGGAATTAATGAGTGCAGAGAACTTTCTATTTTGCCCTAACAAGATAATTCAGTACTATACTGCTGTACTTTTTGCTTACAAATTGAAAGCAGACATTAATATGATAAACACCAATATGTCCACCACTTTTACTTAGTAAATGTACATGTTTTTGCTATATATGCTTCAGATCTTTTTTTTTTTTAATCGTGGAAAGTCATTGAAATCCCCATATATTCTACCCCAGTTCTATGCCCCTCCCTCCCTAGAGACAACCATTATCATAAATTTGACTTGTGGCCTTTATAGTCTATGAAAGCATTATTTATTTATTTATTTATTTATTTATTTATTTATTCATTCATTCATTCATTCATTCATTCATTTATTTAATTTATTTTTTATTGATGTTCAATTTGCCAACATATAGAATAACACCCAGTGCTCATCCCATCAAGTGCCCCCCAGTGCCTGTCACCCATTCACCCCCACCCCCCGCCCACCTCCCCTTCCACCACCCCTAGTTCGTTTCCCAGAGTTAGAAGTCTCTCATGTTCTGTCTCCCTTTCTGATATTTCCCACTCATTTTTTTCCTTTATCCTTTATTCCCTTTCACTATTTTTTATATTCCCCAAATGAATGAGACCATATAATGTTTGTCCTTCTCTGATTGACTTACTTCACTCAGCATAATACCCTCCAGTTCCATCCACGTTGAAGCAAATGGTGGGTATTTGTCATTTCTAATGGCTGAGCAATATTCCATTGTATACATAAACTACATCTTCTTCATCCTTTCATCTTTTGATGGACACCGAGGCTCCTTCCACAGTTTGGCTATTGTGGACATTGCTGCTATAAACATCGGGGTGCAGGTGTCCTGGCGTTTCATTGCATCTGTATCTTTGGGGTAAATCCCCAGCAGTGCAATTGCTGGATCGTAGGGCAGGTCTATTTTTAACTCTTTGAGGAACCTCCACACAGTTTTCCAGAGTGGCTGCACCAGTTCCCATTCCCACCAACAGTGCAAGAGGGTTCCCTTTTCTCCACATCCTCTCCAACATTTGTTTCCTGCCTTGTTAATTGAAAGCATTTTTTTTTAATTGAAACTGTGACTCATACAAATATAAAAGACACACATATCGAAGACTTTATTCAACTTATCAATAAGAAAAACAGTAAGATATTAAGGCCGGTTCAGAGAGCATTTGAAGGGATGGGAATTTTTTTTAATAAATTTATTTTTTATTGGTGTTCAGTTTATCAACATACAGAATAACACCCAGTATTTATAGGCAATAAACTTAATAAAAATAATAAAAGAAAATCAATTTAAAAGGAAGCTAAGAGAACATTGGTAGGTTAGATACTTGAGTGATTTTTGTCCTATGTGGCAATAAACTATGAACTTGGGGTTATTTTTTCTACAAGACAGATATAATTGGACAAAAATCTGTAAGTTAACATGTAACGTTACTAAGTCTAGAAATTTTAATCAGTAGTTACCACAGGCCAAACCAGGTACATTTTCCTAAATAAATTCTTGGGTTGGGCCTATTAATGCCCCACTGTAACATTGAAAGGACACACCACTCACTTTTTCGTATTATTTCCATGTTTTGGATAATTTTTCTTAGCAAATCTATATTTCTATATTTTCCTGAAGATATGAAGCTATAAATAATAATAGTAGCTATTTATTAAGCATTAATTTGTGCCAAGCACTGATTTGGTGGTTTTTTTTTTTTTTTCTTTTCTTTTTTGAGAGAGAGAGCTAGTGTATACTTGCAAGACTGGGGAGGGGCAAGGGAGAGGAGAGAGAAAACCTTAAGCAGGATCCAGGCCCAGTGCGGTTTAGCTCACAACCCTGAGATCATGAAATCAAGCACTGTTTTAAGGGTTTTACATGTACTAAGTCCTTTGTCCCTCCAAATCAATATTAGGTGCTTTTTTTGTTTTGTTTTGTTTTTTGTTTTATAGTCTCCACTTTATTTCCCCCAAACAAGAGAGGTCAGTTACCTGTGGAAGGACATTCAAACTGCAAGTAGCAATTTATGACAAGTTCTATTTCTTAAAAACTGACTTCTTGCTCCTTTCCCTAGAGGAAAGGAGTCTCTAAATTGAAGCCATCAGAAAAAAAAAAAAAAACAACAAAACAAAACAAAACAAAACAACAAAAACCAGGAATAGCTCTGGTTTGGGAGTCAGAGCAGTTCACCAGCAAGGACAAGAATTTAATCTATTCACAGAAGACTTGTAGGTCTGCTGCAGAACAAGCGTGCCCAGCTGTCTTACCCATCTCGTGGTCAATTGTAGTACACAAACACAGAAGCACTTTTTCCTGATACAAGGACCATTGTTGGACCTTCTAATTTTATAGAGATTTTAAATGTGAATGAAGTGAAAAAGCTCTTCTGTCAGCTACCAGGCCAACACCTCAGACCTACCAAAACTCTGCCTTTAAAGATAGGCTTCAGGTAATGCTGCAGAACAAGTACAGAAATCACTCCTCTGCTCCCAGCCTCTCACCACCAGTCCACTCCAGGGATCTTTCCTAACTCCGCCTAGCACTGTGTTCTACACACTGACTCTAGACCAGAATGGCTGTACCTAAAACCTCTACACCTCACACCAGAATGCATCCTGTCCTGAGAGACCTGGAGAAACCAGGCTCTCCCACTCCCAGGAAAAGATTAGAGGCAGCATTTCAAGCCAAACTGTATCCAGCTTTATTAAAGATACTTTTCATAAACAATCATGGTATTTCAGGCAGGATATGGGCGGACGATCGTTAACAGTATACAACTTTCAAACTCCCTTCTTCAATGGACTACGAAAATCAGAAAGCCACTGTAAAACCCAATGAAGTCTTCATGTGATGCTCTGAACAGGGAAAGTTTAGAGTGAGGGTTGGCAGTTCACATTTAGCATGTTGTTTAACAACTTTTCACAAGCCAACCCTGACTTTCAGGAAATGAAATGAAAATAGCTGAATTATCAATCTGAAGATCCACAAGCTAAAAAAAGGAACTGTTTTGAGGGACGCCATCTCAGTGGTGACACTGTAAAGTCCAGATTGCCTGACATACTGGGAACCATTTCATGGGCTCAGGTTCCAACAGGTGTCTGAGTTTAAGGGAGTCAAGTCTATGTTGAAGGCAGAGAGGGAGAAGAGGATACAAAAAAATGAATTTTAGTTTTTCCACACCACCAAGGTGGCTCATGTGTGTCAACATCAAGGAATCTCTCCTCCTGGGAGCCAAGAGGAAGTTTCTCAAAACTAGAAGGGAAAAGTATTTTTCCCCTTGTTACCAATCTAGCTTCAGAGATAATCTAATAGTGACATATGCCCTTCCCCCAAAACAACAATGAAGTGTTCCGTGTGCTAACAACATAGCTTAAAAAAAAAAAAGTAAAACAAAATTCTGCACTTTATTTATTTATTTATTTATCTGCATTTTTATAAAACTTGATAAAAAATAGTATTTCAAAGTGTACAGTCACCAGAAGTACACAGTTATCAAAAATGCACACACTTCACTTGGCATCTCCAGCACCTTCAGCTTTCTGTGCCTGGTCTGTTTTGGCATCTCCATTTTCTGCAGGGTTCTTTCCATCTTCGCCAGCATCAGCTTTCCCCTTTTTCCCTTTGGGTACCTTCTCTTCTTTTTTTGCAGAGGCCTTTTTAGGCTTGGGCTCTGGCTTTGGAGGAGCAGGTTTAGCAGATAACCTTGCAGATCTTCTCTGTGGCTCATCCTTCACCTTGGCTTTATCTCCTTTAGCATCCTCTTCAGTCTTTCTCTTGGGCATGGTGACGACGGCAGTGGGCCGTAGGCGCTGGATGCAGGGATGCAGCAGCACGTGGGCTTTGGCCGGTCTGGGGGTCATTCTCGGCTCTTCTTCACACTGAGCCTTAGGTACTATTGTTATTCTCATTTTACAGATGAATAAACTGAAGCACAGAGGTAAAAATAAAATTCCTAAGGTTGTAGAGCTAACAAGTGGCAGAGCAATGATCCAATCCCATGCTGTCTGGTGTCATACTGTACACTATTTTACAATTTGCTGTCTTACCCTCAATATCATATTTTGGAGAACTTTCTGGGATATCATTATAGCTCATTCCCTTTGACTACAATGCTACTGTTTACTGTTCCAATGTATTACTATAGAGCAGGTAATTTACCTGTTCCTGCAATGGTGAACATATAAGCCGAGTTTTCACAGTGTGCCATAAATATTTTTAAATATGTCTCTTTGTGTATGTGTGTGAGGGTCTTTCTAAGTTAATTACCTCAAAATGAAATTTGTCTACTTCAGAAGGAGCAGATGAGGCCTTCTGTGATCTTGCCATAGCTTCTAACTGACCCCAAGATAATAGCTCACAGAAGGCCGGAGGCTTTTCCCCTTTTTTAGAGAGAGGGAGAGTATGGAAGCACAGAGGCAGAGACAGAACAGGGATCTGTATGTATAGGGTCTGAATCTGACTGGAGAGGAACAATTTTTTTGACCCTCTAAAAGGAAAGGGATTTCCCTCAGACCCATTAGGACAACTATAACAAAAAGACCTCTGGAAATAACAAGTGTTGGTGAAGATGTGGAGAAATTGGGACCCAGGTGCATTGCTGGTGGGAATGTGAAATGTTGCAGCTGCTCTGGGAAACAGTAGGATGGTTCCTCAAACAGCTACACACAGAATTGCCATATGATCTAACAATTCTGCTTCTAGGTATATGCCTAAAGGACTTGAAAGCAGGGTGTATTAGTTTGTTAGGACTGCCACACAAATTACTACAGACTGCATGGCTTAAGCACCAGAAATTAATTTTTTCATAGTTCTGGAGTCTGGGAATCCAAGATAAAGCTGTTGGCAGAGTTGGACTCTTCCGAGGCCTTTCTCCTTGGCTTCTCCCTGTGTTTTTACTTGGTCTTTCTTCCACGTGTCTGTATCCTAATCTCCTCTTCTTCGAAGGATACAAGACATATTGGATTAGGACCCTCCCATATGACCCTCTTTTACCTGAATTATCTCCTTAAAGACTATTTCTCCAAATACAGTCACAATCTGTGACCCTAGAGGTTAGAATTTCAACAGGAGTTGTTGAGGGGAGTTATAGTTTATCCCATAACACAGGGACTCAAGCAGATGTTGTGTCCCAACGCTCCTAGCAGTCTTTTTTAAAAAAATATTTTACTTATTTATTCATGAGACACACACATAAAGAGGCAGAGGCATAGGCAGAGGGAGAAGCAGGCTCACTGCAAGGAGCCCAATGCAGGACTTGATCCCAGGACCCGGGATCATGCCCTGAGCCAAAAGCAGAGGCTCGACCACTGAGCCACCCAGGGGCCCTGCTCCTAGCAGTCTCATTCACAATAATAAGAAGGTGGAAACAACCCAAATGTCTACCAAGAGATGAATGGATGAATAAAATGTGGTACCTACATACAGTGGAATATTATTCAGCCAGAAGGATGAATGATCTTCTGATATAAGATACAAGATGAATGAACCTTGTAAACTTCATGCTGAGCCAAGTAAGCCAGACAGAAAAGGACAGATATTTTGTGATCCCACTTATATGAGGTACTGAGAATAGACAAATTCATAGAGACAGAGAAGAGACAGAAGGTAGAGTAGAGGTTGCCATGGCCCTGGGGAATGAGGAAATGGGAGCTATTGTTTCATGAGTATGGAGTGTCCATCTGGGATAATGAAGTTCTGGAAATGGATAGTAGTGATGATCGCACAAAATTCTGAATGGACTTGATGGCTCTTAATTATACACTTAAAATTGGTTAAAATGGTAAATGTAATGTTCTGTATATTTTACCACAATAATAAAAAAAAAGGAGATGGAAGGGTAATAATATCTGACTTGGGATCTTGCTGTGAGAGGTAGCAGTGTATTCTTTGTGAAAGCACCTTCTGGGGTACATGGAAGATGCTCCCTAAATGTTGGCTGCTATTTGTTTCTTCCTCTCCTTCTCCCTCAGGTCTTCTATTGTCTTCTACATTTCCTTCTGAGTTGCATTAATTTCTAAGTTCAGGATCTGTATGGAATGAATTGTGTGCTCCCCAAAATCATATGTTGAAGCCCTAACCCCCAGTGTGACTGTAGTTGGAGACTGTGTCTTGGGAAGTAATTAAGGTTAAATGAAGTCATAAGGGTGGGGCCCTAATCTGCTAGGACTGGCATTCTTAGAAGAAGAGGAGGAGACACCAGAGATCTCTATCTCCTTGTACATACAGAGAAGAGGCCATATGAGGACACAGTGAGAAGGTGGCTGTCTGCAAGCCCAGAAGAGAATTCAAACCAGAAACCAACCCCAAAGGCACCTTGATCTTAGACATCTAGCCTCCACAACTGTGAGAAGATAAGTTTTTGTTGTTTAAACCACTGAGCCTATAACATTTTGTTATGGTGTTCCTAGGAGACTAATACAGAGTCTGAGGATATGGTTTTAGGGCTAACTTTCCACTATCCAATTAGACATTACTTTCCAACCAAGCATCATTTCTAATCTCACCAGGTGGTTACCTTTCTCAGCTTGGGCTTTTTCACTCTGCTATCTCTGGGTGAGTATTTAGAACGTTCAAATTAACTTAGTATTAGCCTGAGGAAAAAAGGAATTAGAAGGAAAATATGTTATAAAAACAAATTGCCTTGTGGGTTTCTGAGACAAATATGACTTATGTTTAGAATATCTGTGCAACTGCTCTCTCCCCATGGATACTGATAACTAAGTGCTGGCTGTAAATGACACAAATACAAATATAGAACTGGAGGTGCATATGTGGATTAAGTAAGTTGTTCAAATAGAAAAAGCTGATAGAAACCAATTTACATGGAAGTGAGAGTAGGTGGGAGAGAACAAATTAGAAAGAGCATGGCTTTTGCAATTAAACAGGTTAAGACAATCTGGCTTTTACAAATTGTATGACTTTAGGGGTGCCTGGGTGGCTCAGTCATTGACTGTCCAACTCTTGATGTCAGCTCAGATCGTGATCTCAGGGTCATGGGATCAAGCTCCATGTTGAGCTCCACACTCAGCATGGGGTCTGCTTGGGACCCTTTCTTTCTGTCCCTTTCTTTCTGTCCCTCCTGCCCTGCTCACGCACTCTCTCTCTAAAATAAACAGATAAAATCTTTAAAAAACCAAACAAATTGTATGACCTTAGCTAAGTCAGCTAACCTGAATTTTTCCCTTTGCAAAATGGGAATAAAGTGCTTATTCTAAAGCGTGATGGTAGAGAGTCACATGAGGCAATGTTTGTAAAGCATGGATAAACTGATTGACTTCCTTTTCTATTTTGGAATAGAATTAATCAAGCAGATGTTTTCTTAGAGACCTATAGAATGTAAAATAGAGGAGAAGAAAGACTGACATTTACCAAAGGATAAAGAGAGCAGAAAAAGTAAGGACATGTGAGGGGTTGGTAAATTTAGTGGAAGGTGAGGAGAGAATAGGGCTTGGTTCTTAACAGAGGCTTAAAAACAGAATCTGTGGAATAGATAGCATTACCAGATGAATATATTACATCTGTCCAGCTACAAGTAACAAAAGACTCAAGCAAGGTGCCTTAGGTGGTAGGGATATTTATTCCTTATTTAATAATAAATTTGGTGGTAGACTTTTTTAAAAAGTTGTATTTATTTAAGTAATCTCCACATTGTCTCCATGTGGGGCTTGAACTCACAACCCCAAGATTAAGAGTCTCAGGCTCTTCTGACTGAGCTAGCCAGACACCCCATTGGTAGACTTTTTAAATCAGTGAAGAAGATTCTTGCCCAGAAGCCGGGAAGTTAATGTCTTCAGGAAGCTCATTGGCCAGAAGTAGATCACATGGTTACTTCTAATCACAAAGATGACTGAGAGAAAGAGTATTTGGCTTAAGCCTCCATAGTTGGAAGAAGGCAAGGGAGATGGAGAAGGTATAATTAATTGGTCTGCAACACTGGGCTTAGATTGGTAGGGGGGACAAGAATGACTCCTTGATCCATTGACCTGGATGGATTTGATGTTTGTTTGCTTATTTATTTATCCATTCATTTATTTATAAGATTTTATTTATTTATTTAAGAGAGAGAATGAGAGAGAGCACGAATGATAGGGAGGGGGAGAGGGAAAGAGAGAAGCAGACTCCCTCTGAACAGGGAGCCCAACGCGGGGCTCAATCTCAGATCTTGATGTGAGCCAAAGGCAGATGGTTAAGCTTAAGGGACTGAGCCACCCAGGCACCCCTGATGTCTGTATTAAACTGCTTTCATTAGGAAGGAAAAATGGGAACTTTCCCTTATCCCTTCTCGAATATCTTCTCTATTAGATGTTCAAAACTTACTTACATATGAAAGCCTACTGTTCATTCATTCATGCATGTATGTGGGCATTCATTTTAAAAATTAATTCACTTAATAAGTATCAATTGAATACCTAGCATGTGCAAGGAACCAAACGTGGGTCCTTCGTCTTAGGTAAGTCCTTTATCTTAGATAGCTAAAGAAAGCAGAATGGGGGCACATGGGTGGCTCAGTGGCTGAGTGCCTGCCTTTGGCTCAAGTCATGATCTCAGGGTCCTAGGATCAAATCCCACATCGGGCTCCCCCCCCTGGGGAACCTGCTCCTCCCTCTGCCTGTGTCTCTGCCTCTGTCTCTCATGAATAAATAAAATCTTTAAGGAAAAAAAAAGAAAAAAAAAGATAGCAGGATACCTGATATGAGCTAAGTACAGAGGACTCTAGAAACTCACCAAATTGTGCAATTTCATGACCTTGAAGATTCATCAAAGATAAAACTTGCAATTTTGCTGAGATATGAATTCAAACCACCTGCACTGTCCTGCTGGTGTTTGGAGGGAGTCACTTTCCTAGTGAGTGAATTTAGCTGAGTCTCAACATTTTCACTCAGTGTGCCTTTGTTAAATACATGTTTTATAAAGAAATTGTAGGCTACAGTGACATTTCTAAGATTAGGGGTTGGGTGGGGTTTCAGAACTGTCACTCAATAATATAAAAAGTCAAGTCTATTAGAAAACCATATATTCTAAAAGTCAGTCATGAGTTTTTGCTAACTTACATCTTACTTGTAATATTTACTTAATATTTACAAAAGACAATTCACTTAAAATAAACAGAACTGTGGTGCCAGGGTGGCTCAGTTGGTAAAGTGTCTGCCTTCAGCTCAGGTCATGATCCTGGGGTCCTGGGATTGAGCCCCATGTCGGGCTTCCTGCTCAATGGGAAGTTTGCTTCTCCCAGACTTATTTAAAGATTTTAAATAAAATCTTTAAAAAATGAACAAAATCTATCCCTTCCTTAAGAAAAAAATGTCCCTAATCAACTGTCCCTAATCAGTTGTACTTTTAATGCATACTAGAGTAAAACGTAACTATTAAAATACATTTATTTCACCTAAAATCCAGTGGTACACACATACACAGCCTTGGAAATCACTTAAACCAGGTTTAGATCCTGGTTCTGATATATTTATTAGTGGTATATCCTTGGATAAATTACATAGTGTCTTTGACTGCCAGGTTCCTCATCTGAATGTGGGACTGAAAATCCCTATTTCACAAGCAATGCTGAGAGAACCAAATGAGATTACACATAGATTAGTGTAGTCCCTGGTACATAGAAACCTTCCAGGTAATGATAGCTTATATCGACTATGGATGATAGTTTAGATTCGTTAATTGCTGAATCCAACTATCTTCCTGGAAACAAAGACAAAAAGAGTAAACCATTTGATTCCATCCTAGTAGTATAGATTTTTTTGGAGAGGGAGGGATGCTAAACATAGGCATCTCCAAGGAGGTGTCAGAAACCCATTAAACAGTTCTCAGAGGATTGGTAAACGGTGTTTGGAATGAAGAAGAAAAGGGTGAATCTGAGGTAGAATTGAAACAAGAGAACATACCCACTCTTGAGTAGCCAATGGCAAGAACAATCTGAAGGGAGTGCTGTCCAGTCACGAGGGTGCTGAAATGACTACATGACGCAGCCAGCAAGTTGCAAGTGTGTCTGAACATGTCTCTGCTTTTTAACCAACATATCTCAGGTACGCCTACTCTTCTCTACCTTTCTCACAGTCTGTCACCTCAACCTTCCACCTACACCTACCATTCTCACTCCAGGCTCCACATCCCACCCTGTCATCTTTTCCAGCTGGCTGAATGCTGACCTTCCTGCAAATAATGCTCACTGCTGCCAGCACATGCTTTGTTCCTAGGATGGTGCTGAGTGTGGGAAGTAGCTGGAATGAGTCTTTGAGGGCTGATGACTACTCAACACTTTTTCCTTCAGTCATAAATAGCCCCCAGTGTTAATGTGGCTGGATTACAGCCTCAAAGCCTGGAGATACCGAGGATGACAGCTTTCAGAAACAATGTTATAGGTGCCTCTTATTCTGTGCTAAACCCTTCAGCTCTGTCTCCGACATCTCTCAGCATGGACTGCTCCTGTGCTCCATCCAGTCAGACCTCTGTATGTAATACCTTGCTTCAATTCCTGTCTTCTTCTTGTTCTGTACGCTTATGAGAGCCTTCTTTCTTTCCCAATCACGATGTGTCTTTCCCATATTTAAACGTCCAAAGTAAACTTCTCATCCTCCAGAACACCCTATCTGAAAGCAATATTTCTTTCTTCTGAAATCCTATAGCATTTTCACTTTGGATATGCCACTTAATCCTTGTTTATAAGTTGCCTTTAGTTCATTTTGAAAATGGCTAGAACATGTGGCAGTTTTGTCTCTCCAGCCAAACTTGAGGTATCAGAGAATAGGAACCAATGTATCTGCATGTTCACTATTCCATATAGATCCAGACACCATAGCAGGAGATACAGTGGTGCTCAATAAATTTTTATGGATTGAATAACAGAAGAAAATGACTTTGGGGGAAATAAAAAGCACAAAAAAGTGAACTGGAAGTTGACTAATAGCCTCTCAGGAAAGGCATAGGAACAGATAATATGATAGGTTGTTACTTTCCCCCTGAATAGGCCCAAAAAGATAATTGGGAATTGGGCATGGGGGGAATTGGATGGAATTGGGGTGGAACAGGCTACAACAGGATTTACAGTTAAAAACTCAGATGTACCTCAGCCTAAAACTTTAGAGTTTCATGGAATTCAATCTAATCTGATTAAATGGTCATAGAAAGATAGAGTCACCAAGTTTGAAGGGACTCAGGGTCACTCCAAAAGGCATTGGCTGATGCATGATTCACCTTTTCAACATCCCCACTGGGTGGGCATCAAACCTCTGCTCAGACACCTCTAGTACTGGGGACTTTACTAGCTGTAGAAACAATATATTCAATGGAATGGAATTCTAGTTTGGCTTACTTCCACAATTTAAAAAGTTTGAGAGCTCAGTATACACTAGCACTGTGGCAGGTACTCCTGCTGGGAAGGAAGAGGTAACCTATGGCTCTGCATTTCTGTGGATCCTCTGGAGTTGTGGTGCATTTTCTACGACCTTTTGCAAGGAACATCTCTATCTTTTCTATCTTCTCTTGTCCTTTCCTCTGTGGTTATTCTTTCCCACAACTTGCTTTTCCAACTTCCCTCTACCCCATATCTTTTATGTCTTCAACATGATTTAGGCTTCCTAGGAGATTTCAAATCCTAAGGTAGCTTCCTGAAAATACTGAGGACAAAGAGAATGACTACTCTCTATGCTTACAGCATTGTTAAGAACTAGAAGAAACCTTAAAGATTATGTATCCAACTCTGTCATGTCACTAAGGGCCAGAGTGGAAAAATGCTTCATCCCTGATCAAATAGATAGTGAGGTGAGTGAGATTAACAGTCAATCATTTCGCATAGTAGATCCCAGGGGGAATATTTCCAGTGACCAATACTCAAATATGTAAAGTGAAAGGACAGTAAGAATTTGAGCTGGCATGGATGTCACATTTACATATATTTGCATACACCCACACCAAGTCCCTGCAATCTCTTCTCAGTTTTTTCTCAAGTGAGAATGTATCATTGCTTCCCTTGTTTGTCATTTTTAACTTTTCATTTCTCTATTCCTCTTCACCCACTCACAGTCTTTGGCCCGGATCCCCTGCAGCATGCAAGGAAAAAAACTGTATTCACAGTTCATTAAAATTAAACTTCAGACACCTGTGTTTCTCTGACCATCTGGTTCCTCCTAGAACAGCCACTTCCTAAAGACAGGGGATCTTGGCCTCAATTACCCATCCAGTGCCCAGAAAAGGGGAATGCTTAGCAAGAAAGGCCCAGGTTGGAAAGGCTGATTGCTATAGACAGAGCCACCCAGAGGTTGTTGGGATACATGGTCTGACAGGGATTTTAATTCAAGACTGTATATTCTTTGAAAGTAGGGACTTTCTTATCTATCACCTTATCTCCAGAATTTAGGTAAGGGTTTAAAAGGCAAATACCAGTTAGTTATCTACTGAATGAATCACCTACATAGAATATAAAAATATTTGGTATTTTGGAGACTTTCCAGCCACCCTTTTGCTTGATCTCCACTATAGGTTTCTAAAGTGAGCATCATTTGGGAAAATGCTGTATGAAGTCCCAAGTGCTATACCAATGTGATGTTGTTTTTGACAACTTTAATGGATTAATCAGTTTTTAGAACACATATTCCCAACCCTAGATTAGGTTCCTGGGATTCAGAGTCACAAAATTTATCCTCAAGAACTTATTAGAGAAGAAAGACACATAAATAAATTCTCAACAAGGACAGCATAAAGGAATCTAATTTGAATCAGTTTAGACAAAAGAGGAGAATTTGTCATAAGGTATAGAGGTATCTCATGGTTTCAGTGGTGATTTAAATATTTTTAAAAATATTTATTTGACAGAGAGAAAGTGAGCACAAGCAGGGGGAATGGTACAGGGAGAGAGAGAAGCAGACTCCCTGCTGAGCAGGGAGCCCAACTCCCGGCTCAATCCCAGGACTCCTGGACCATGACCCCAGCAGAAGGCAGATGCCCAGCCAACTGAGCCACCCAGGCAGCCCTTTGTGGTGATTTAAAAATAGCTCCATGTGGGGCGCCTGGATGGTTCAGTCGGTGAAGCATCTGCCCTTTGGGTCAGGTCATGGTCCCAGGGTCCTGGGATTGAGCCCCGTGTTGGGTTCCCTGCTCATTGGGGAGCCTGCTTCTCCCTCTCCTCCTCACTCATGCTTTTTCTCTCTGTCTGAAATAAATAAATAAAATCTTAAAAAAATAAAAATGTTTCCACAAGTTCTCTGAGAACATTCCTTTCAAGAGGCGGGACTTCATTCCCCTCCCCTGGGGCGTGGGCTGGATTTGTGACACACTCCCAACGAAAGGACTGCAGAGGAATGATGTGTGATTCCTGAGGCTTATTATCTTACTTCTGGAGGTCAGAGGCTGAAGTCAAGGTGTCAGAAATCTTGTTTCCTTCAGAGGGCTGTGAGGGAGAAGCTGTTCCATGCCTTTTGCCTAGCTTCTCGTGGTTTGCTGGCAATCTTTTGTTGTTCACCCTGGTCATTGTCTTCATCTTGACACAGTGTTTTCCTTTATGGGCTATCTGTTCTGTGCCCAAAGTCCTCATTTAATTAAATTAAATTAATTAATTAATTAATTAATTTTAAAATTTTTATTTATTTATGATAGTCACACACACAGAGAGAGAGAGAGAGAGAGAGAGAGGCAGAGACATAGGCAGAGGGAGAAGCAGGCTCCATGCACTGGGAGCCTGACATGGGATTCGATCCTGGGTCTCCAGGATCGCGCCCTGGGCCAAAGGCAGGTGCTAAACCGCTGCGCCACCCAGGGATCCCCCCAAAGTCCTCATTTTAAAAGGACATCTGTCACATTGGATGAAGGCCTAGCCTAATGGCCCAATTTTAATGTGATTACTTCTATAAATGCCTTCTCTCCCACTAGGGGCACTTTCTGAGGTCCTGGGGGTTAGGACTTCAAGATGTGAATTTTTGGGAGTACACAGTTCAACCCATAGCAATCATAAGAGGCCTTGTGGCTTCCTCTTTACTCTTTCTCTTGGATCACTCACTCCAGGGGAATCCAGCTGCCATGTTTTGATAACACTCAAGAGGACCCATGGTAAGGTTCACAAGTCAGGGAACTAAGTTCTCTGGCTAACAGCCATGTGAATGAGCCACCACGAAAGCATATCTTTCAGCCTCAGTCAAGCCTTGAGATGACTGTGGCTCTCTCCGACATGTTTCCCCTCCCATACCGCCTTTATTGAGATATAATCAACAATTAAAAATTGTATATATAAAAAAATAAAAAAATCGTATATATTTAAGGTGTTTTCCACAGTGGCTGCACCAATTTACATTCCCACCAGCAGTGCACCAGGGTTTTGGATGACATCTTGTCTACAGTCTCATGAAAGACACTGAGCAGAATCATTTGGCTCAGCTGCTCCTGAATTCCTGGCCTGCAGAAATTGTGAGATAATGAATGTTTGTTGTTTTAAGCTGCTAACTTTTGGGGTAATTTGTTATGCAGCAAAAATGAACTAAAACAGACCCCACAGGAAGGGAGAAGGCAGAAACCAGAGTCTAGAAAGTAGACAGAACTCTCGGCCTCTGGCTACCCTGTCTACTGGCTTTTTTCAGTACTTTATCCATAGAGAGAAGCATGGTAACCTCATTGCTCCTGAGTTTTACATGTTTCAGTTCCAATTAACACAGAAATCCTAACTCCAAATTTCTGAATAAGAGAGTGTGCAGTCTAATTTGTGTCAGCTGTGGCAGGGGATAGGTTTAGGACAAATCCAAGTTTTGTGACACTTGAAGATTATATAATTGTGGGGAGTCTCATTAAGGAAAAGAACATCAGTTTACATACAAAAAAAAAAGATTACTTAGAGTGAATGGGAAAATAAATCACACGAAACTAAAAATGTTCTAAAGCTGACAAATACCAAAATATTACAATATTTTAAAATTGTGTGATATTTGAATTGATTAACTCTGATGGCTGGAAGAGGTTTCCATAGGGTATGTTCTGGCTCTGTACATGACCAACCCACATGCATCTGGGCTGTAGGCCACATGAAGGCAGCGATCTGAATTCTGGCTTTGGGTTTTCATGCATGATGCTGGGTGAGTTGATGCAGTGGATGATGGCAGAGCTCTGGAAGTCACTCTCCACTGGGATGACTACCCATACTTAACTATAGGTGAAACTATTTATAAGTCATATAGATATGTGGAGCAAGCCCAAGTATATTCCCACCTCAACTACCCCTTAGGCTGGATTTCACATTGCCTACAGCCACTCTAAAGCTATAAGAGGGAAAGCATGATGGGGGAAGCCAAGGTGGAAGCACAGTGGTTTGAGCCAATTGTGACTAAAATTACTTGTAAATTTTTACTAAAAG
Organism: Canis lupus dingo; assembly: GCF_003254725.2. Lineage (NCBI taxonomy): Eukaryota > Metazoa > Chordata > Mammalia > Carnivora > Canidae > Canis > Canis lupus. The sequence continues at coordinate 38,348,603 of NC_064260.1, read as the reverse complement.
CACCTGACCTTGTGAATATATAGCTTATGGCCTTCCCAGAACCTTGGAAGAGTCCAGGCAAGTGAGAAGCCCCAAAGCTTTGGTTTGTCATCTTCATGGAAAAATTGCTTCTGGGCAGGGTTTTGTAGAACAAAAGGACAGGTGGAGATTTAACCTGAACCTGGTGGGTGAGCTGGGTGTTCCCTGAGAAAATAAAGAAATTCTATGATGATAAATAATTATAGTCTACAGTGAAGAGGGATTTGAGCATGGAAGTGGAAGCAGACATGGGGAATTGACTCAAGCTTGCATGGTAGACCTCAGGGAAGGCTTGTGTGGAGAATGACATCTGAGGTGAATTACAGAGGGTGAGTGGGAGTGAGGTGGGGCGGAGAATGTTCTGGGTAGATAGGTGGCATATGTAAATGGGGGAGGTGTGGGAGACCGTGGCTGACCGCAAATGTTTTAGTGATGTTTAGTAAAGGGTGTGAGGATGGCCTTGCCAAGAAGCTGAAATCAACCCAGGGCAGATCCTGAGGGGGCTTTGCATGCCAGGCTATGCTCTTCAGACTATCTCCTGAAGGACACAGAGACTCAGGGAATGGAGCAGAGAACTCAGATGATCAGATTTGCATTAGCACACCAGCCGGGCACTTTTAGCCACTATGGGTGACTCAGTGGTGTTAAAAGAAAAAGTTTTACAGACAGTTTACTAATCTAGCAAGCTCTTATTCGGTGATGTATGAATTGGGCAGCATCTACTCTAGCAGATAGAGGAGCCAGAGCTGTGCAAGGCGAGAGATGTTCATAGATCAATGTGAGTGGGAACAAGAAAGGTATAGTGGGCACTTGCTGACAGGTCAAAGCAGTGTTACTTCCTGGAAATGGAGAAGGGGGAAGTCATGGAGGTGGCTCAGGGAATCTGTGTTGAGCAGGCAAGTGCCAACTGGTTGACCTTGGCCTTCCTTTTCTGGCAGAGCCGAGCATAGGAACTTAACTAAGTTTTGGTTCAATGACATGGGCTTAGCTTGAGCAACTCCATCTTGGGCCTCATGTGGTTACTTTAGCAGCGGAAACAGGGACTCCTTCCCATCGCATATATATGGAAATGTGGGGGGAAAATTGCAAAATAATTTAAAAGGTATGACTGAACTCACGTGGAGAGAAAGGAAATCCTGAAGAGCCAGAACCTAAAGAGCCAGTCTCCTAAACGCTGGAAAAGTGGAACTTGAGCGGTGGTTCCAAGGGGAAGGAGACTGGATGAGGTCTTCGGAGTGGAGGCTTGGGGCTGTAATGGCCACCGTGGGAGGGGAGTCTAGACTGCGGGCTTGGCAGATAGAACACTGGAACCAACTCCAGGAGCCGTAAATCTGGCTGTTGCCAGGGTCACTATCACTAAAGGGTTAAGACTTTGGAAATAGCAGATACAAGGTCATTCCTTCTTGTGCTTCAGACCTGGAGACGTCTCAGGTACCTCGATTCCCCCCAGGCTCTGGGCTTGTTTGCCATCTATGAGAAGCTTATATACGTACGTGTGGACATCCTACAATGTGCCAGGTCTCATGCACTAGGGACATAAAGTTTTTTATTTATTCGTTTTTGCTTGTTTGTTTGTTTTAAAGCTGCTGAGTGATTATCTGCGAACATTTCCAGTGAGAAAAAAGTTTGGAAAATTTTGGGATTTCTTTCCTTTTGCTGGTTGTTGCCTCTGCATTTTTCTGTCTTTTTCCTCCAAGCCTTTGCAGAGTCTTTGAGCCAGGATGAATTGATTTCAGTATGCGCATCTGGGCAGAAGGACCCCGGGGCAGGGCGGGAGGTGTCCCACCCATAAAGAGCGTCTGTAAGTCTCTATCAAGAGTCCCAATCCTAGGTCTGGTGCCTTGACTAGGAGTTTGTTCCCAGGGCTTGGGAATTTATGAATGGAAGAGAGGTGGTCAGCACAACTGAGTGCTTATCTGTCTCCAAGGAAGCAGATCTGGGTGAAAGGTTAGTGAAGAGATAATGACACATAGGGCAGGGGCCACAGGGCCTCATGGATCTGAAGTCTTGGGTTAAGCAAGTGGTGAGCAAATTGGGCTGCTGAGAAAGGAGCAGGGTGTGTAAGGCCTGTGTGGACACACCTGACTCCAGATGAGTCTCCTATAGGGTGGGGTTAGGCTAATTGACAGCCTGAAGATTTATAACTTTCTTCCTGACCAGGGAGTATAATGTCTGAGGTCCAAGTCTGTGAAAAGGGCCAGGGAGACAACCTGGAGGCTGCTTTGTTAACCTTCCCATGTGGGGGCATTGCTTTGAAAGGGGAGGGGCCACTTAAATGGGTATTTTGTTCCCTGAGTTACAGATCTCTTCTTGAAGGATGTAGTGTCTATAAACACACACACACACACACACACACACACACACACACACATATGCAGAGAGGGAGGGATCTTCATGGTTCTATTCCTCTGGAGAACCCTGATGAATGCTGATTTGATACCATGAGTGGTTCTAGAGGAATAGACTCTTAAGGATGGATTTTCTGAATTGGTTTTGGAGTTTCTGGAATTGACTCTAATCTGATCAGATTTAAGGATATTAGTGACTCCATCTCCAGGAGTGAAGAGAACAACTGACGGTCCATGCAGGAACTGGTTTATAGAATTGCACAAAATACCTGCACTGGTTACTCCTAGTCAACCACCTATAAGAAGCAAGGAGCTAAGTGATCCCATATATGACACTTTTGAGCATTTTGGAAAACTAAGAAATCCACTGACATTGCTTGGTTGCTCCTAATGCCTCTGGACAAAGTGGTGAAATACAAGGATGAGCTCAGGTGTTTGAATTCCCAGCACAAGCCACAGAAAATGAACCAAGAGCTTTCATGTGTGTTGTGAGGCAGACCTTTATCATTTGTAAGCACAGGGCTGAAACTGCTGAAAAATCATAGGCAAGATCTCATCACGTGACTGGCTGAACTACAAAGCCAGCTGAACGTCTGGACTCCAGTCTACCATTCAAGTGAGGGTATTGATTGGGAAAAAAAAGTGGGATTTAAAACATTGTGTAGGGTATATGTGGGAAGAAAGTAATGGAGCTGGGAACATTGAATCCAAAATCCTGATGGGCAGTGTTTGCAGTGGAAGAGGTATCTCTACCCCTAGTGGTGTGGCGGGGGTAAGGGGGAGCATCTCCACCCCATAGTGCTGTGGGTCTGTCCATCTCTCCCCCTCAGGGGATTGATTCTCCATTGCCTGAGGAAACAGTAAGAGCCTTCCCTGAGGCATTTACCATGCAAGACAAGGATGATTTTCCTCCATATCCTTTTCGTTTCCAAACTTATAACCTGTATTAAAACAAAACAAAACAAAACAAAACAAAACAAAACAAAACAAAACGGCCCAGAATGGAGTCACTTGCTCTCAGGACAGCAAACCAAGATTTAATGACAGGACTGTGCCCTTTAACCCCATCAGTCTGGAAAGATAGATCCCCTCTTCCCCCAAAAGGAAAAGTGATCTTGCCTGAAACAATCCTTTCTTTTCTTAAAAGCTTTTGTCCCTCCCCACGTCTGCCTAGAAAAGCCTTCCATTCTGTATAGCTCCTCGGATGGGATGGTGCCAAATTATGAATTATTGAATAAAACCAATTAGAACTTCAAAAAAAAAAAGTTGAAGTTTTAGAAACAGAGAGTAGAATGGTAGTTACCAGGGACTGGGGGTGGGAGGTGGGTGGGTGGGGGTAGAAATTAGGGTGATGTGAGTCAAAAGGTATAACACCTGCTGTGAGAAGGTAAGTCTTGGAGATGTAAGGCCCAGCATTGTGATTATTGCCAACGATACTGTATTATATACTTGAAAGTTGCTAAGAGACCAGATCTTCAATGTTCTCACCGCAAACGAATGATAATTGGGTGATGCGGTGGAGGTGTTAGCTAATGCTATGGTGGTAATCATATTGCTATGTGTAAATATATCAAATCAACACATTGCTCATCTTTAACTTATACAGTGTTATGTGTCAGTTCTAGCTTAATTTAAAAGAACCCTTATTAAAAAAAAATCACTAGATGGCCTGTGTGGGTGAAGTCTTGGCCTCTGGAAGCCTCTTGGTGCTGGGAGAAGGGGTGAACCTGTCCCACGCTGGCCGATGTGGTTGCCACTTGCCACATGAGGCTGTTGAGGACTTGTGACGTGCCTGGTTCACACTGAGGTACGGGGTCAGTCAAACGTATGCATCGGGTATTGACGACTCAGCTCAGTATGAAAAAAGAAAGGTGAAATATAAAAAAAAAGAAAAGAAAAGAAAGGTGAAATATCTCATTGCTCATTTAAGAATATTGATTGCATATCAAAGCGACGGTAGTGTTGATATATCGGGCGAAGTAAAACACATTGCTGACACTCATTTCACTCGTTTCTTTTGGTAAAAAACACGAGGTCATGGGATGCGTGGCTGGCTCAGTTGGAGGAGTTTGCGACTCTCAATCTCAGGGCTGTGGGTTTGAGCCCCACGTTGGATGTAGAGACTACTAGAAAGGAAATAAATAAGAGCCTTAAAAAAAAGTTGAACTGAGTCAATGTGAGGGTCTAAGTGGCTCTGTGAAGTGCAGCAGCCCATCCAGCAAGCAGAGGGGGGCTCTGAGGAGCTGTACAGAATGGAAGGTCTTTATAGGAAGGAGGGCGGGATGAGGAAGCTCTTAGGAAAAGAAAAGAAAGGATTGTCTCAGGCGAGGTCACCTTCCCTTAGGAGGAAGCACAGGGGCTCTTCTCATGCAGATGACCTCATCTTTCCTTGGGGGATGGCAGGGAGCCCATGTGACAGATGATCTCACTGGTGCTGACCAGGAAATTCTCTGGCTGGCCCATGAAGACTGTATTTGTGGGGGCAGTTGAACCCCCAGTTAGTTAGGTTAGGTAGTAAGCCCTGCCTGGTTTGGTGAGTGGGCCTAAGTGATGCCATTTGGGGCCTGTGGTTTTCTTTTTGATACTGTACATTTTTTACAAAAGTAACTCATTTGGGGTACCTGGGGGGGCTCAGTCAGTTGAACATTTGCCTTCTGCTCAGGTCATGATCCTGGGGGTCCTGGGATCAAGTCCCATGTGGGGACACTCAGCGGGGAGCCTGCTTCTCCCTCTGCCTCTGCCCCTCCCCCGGCTTGTGCTCTCTCTCTGTCAAATAAATAAATAAAAAAGTAACTGGTTCTTAGAACTTGATTCCTCCTCAGTGATCATTACTTACTCCTCGCCCACTGCCCTGAAAGGAGCCGCAGTAGAGCCTGGGCGTAATTAGGGCCTGAGGGATAATCTCCAGGAACTGCTTGCTGCAAGAGGCAGCTGCGGAGGGGGAGAGGGAAGCTTGAGATCCCAGCTCCGGCTTCTGCATAAACTGGGAGGCCCCGAGGGGAGCTGGAAGCCCGAGGAGGCCCGGGTCTCAACCCCGATGATTCCTCCGTACCCCAGGGACGGTTGGCAGTTTCTGGAGACGTATTTGGTTGGCACAACTGGGTGTTAGGGTGGTGTGCTCCTGGCACCTGAGTTAGGTCTTGTGGTGCCCAGGACAGCCCCCCACCCCCACCCCCACCCCCACAGACAATTCTCCAGCCCCAAACGTTAGTGGTGTCCAGGTTGGGAGAGCCTGGCCTGCGCCTAGGAAGGCCCCTGGGTCTCCTCGGACAGGGGTCAGCAGGGAGGCCGTGGCCGCTGACTCAGCGCAGGAACCTGTTCTACCCTCTTCCGTTCCCCGGTGTTTTCTAGATCATCAGTGACTCATGGGCTTTTCTCCTGAATTCCTGAGCCTGCCTGAACTCATCCTGGTGGAGGGGGAGAGCGACCGAGCCAGCTCTCCTTCAGAGGCGTGACTCATCCTTCCTTGAGCCCCAGGTGGAGGCCCCCCCACCCCCGAGACAGCCCCAGAAAGGGGATTGGCACACAGGGGTTGGTTCATCACCCTCCCTCCCATGCCCTGCCTCTCTCTTCTTCCTGCCCCCAGTGCCCTCTGGAGCTGTCCTGGAGCTCATTAGAAGCTTCTGGTCGGACCAAGTCTCCCACCTCTGTTGGGTAGGTGTCAGCCCCCAAGGAGGAAGCTGGTAGAAGCTATTGGGTTTTCTCAGAGGGAACAAAAACTGACCTGCCTCCAGATTGCTGGAGGAAAGCACGTGCTCCAGGTGTGCAGGGGTGCAGTGCTGCTGGTCAATGCTGGAACCTTCCAACCACATTTCCTGGAGCTCCCCCTCCCTGCCCTCAGGGAGCGGACAGTCACGCTGCCACGGAAAACCTGCACACTTAAAATGAGTGTAGACGGTTTTAAAGAAGACTCACTGGGAGCAGAGGCTTCAAAGAGGAAGATTCCTGCCCGTTCCTCAGTCTCAAGCGTGCCTTGGAGAAGAGCTATAATTTTCTGAGCAAGTGTTACGTGTCAGATACTGTGCTGGGCGCGTCACTGCGCGGTCTGCTTAAGGTCAGGCCGTTAGCAAGATTCCAGCATATTCTGTGTCCAACACCAGGCCAGGGGCTGGGCGACTGGGACATAAGGTTAAAAAAAAAAAAAAACCCAAAACAATGTACTTCAGGTGCTCCTGTCCCATGGGGGAGAAAACACAGGTCCCACCATGGTCTCCTGGCTGTAGGATGTGACCCCGCTTCTCCTTCCACATCTTCAGATCCCCATTTGTTCTAGACTGTGGGATTGGGCTTCCTGCCTGAAAGTAAATCAGTCTTTCTTTCTTTCTTTCTTTCTTTCTTTCTTTCTTTCTTTCTTTCTTCTTTCTTTCTTTCTTCTTTCTTTCTTTCTTCTTTCTTTCTTTCTTTCTTTCTTTCTTTCTTTCTTCTTTCTTCTTTCTTCTTTCTTTCTTTCTTTCTTTCTTTCTTTCTTTCTTCTTCTTTCTTTCTTTTCCTTCCTTCCTTCCTTCCTTCCTTCCTTCCTTCCTTCCTTCCTTCCTTCCTTTTCTTTCTTTCTCTTTCTCTCTCTTTCTTTCTCTTCCACTCAGCTCTCAATCTTTGATTTCTGATGGGTTTCACATATTTTTCTTTAAACACATGCAAACCACAGCCCAGGGGAAGGAATGGAGAATTCTCTCTGTAGGAGTCAGAGGAGCGTCCCAGGAGAGATGGTGTTTAGGCAGGGACTAGAATGGTAATGAAGGGATTTGTCAGGGCTAACAGCTGACAAAGGGATGGGCAGCACATTCCAGGGGCCAGGGGAAGCCGTGAGCAAAGGAAGAGTTAGGCCAAAATTCATGACTGGCTCAGGCCAGGCCAGACCATTGGTTGTGGTTGTGGCTGCAGGGCGGGTTGTGGCAGAAATTGTGAGGTGCTCCCTGCAGAGTTAGGTTGGGACCAGCTTGTGAGACAACATGAAGGAGTTGAGAATACCTCCCCCCCACCTCCCACCCAGCCTCGTGGGTCAGAAACTCAAATGCTTAGGAGGGATACTCAGATACCTTACACGGAGGAAAAAAGTAGATTTTATTCTTTCTACACGGACATACAATTTTTTTTTTGGGGGGGGGTCATATTACAAATGCATGGCCTTTTTTTCACATCCAAAAGATACATATGATCTTCATACATTCAAAGAGTATGGACCACGCATCTTCTGCGTGCCAGGTATCGTCCGAGGCACTGGCCCTCTACTTCGAAGCATGTCCCTTGTGGGTCCCTGTTTTCTCATTATTACCAGAGAGGTGAGTGTGGTTAGTTTTCTTTACTCGTAGGAGAAACTCAGGGCGTGATATGAAGGCAACGCTTTAAGGAGAACGGTGGGGGAGTCCAGGGCGAGTGGGTGGGGAGGAGGAGGAAAGGGGAGCCTTTGACGCAGCGCCAGGCATTTATGGCAAGGCTGTGAACAAGGCTGGGGGAGTGCCCGATTTCGGTTTCCCTTCCCGGAGAAACTGGGGCTATGGATTTCTGAAATGTGATCTCATCAACACCTTTCATGTTCACTGGAAAATTCAAACTTACTGTGTGGTCCACACACAACCTGTTGGCAGGTTGCATGGGAGGTTGTGGGTGAGCTGTCATTCCCACCGTCCTCTGCTCAGGCGTAGGAGATGAGGGGGGCATGGCCAGGATGCATCACCCCTTCCTGAAAAACAGAGCCCAGACACGTTGGCACGGTGCCCAGGGAACAGCCGTCTATCCTAGCCTCCCTTGCAGACATCTGACTCTCATGTGACTAAGCTCCGGGTGAGACGCAAATGGCCAAGACTGGCAGTTATTGGAAAGGCTACCAAGAGGGCACGGGTGGCTGCAATTCCCTCATTCCTCAAGACACTGGACTGATGGCTGGAGCTTCAGCAGTCATATTGCACTAAGAGGCAGCCTTGAATATCGAAGTTGTATTAATTAGTCTGATTGGGCTGCCAAAATAGCACAGACTGAGTCACTTAAACAACAGAAATCGTTATTATTTTTTCCACAGTTCTAGAGGCTAGAGGTCTGAGACCAAGGTGTTGGTAGGTTTGGTTTCTTCTGAGGCCTCTATCCTTGTCTTGAAGATGACCACTGTCTTGCTGCATCCTCATGTGGTCTTTCTCCTGTGGCAAGTGCATCCCTGGTGTCTCTGTGGGTCCAAATTTCCTTTATTATAAAGACATCGGTCAGATTATAGTAGGGTCCACCCTAATGGGGTCATTTTAATGTAAACGTCTTTTAAAAGCCTGTCTCCAAATACAGTCTGAGGTATTAGGGGTTAAGTCTTCAACATATCAGTTTTGGGGGGAACACAGTTTAGCCCACAACAGAAATCATACACTGAAGATACCCAGACAGAAAGGTGGAAGTCGTTTGGATCTCCACTGTCTTCACGGAGCCTCCACACCAGCACAAACCTTTTTTTTCTTTTTCTTTTTTCTTTTTTTTAATGATTCTGTTACAATTAGGACACACAGACTTCTCCTTGATCCTTCTGTTAGCCTGAAAAATCTCTCTGTTATCAGTTTAGCCCTAGCTTAAATGCAACAGCTCTCGGGAAGCTTCTCTGACTCCTACAGATGGACTTCATCATGAGAAACCTTGGGGGTTTCACCTGTTTCGAACGGTTCTCTGTTGCTAGCAGGGGAGGGCTCCCTGAAAGAGGAGGGATTTAGCTCAGGGTGTATTCTAGAGGTTTGAGGCAGAGGAGGGACATTTGGAGGCAAATGGGAGATTCATTCTGTCAGAAGAAACTAAATAGGAAAGGCAGGGAGGAGGAACCTAGAGCCAGGAGGATCAAGAATTTCCATGTTTCCTGAAATGAAGTTGAGAAGTGTGTTCTTGGGGTTCCATCGTGAATCCTGCTCCAGGCTATTTTATGGCCGTCCGGTGGGACTCAGAGCTAGCCAGTCCAACCCCTCAGATTCATTATTATTATTCTGGTTATCTGTTAAAATGGGGGTAATGACACCTGGCTTATCTATCTTACAGCATTTGGCAAAGATCAAAATAAAGAATGAATGAGAAGATGTTCTGAAAAATATAAATGATCTAGATCAGTGTGCTTGTAAAGTCATTTGCTTACATCCTCTATGATATTTTGCCTTGTGTATCACCTGCTTTGTGATTTTTAAACGTCGGACCATGTTGTGACGTGATGGGCACTGGGTGTTGTTCACAACTGGACTCTACCTCTGAAACTAATGATACGCTATATGTTAACTAATTAAATTTAAATAAAATGTCTAAAAAATAAATTTAAATAAAATGACTTAAAGTTGGACTGTGCTAAGCAATTTTTTAAAATTAAAACACACATGTTATCAGAATAAAATAAGAAGTGACATAATCAATAAAAATGAGAGTAGTGTAACATTATTAAATGCCCGCCAGTTAGTATCGAGTGCTGAGGCTGGCTCTCTGTATTAAAAAGGGAATGCTGGATTAGGGAGGATCAAACCTGCAGCAAGTAGAGACGTTCATCTTGACATAGCAAGAAAAGGTAGGGAGAAAAGGAAGAGCCTTCTGGTGATTCAGCTAAATGCTATTTATATCACAGCTATATGACACGGCCTCGCTCTTAAAAAAATCCTGCTGTATAAAAATACCTGGTCTTATGAAGAGGTTTTTTCAGGGAAGAAAGGAAAACAATGGTGTTTGTATAATTGTTTGTGAGCCTCTTTTACACTCATAGGAACCTTATAGTAACCAGTTCAGATGGATGTGAGGGCCCCATTTTCAATTGGGGTAACTGAAGGCCAGGGGGTCGCGTACCTTGACTCAACATCACACAGATGCCAAGGGACAGAGTCACTCTGAGGTAACATGACTTCAGGTGTGCCAGGCCCCTTGTCCCTTCTGTACCACTGCACTGTATGATTCCATGATCTGGTCCTTTTTTTTTTTTTTTTTAAGATTTTATGTATTTATTCATGAGAGACCCAGAGAGAGGAAGAGACACAGGCAGAGGGAGAAGCAGGCTCCATGCAGGGAGCCTGATGTGGGACTCGAACCCGGGAATCCGGGATCACCCCTGAGCCAAAGGCAGATGCTCAACCACTGAGCCAACCAGGTGTCCTGGTCCTTCTTTTGATGTAAGAGTTTAGGAAAATCTGTGCCCATTGTCTGTTTGTGAGATGTGGTCGTCAGGAAGGGGCTGTATACTGTACTGGTTGAGAATATCACAGCTGCAGCCAGACTACCTGGATTCAAATTCTGGGTCTGCTTCTTATTAGCTGTGTGACCTCGGGCCAGTTACTCGGCCTCTCTGTGCCTCAGATTCCCAGGGATAATAATAGTATCCATTTCATATGGTTGTTGTGAAGATTAAATGAGTTGATACATGCAAAGCTTTTAAGATAGTGCTGGGGGCGCGTGGCTGGCTCAGTCGGAGGAGCAAGCAACTCTTGATCTTGGGGGCATGATCCTACCCCCTGTCGGGTGTAGACATTACTTAAAACAAATGAAAAAAAAAAGTACTGGCACATATTTTGCTCTATCCAAGTGTTAATATGATTGTGCTTTATGTTGTGGCTCCCACGGTGTGGCTTGGGATAGAATGTTCCACGCTCGGTTAGGGTTAGGAAGGCGGATGCCAAAGCCTCTCTTCCATACGCAGCCTTCACCTCTTTATTCCTGAGGCTACAGCTCAGCGGGCTCAGCAGGGAGGTGACCCAGGTGATGGGAGGCCAGACAGATGGCCAGCAGGTGCAGGTGCATCTCTGCGGTAGGCAGGCGGTGGGAGCTCGGGCTCCCGGGAGGCGACTGGAAGTGCCCACTGAAGCCCCGAGGCAGGTGCTCTTTCCCGCCGTCTTCAGAACCGCCCGGACCGTGCTCGCTGGGGACGCGCGGGCCTACGGGTGTGTACTTGCTGTTGGGCTTTTACCGTGATTGCTTTATTCGCTCAGCGCTATTGACAATGCATTTCTCCACCTCAAGACAAAACAAAAACTGTACTTCTTCCCCTTCCGCAGAGCAGCTTTTTGTACAAATCCAAGCTAGCTGTAAACAACTTAAGCAACACAGGGAAGAAGTAAGAAGACAGTACAATCTGAAAATGAAAGTCGGTTGGGGTCCCACCACCACTCCAGCAGGTGGGGGCTGGGACGTTCTACTAGAAACGTCTACACTCGCCCGTGGTTATGGCCCTGCCGGACAGAGCCCACGTACAGGCGCTTCTGTCACTTACTTCCCCACTGAGCAGGACGCCACGGCCACTTCCCCACGTCAGGCAATAAGGGCGAGCCTCCCTTGTCTTATTAAAAAAAAAAAATTTTATTGGAGTTCAATTTGCCAACATTTAGCATAACCCCCAGTGCTCATCTCATCAAGTGCCCTCCTCTGTGCCCATCACCCAGTCATCCCATCCCCCGCCCTCCTCCCCTTCCACCCCCCCAGTTCCTTTCCCAGAGTTAGGAGTCTCTCATGTTCTGTCACCCTCACTGATATTTTCACTCACTTTCTCTCCTTTCCCTTTATTACTTTTCACTAATTTTATACTCCCCAAATGAATGAGACCATATAATGTTTGTCCTTCTCCGACTGACTTACTTCATTCAGCATAATACCCTCCAGTTCCATCCACGTTGAAGCAAATGGTGGGTATTTGTCATTTCTAACAGCTGAGTAATATTCCATTGTATACATAAACCACATCTTCTTTATCCATTCATCTTTCGATGGACACCGAGGCTCCTTCCACAGTTTGGCTATTGTGGACAATGCTGCTGTGAACATTGGGGTGCAGGTGTCCCGGCGTTTCACTGTATCTGTGTCTTTCTCCCTTGTCACATTTGATGGCTGTGTCTTATTTTCCTGTGGATGTGTGCCACTCTACGTACTGGCCCCTGGGGTTGACAGCAAGGGATTTCCAGTTTTCCCCTGTCACAAGCAGCTCTCTGACGAATGCCCCCAGGGATGGGGCCCCGAGGGCCGCAGAGGTGGAGACAGACTGTGTTTCCTGTCCTCTGGTGGAAGGTTCTGGCTCATGCCTTGGGGAGCCCAGCACCTTGCGTTTCCACAATCCCAGGGGAAATCACCACGCCTGGCGAAGGGCCCTGTTAGGCAAATGACTTGTTTGGGTAAAAGAAATTCAGTCCCTAGACTCTGATCTGGCGCAGAGGCTCGGCAGGCAGTTGGGGGACTGGATGGCCCACATTTCCCGTAGGTAAGAAGGGGGGTTTGTTCCCTTGGGGGAGACCTGCTGAGTCTCCCCTGCAGAGACAGCGAGACAGGGCTCTGTTCCCTGACCTTCCCCACCGCGTCTTCCTCGTAGATGTCCCCATCGCTGTGCCTGTCCTCTGCTCCTGGGCCTCCACGGGCCTCTAGGGGTAGAGGTTGTCAGGGCGCCCCTCACTGCAGCTCCCCACCTACCGCCAGCCTTGATGCTGAGCCAGGCCACATGACTGGGTTTCGCCCTGGGGCAGGAGTGGAAGTGATCTGTGCCTGCTTCTGAGCCTGGAAGCCTTAGGAGCCCCTGGGGGTCCCCCCACCCTTTCTCTCTTCCCTCTGCGGTGATACCAGACACATACAAGACAGAGGGGCTTCTCTTACATTAGTCCGAGTCTTGGACTGAGATGGAGCAAACTCATCACGGACTCATGATGAACTTGTGCATGACTGAGCAATAAACTTCTATTCTTTTTTTTTTTTTTTAAGATTTTGTTTATGTATTAGAGACAGAGAAAGAGAGAGAGGGAGCACGTGGGTGTAAGCAGGAGGGGCAGGGGAGAGAGAATCTCAAGCAGACTGTGCTGAGTGTGGAACCCCACGAAGGGCTCAGTCTCACAACCCTGAGACCGTGGCCTGAGCCAAAACCGGAGTAGAGTGCTTAACCCACGGAGCCACCCAGGTGCCCAGATAAACTTCTAGTCTAAGCCGATGAGATTTGGGGTGTGACTTGTTCATCTGCGGCCTCCAGTGCCTGGTGTGTTCTTTAAGATCAAAGTTCTTTTCTTGGCTGGGGCCCCAGTTCTATCTCTGCCCTGACTCAGATCATCCACGCCTCTCAGGGGGGACCCCTTCCTACCTCCTCCAGGGAGCAGCTCCTTCATACTCCCTGAGACTGCATCTAGCTTAGTGGACCTGAGGAAACAAACAAACAAATAATAAAAACTTTTTCTTTTACTGTTTTTGAGTTTTATTAAATTTTAAAAATTGAGATAGGGCAGCCCGGGTTGCTCAGTGGTTTAGTGCCGCCTTCAGCCCAGGGCCTGATCCTGGAGACCCGGGATGGAGTCCCACATTGGGCTTCCTGCATGGAGCCTGCATCTCCCTCTGCCTGTGTCTCTGCCTCTCTCTGTGTGTCTCTCATGAATAAATAAATAAATTAATTAAAAAAATAAAAATTGAGATTTAGTTGATATATATATTTTACTAGTTTCTGGTATCTAACATAATGATTTGATTTTGTATATATGGCAAAATGATCACTGCAGTAAGTCTGCTTAACAGCCATCACACCCATAGCTGCAATGTTTTTTTCCTGTGATGAGAACTTCTAAGATCTACTGTCATAGCAATTTTCAAATATGCAATATAGTATTATTAACTATAGTCACCATACTGTACACTACACCCCCAGGACTTCTTTATGGGAATTTATTATTTTTTTTTAACATGAGAAGGTTCTAGCTGTGAGTAGGAGGTTTGATCTGACTCCATTCTGGCAAACCTGATTGACAGGTGATATGTTGCAATGAAATAAAGTCCTGGACTAACTTCTAACTTACTTACTTACTCTACTTACTTACTTACTCTAAATTCAAACTTACAAGTTCTTTTTTTTTAAATAAACATTTTATTTATTTATTCATGAGAGACATACAGAGAGACGAGAGACACAGGCAGAGGGAGAAGCAGGCTCCCTGGTTGTCCCCAGAATCAGGACCTGAGCCAAAGACAGATGTTCAACCACGAAGCCACTCAGGTGTCCCAAACTTACAAGATCTCCCAAATAAATGTAATTGTTCTGAGCAAGCACAAACAGCTAATGAACCTGTTGGTAGTCTGGGAGTAGTCCCTTTCTCTGTCCTCAGGTACACTGACCAGCAAATTCTTCATAGAGTGAAATATCAGTGTGCCTACACCAGACATGTCAGCCTGCAGGCCCTCCAGGAGGCAGAGAGATGCAGGACCAAAGGGCTCTGCTTTTTTACTACTTGCTGGGAAATGGGAAAGAGAATAATGTGCTATGAGTTCTTGGCACTTGCTTGCATTCGGCACAGCGCTAAGTTCTATACTGAGTAATGCTGGTCCATGGTCTTCACCAATCCAGTCTTGAGGAATATCCCGACCAAGAGACTACATGTGGTCTATGTCAGCAGCCAAATGGATGCCCTTTCTAGTCTTTGTATCTTTTCTGATCAAGGGTGGAGATATTAATAAGGCCAAGTCCAAGAGTCCCGGAAAGCCAGAGTTGAACGGACTCTTGGGGAACATTGGGGTCAACGTATTTGGGAAGAGGCTCAGAGGGGGAAGGTGCTGGCTAAAAGTTGTACACAAGCCAGTGAACTCTGGGGTTGAAGACCTGGTCTTTCTGAATAAAAAATATTTCCTGAAATTACTCAACAATGCCATGGTAATGAACTGCTGTTCCCAGACCCACTGGGTGACCCGGATCCTTTCAGATGAATGCTGATTATTCATTAACTGTCAAGGACACAGACAGACTATGTACACATGGCAATGAGTTCTTTTTTCAGCTGAAATGATTTCCCTATTGACTGTCCCTGCTCACTTGGCGTGGTCAGTGGGAGAAATAGTCAATGATAGCCCTGTCATAATGTCACTGATGGAGGAAGCGAGGTGAAACTCTGTCTCTAAGGGAATAGAATAGCATCCCATAGTGGTGTTTTAAAATAATAAGTTGAAGTTAAGAATGGAAATCATCTATACCTACGGGGTTTAACTATTGGGACTGAGAGTAGTGACTTCCGATGGCAACATGACCTTACTCATTGTTCCAGGAAATTCAGCTGAGGAAGATATGGCCATAAGCCAAGAAATAACCTCACTGTTTGCCTCATGAAATTCCTGCAAACCAATTTATCTAAAAAAATAGTTTGCTCCTCTGGGCAAACAGCTCTCCTATTAGGACAGTAGATTTCCCACCCAGGGAAAACAATCTCTTCAACAAACAGTAGTTTACTTCTTGAGATTTGCTTTCAGGCTCTGCCTTCCCTCTTACCTGCCCATCCTAAAGGATAATGTCACAGACTTTGCCCAGTTCTGATGTGCTCCCTGATTTGAAAGATCCACATTGGGGGCACCTGACTGGCTCAGTCAGAAGAACATGCGACTCTTGACCTCAGGATCGTGAGTTCAAGCTTTTCTTTGGGCTCCATTTGGGTGTGGAGCCTGCTTAAACAAACAAACAAACTTAAAAAAAAGATCCACCTTAAACCACTTGGGTCTGGGCCCCCCAACTCTGTAAATATCTTCCACTAATGTTCTTTTGAGACACTAGGATTCTGTGTATTCTCTTTCTACAAATAGGTCTCATGAACTTAGCTTTGTTTGAGCAACAGGTGTTCTGGTGATCTTTTGAAGATTTATTTTTAAATAAAAATTTAAATTATCAAAATTTAAATTTTGATAATTTTCTCTTCTTTCTCTTCTCTTTTTTTTCTTTCTCTTCTCTTCTCTTCTCTTCTCTTCTCTTCTCTTCTCTTCTCTTCTCTTCTTTCTCTCTCTTCTCTTCTCTTCTCTTCTCTTCTCTTCTCTTCTCTTCTCTCTCTTCTCTTCTCTTCTCTTCTCTTCTCTTCTCTTCTCTTCTCTTCTCTTCTTCTCTCTCTTCTCTTCTCTCTCTTCTCTTCTCTTCTCTTCTCTTCTCTTCTCTCTCTCTCTCTCTTTCTCTTCTCTTCTCTTCTCTTCTCTTCTCTCTTCTCTTCTCTTCTCTTCTCTTCTCTTCTCTCCTCTCCTCTCCTCTCCTCTCCTCTCCTCTTCTCTTCTCTCTCTTCTCTTCTTCTTTCTTCTTTATCTTCCTTCTCTCCTCTTCTCTTCTTTCTTCCCTTCCCTTCTCCTCTTCTTTTTTTTTCCCCAAGGCCCTTTTGCTTCCTGTTTTGGCTTCTTGATAACTGGGAAGAAAAGTAGAGTTACGTCACTTTGTGGAGGTTACCTCATCAGTGTATCTTTCATGACTATACAGGTTCACTGGTACTGCCAAGAGGGTTCAGATTTCATGTGAAAGTCAGGACACCTTACAAAGATCATATTTTCTAAATACCTCCTTTGGCACAAGGAAAAATTGGAGTTCTAGGACAAGAGACCCTTCTCTGATTTGGGGGAGAGATGCTGAAGTTAGCTACTTTAAGCAACATCATTACTTTTCCAAGCCCCTGATTTTTGATGAATCATTGAATCACTGCTCGTCTACTCTTGAAACCAGCCTGGCCTGGCCAAGGCAGGAAAAGTGCCTTCATTCTTTGCTGTGACTCACAAAGAAACTCTATGCCAGCATTAATATGGAACGCAGGAAGGGTTGGAGGGAGAGATAACTGGCTTAGAGACTTGGGCTTTCTTTGGTGGCAAGAAGGCTGGGGCCAAGTCAGGGGCACAAAGGGTGCTTTGAGGTCCTAATTCTTTCTGCCTTTTCTAGCCCATTTCTTTTTTTCCTGTTCCGAATTGCTTTTCAAGTATTAGGTAGGAACTGGAAACTCCTGGTAGGAGTCAAGACTCTGAAATTAGAAGAAAGCCAGGCCCTGGTGGGAAACATAGGAGCAGCTCCTTGGAATTTTTGGAAGCAATAGAAATGTAAACTTGTTGCATAATTTCCTGCAAAAATCCAAAGGATTTTAGGCACTAGAGCAGAGCCTAGGCTTTGGAATCAGCTGAACTTGGGTCTACCAGTTGTGAACTGTATTTGACCTTAGAGTTCTCAGACTCTGGGTTTCCTCATCTGTGAAATAGGCATAATCTACTCACAGAATTGTTATGAGGATTAAATAAATTAGTGTGTATGATGTGCCTCCCAGAATGCCTGGGACATAATATCTGTTCAATAAATGTTAGCTATTAATTATAATTATTGGGAAAATGCCTTCTTCGGGTAGTAGTAGTTTTTGTTGGGCCTGGGTCTTATAGTGTAATGACAACTGGCAATTTTTTTTTTTTTTAATCTTCCACTGCCCCAAAGCCTAAAATCCAAAGAGGAAGAGGTGAAATATATATGAACAAATGTGCCTTAATTCCTATGCCCTGATTAAGTACCCAGCATTGTGCCAGGCTCTGTGGGGATGAAATGAAGTATGAGCTGAGCTCCTGCTTTGGAAAGCCTACGGTTCACTTGGAGAGGTGAGGTAACGGTGGTGAGCAGAGTCAGTGGGAATGAAACTATATGGAAATAATTCTGCAGAGTCCCAGTGACAAGTGTCCTTGTGTTGGGACTGGTGAGGGAACAGGTGCTGGAAAGAGTTCACTTCACTGCAGCCTCTGGAGTATTGTCTTTGGTCATTGTCTCTTATCTGGGAATAGAGATGTGGTAGAGAGGTCAATGTCAGGTACCAGGATACTAGAGGAGAAGTCTTCACACACAAACACATTTTGTGCATAAGCAGAAGTCTAGAGGGATCTGGAAACAGCTCTTTACTCTGAGTTTGGCTCCTCACAAGCTAGGTATGACTTCCCAATGGCCTTAAGGACAAGGAATCCAATATTTGTCTTGCCCTTTGTGTACCACCTGTTGGCCTAACTTCATGCCTGATCCTGCTTTCACTCATGATGCTGCTTTACTTATTTTGACCCGTGTGTGTGTGTGTGTGTGTGTGTGTGTGTGTGTGTTTTAAGATTTTATTTACTTATTTTGACAGATACAGAGCCTGGTGGGGGGAGGCACAGGGAGAGGGAGAAGCAGGCTCCCTGCTGAACAAGGACCCCAGTGTGGGGCTTGATCCCAGGACCTTGGGATCATGACCTGAGCCAAAGGCAGATGATTAACTGAGTCACCGATAGAGGTGCCCCCCATGTTTAAAATTTTTTAAATTTAAATTCAATTAATTAAGATATAATGTGTCATTTGTTTCAGATGTAGAGTTCAATAATTCATCAGTTGCACATAACACCAGTGCTCATTACATCACATGGCCTCCTTAATGCCCATCACCCAGTTACCCCATCCCTTACCCCCCTTCCCTCCAGCAACCCTCGGTTTGTTTCCTATGATTAAGAGTCTCTTATGGTTTGTCTTCTTCTCTGATTTCATCTTGTTTTATTTTTTCCTCTCTTCCTCTATGATCCTCTGTTTTGTTTCTTAAATTCCACATGTGAATGAGATTATAGGATAATTGTTTTTCTCTGACTGACTTATTTCATTCAGCATAATACCCTCTAGTTCCATCCATGTCATTGCAGATGGCAAGATTTCATTTTTTTGATGGGTGAGTAGTATTCCATTGACTTATGTTTTGAAATCTTATCCTCCTTTCCTGGTGTTTGACCCTTGGCTCATCTTTGGTTTGGAGTCACCACTCTGTTCACCATGATCCAATAACTTGGCCTGGCTCTGACCTGCCACAGGACTGCAGGGTTAAGACTGTTGCGAGAGCGTGGCTGAGCATATGTGAATACGGTAGTGCCACTGAAAAGGAAGAGAATAAGATGAAAGGCAAAGATGGAAGATCTTTGCTTTGGGCTTCAGGGAATGCCTCTTTCAGAAGGTGACCAGGATGCCCATGATGGGGAGGAGGGTGAGCAGAAGGAAGGAAGAGAATGGCCCTGGCCCTTAGCATAGGTAAGTTGGTGGTTGCGCAGAGGGATAGAGGTCACAGAGGGTAATGACTGATGATGCTGGGGCCACAGGAAAGCGAGAAGAAGCTGTAATTTTGCATGACTGCATCACAGTCGCAGCCAATGCCCATTTAATGCCCAGAATGGATAATGCCTGGGGAAGTAGGGGAACCGTTTCAAGTGAGCATCTATTCAACAGCACACTTCATGCTAGGTTTTTTATCATTTGAGTATTTAATCTTCACACAACTTTCTTGTTTACAAATTATGCCAGATTGTCTGTTGTAAAACCAGATTTAGACATCAGTCCTGTGTGATTCTATAACCCATTAACTTCTGTTTCATCTTATGTTCTCAGGAATCTCCATTTTTCTGGCCTAGCATTTCTGGTTCCCCGGAAAAGAGAAGGAAATTGGGGAGTGTGACTGGGTGGCCTGGGAGTAGCTTTATTACCTAGTAGGTCTGAGCCGAATTTGGGGCCTTGTGATTTCTCAGCAATTGCTGGGCCTGAGGAAAGGGGAATGAGGCCATGGTGTGAAAGAAGAAGGGCTGGGGTGGGCCTGACCCCTCGCAGTGATTCTGTCCTCTTGGAGATCTGTGGTTCCTCACTGGTGGAGGCCACCAGCCTCGTTGTCTTAGGATTTCTGGTTTCACTCAACTGTCTCCCCTGCATAGAAATAATAGGGGAAATAAAATAATAAGATAACACAGGTTGGAGAAATTATTCAGTGGAAGGACAACTACTTACAACAGCTAAGACGTGAACACTAATTAAGGACCCAACATTGTTCTAAGCGCTTTATAGACAGTAAATCTCCTTTAATCCTAATGAACTACTTTATGAAGTAATTAATATTGACATCCTCATTTTTCAGACTAAGGCATGTAGCTTTGTGAGCCGGAGCAGGAATCCAGCACCAGGTCTAGCTGTCCCCGAATGCCATGCTCTGGACCTCCAGGATGCGTAGCCTCCCTCAGGAAAATAGTAGTGAGCCTGGGCAAGACTGCGCAGGCCTGGAGGGCAAACCTGTTGGAGCCCCATGGAGAGCCCCACAGGGTTTGGGGACTAAATTCAAAATAATTAAAGGACCAGTCATTAGGGCTTATTTCAGTTTTTTTTTTTTTAACTATAAAAGAAAACTCCTTAAAATATGTCTTTTTAAAAAAGATTTTATTTATTTATTTGAGAGAGAAAGTGAGGAAGAGAGAGACAGGCATGAGCGGGGGAAGGGGCAGAGGGAGAGGGAGAAGCAAACTCCCCACTGAGCAGGGAGCCCAATGAGGAATTCGATCCCAGGACCCTGAGATCATGACCTGAGCCGAAGGCAGGTGTTTAACTGACCGAGCCACCTAGGTGCCCCTCAAAATGGAGTATTTTAAAACTACAGCCCTTTGTTATTTTTCATGATACTGTGGGTTAGGAGTTTGTGTAGGGCTTGGGGCAAATTGTTCTCCTCTATGTGGAGTGGCCTGAGATGGCTCACAGAGCTGTATGCACCTGACAGCTGGGTGGTCATGGAAGGCCAAGGCCTCTCTCAACATCTGGTGCTTAGTGCTCTTCCATGTGAGCTTTCTGCATGACTAGCGGGGCTTCCCTGCAGTCTGGTGGTCTTAGGGTAATGAGCTTCACAGAGCTGTATGCACCTGGCAGCTGGGTGGTCATGGAAGGCCAAGGCCTCTCTCAACATCTGGTGCTTAGTGCTCTTCCATGTAAGCTTTCTGCATGACTAGCGGGGATTCCCTGCAGTCTGGTGGTCTTGGGGTGATGAGCTTCCAAGATGGAAGAAGCGGACACCAACAGTCCTCTTTAAGGCTGAGCCTGAAATCAGCACATTGTCACTTCCGTGTGTTATTGGTCAGAGCAAGTCACAAGTGGGGTTGCCAGATGAAATACATGGTGCCATTTCCCATTTAAGTCTGAATTTCAGATACACAAAATAAAATATTTTTTAGTATAAATGTGTCTTATGCAATATTGGGACATACTTATGCTAAAAAATTATTCATTGCCTGAAATTTGATTTTCACTGGGCATCCATATTTTCATTTATTTATTTGAAAACTTAAAAAATTATTCATTTATTTGAGAGAGAGAGAGAGAGAGAGCCAGCATGAACGGGGGGAGGGGCAGAGGGAGAAGCAGACTCCCCTGCTGAGCAGGGAGTCCTCATAGGGCTCGATCCCAGGACCCCAAGATCATGACCCCAGCTGAAGGCAGATGCTTAATTGACTGAGCCACCCAGGCATCCCTGGCATCTGTATTTTTATCCCAACCTCGATGGGAGGGGTGGTATGTCATATAGAGAAGTGAGGAGTTAATGGTTGCCATCCTTAGAAATCCAGTATCGTTGAAGTCCATGGAATACTTCCCAAAAGGCAGAGACGATGTAGCAGAGTGGTTGAGCCTGGCACTCCAGGGTCTGAGTTTCAGTCCCAATTCTGCCACTTGTGATTTATGTCATCTGAGACAGGTGACTTCACCCCTTCTGTGACTCAGTTTCTTTATCTTAAAAATGAGGCTATAGTACTTTGTGCCTTCATGGGGGTAGACGGGACTATTTGATGAGATGAAAATAAAATTCTTGACACACCGCAGGTATTTGATACATGTTAGCTGTCATTCAAGTAGGATTTCAAGACAGGATCTACCTTGTCGGGGAGCAAAGGGCAAAGAGTGATCCCTAGAGGGTCACACCTGACATGAGCACCATTTCTGACACTGTCTTTATATTGACAGAATGTTCGGTTGCACTTTCCTTGGGGTTGCCCTGGAAACAAGCCAATGCACACACATGTGACATGCACCTCTGAGCCCCTGAGCCCATTAGCACAGCTTTATTACTCTCCCGAGATTTTAGTCACACTGGGACCCTGTGAGCTGACACACACGGAGCCAGAAGATAGGTCCCCAGGAAGACACATAAAGGACAAGCTGCAGAGTTTCCCATGAAGCAAACATCGGGTTGAAGAGGTTAAGGCTGAGAAATTTGGGCTTTCGGGAAAGATGCTGGCAAGATCCTTCCAACCCCTGCTGCCTGTAAAGTGAAGGTATCTTCAGGCTCCTTGACATGTGAAAACAACTAGAGCAGTGAGGAAGAAGGGGAAAGTAGCTCGACTCATCCCTGAAATGGGTTATTTTGCCTTTTCCATGTTTGTGAGCCACTGTCAGCCCCCTGGATGATGGATGATCATGAGCTGGGACCTCTGACCACAAGTAGATTGAGAGCATTTAGCTCATATGAGAACTGGATTTAACCATGAATTGTAATTGCCACGCCACACCAAGTGACAAGCCTCCTTGACAGAAAGATGCGCTAGGTGCCAAGGCGGCCAGGGAAACCACCCATGTTTGGGCACGATGTTTGAGCACAACATCGGATGGGAACCATAAGAAGATCGGAAGGATCTCATCCTGCCCAGAGATCCTTTCTCTGGTCCTCCTTCCTGCTAAGGCACAATTTGTTGTTGGATGCCTGCCAGCCTTGCTCACCTCGCTTATCTACTTACTTACTGTAGATAAGCGAGGTGAGCACATTGTAAATTGAGTGATTGGGTTACTTTTTTAAAGAATTGCAGTTTTGAGGGCTGCCTGGGTGGCTTAGTCAGTTGAACATCTGACTCTTGATTTCAGCTCAGGTCACGATCTCAGGGTCCTGGGATGGAGCCCCCCATCAGACTCCTTGCTCAGTGTGGAGTCTGCTTGAGATTCTTTCCCTCTTCCTCTGCTCATTCTCCCCCGACCCTCCCCACTCACCTGTGTGAGTGTGCACTCTCTCTCAAATAAATAAATATATAAATCTTAAAAAAAACCCACAAAAAAGAATTGCAATTTTGAGCTTAAAAGCACAAATGACTATAACAGTGAAGTGCGTTGTTGGGTACAGTAATAATAGCCATGGGAAGCCACACTCTTCAGACCCTGTAGTCAGGCTTTAGACGTGTTGTTCACTGGGCAGCACTTCACAGATTTGTGGGCATAGAATTTTCTGGCTGGTAACTACTCTGGAGGGCTGGCCTTGGCACTTTAGTCTTTCAAATTACAACAAACATCATGTCTTATAAGCATTTAGAGAAGAATGGGATTCTGGGATTGCCTGGTGCCCCTCCATTGAGCAAATCTATCTTTAGAGAGCTTATCTGCACACTGTCCTGAACCAGGCTTGCTTCCCATCTAGCTCAGCTTCTTGGGGCTGGCGGCCAGTTTCTGTGAGGTCCTGGAGAGGGTAGGGATGAAACTGGGTGTATGACATTCTGGAGTCGGGGTGGGGACAGTGTTCAGTATCATGACCTATGGAGAAGGCAGGGCAAGGATCCATGAATCTTCTAGAGGGTGTCCACCCATTTGCCCCTTCTTTGATACTAGTTACCTTTGACTAGCCCCAGCTGGCAGTGTCTTGGACTGTCTTGGATTCTTTCCTCTAGGGAAGATCCCTCGCTCGCTTGCATCTGGTTTCTTCCTTTCTGCACCAAGCTGGCCCTGGAAGTGATGCCTGGAGAGATGTCCCACCTGGCGAGTGACAGCACTTAGCACTGGAGAGCTTGAGTGTTCCACTAGCGATCCCAATGCCAAGGCTGCCTCTCTGTGTGATTAGTGTTCCTCCCCCAAGAGCCTCTGAGGTTAGTTTAAATGAGTTTGAGAGCCTTGGGAACAAGATGAACATTGAAGAGATTCGAAGTAACGTAACCCCCTTTCCATTTGTAAACACACAGGCTTTGGCTTTGGCTATCACATGTCTAGTCCACGTGGGACAGGTGGAAGCCCGGCAAAGCTAACTAACTTCCGTCAGGTGATGGGGCCAGTCCCTGCTAACAGTAAGTGTTCGCTCAACATCCAGTACTTGCTGGCAATGGTCTGCGGTGGCCTAGTGCCTTGGCTGCCTAGTCTGGACTGCAAACTGGTCTTCCTTCCAGCACGTGTGGCTGGATCTGCCCCTCCACCTTACCTTTGGCTTCATTCCCAACAGTCAAAAGTTCCACAGCTTCGGGTACTGAGTGGGCTCTGTAAAGACCTAGTGTAAATAAAAAAATGTAATTCAAATGCTCTTGAGAGAGGTAACACTTTGACTTTATTTCCAACCAACATCCCAATGCCTCCTTTGGATTCTGTGCCAGATGGTTTTAGGTGAAGGAAGAGGGGAGGAGACATTCACACAGGGTGGTGTGCGTGGGACCCAAGGGGTTGGGTGCCTTGTTTCTGAGCAAACTTTGCCATGGCCTCAGCTGCTCCTGCTCTCCACACTCTGTCCTGTCTTTCCTCTGTTCCTCATAGGCTACTCCGTAATCCATTTCTGGGAAGCTGTTGACTTTGCTGTCTGTGACTGGGTTGCCCAGGACCGTGAGGTGAGGGTGTTTAGGAACTGATGAAATTAGGAGCAGATTGTGAGTTTACCAGGGCAGCGAAGGAGGGGCTGACACCCCAGTGTCTCTGTTCCTGGGTGCTCTGTGTCTCCTTGGCCCTAAGGGAAATTATTATTTGAAAAAAAGTTAAGCAAATGGCTTCTTTTCATGAAAAGATTGCAGTCCCTAAACTCCTGAGTCGGGGATGGAGTGTTGGGTGGTGGTGGTGGTGGGGACCGGCTGGGGCCTGCTAATCCCTGCTTAGTACATGGGATTGTTAATTTATGTGTCACCTTGACTGGGCTCAGGGATGCCCAGAAAGCTGGTGAAATATGACTTCTGGCTCCGTCTGGCTGGGGTTTCAGATAAGATTAGCATTTGAATTGGTAGACTGAGTAAAGCTCACCTTCACAAATGTGGGGTGAGCTTCATCCAATCCATTGAGGGCTTTGACAACAAAAAAGGAGAAGAAAGGCAAACTTGCTCTTTTTGCTTGAGTTGTAACATCCATCTTCTCCTGTCCTCAGACATCAGTGGACTTGGTTCTTGGGCTTTTGGACTCCCACCAGGAACGGCACCATCATCAGCCCCCAGTTTTCAGACCTTTTGATTTAGACCAAATTATACCACCAGCTTTCCTGGTTCTCTGCTTGCAGATGGCAGATGGTGGAACTTCTCAGCCTCCATAATTGCATGAGCCAATTCCTATAATAAACCTCCTCTTCTATCCTCTTCTATTATCTACCTATCATCTATCTATCTATCTATCTATCTATCTATCTATCTATCTATCTATCTTCAATCATCTAATCTATCATGTCCTATTGGTTTCATAAGACCTGTAAATTAAACCAGGAGGCGATTTCAGTACCATCACAGCATTGATCAACAGGTTCACCCATGCATTATTCAATTTTCTAAGAACATGTTGTTTCAGTTTGATATTTATGAAGTTGCAGGTGAACATGGAGGTTTCGTCTGGAAGAGATGCGTTGTTTCTTGGTTTCCTGTAGGAAGCAAGCCTGGCTGTGTTGGCTCAGCCCAGTCTGCTCAAAACTCCCTTTTCCCCTTCCTTCCAGCATCTATGACAGTTGGGTTTTGTTTCTTTCTCTTTCCCATTTATACCATCCACATTTCTGGCCCCATGCTTTTCTCCCTCCCTGGATGACTCATAAGCCAAAGTAAGTCAGTGGATTTCAGAATTTGGAGAAATCAGGAAACCAGGTAAAACCTGGTAACCAGGAAAAACACGAACCAGTTATACCCCATCCCCTGCTACCTTAGGTTTTCTGGACAAGCAGAAATACAAGGATTTCACCACACATGCAACGGAGTTCAAACCAATTTTATTTGATTCTCAGAAAGATAGTATACCTCAGTTGACATCTGGGTTTCATAATAAATTCCACCTCTTTCTTACCATCTTAAATTAGTAAGATTGATTTCTGTTATAATAAAGAAGGGTTTTGTCCAAAGACATAGAAGTAATTTTTTCTTAAAGACATAAAGGTAATTTGATCTCAATTGGAAAAAGCTCTATGGCCTTGAAGCTTTTTTTTTGTTTCAGTTGGTGATTTATAGAGAAATAATACCTCATTATTACTATAGAGCACTTTCTGGTCCCTGGCTAGTTACAGTGGAGATTTCCGAAGCTGGGGCTCCATTCTGCCCTACAAAGTCAAAAGATCACCGTCTTCTTCATATGCAAACATCACATGGACCATTTCTCTAATATCACATGGAAGGGCAATATCCCCTATATAACCTTTTAGGGACTGTTGCTGTGTCATTCAATGCTCTTTTCTACATTTGAGAACTCTTAAAGATAGGAGGAAGACAATCTGACTCCTACTTCTGGAATCATTAAAAGGAGGTCTACGGCTCTGCAAGATAGAAGTGTGGGCATAGCATATCAGGGCATGTAATATATACGTGCTGAAAGTGGTGTATTGATAGATGTCCAGGAGGGATATATGCCGAACATATTGGATGTTCCTGCTTAGGGCTTGAATGATGGGAAGGTGTAGGAACAGTTAGAGATGATATGTGGTTGGATGCTACAGAGGGTGGTACAGAGGCTAGTGTAGGTGCCTTTTTCCTGCAGCTAAGCAGTGCTATGTGCTCAGGGGCAGCAGTGCTAGCCATAGCAATGAGGAATGCTCAGAGGTGATGTCTCCCGTGGAGGCAGTCTGCATAGACCATTCTTGTGGCAGGTATTCAGCTGTGTTTGGCCACTGTGGATTCCTGTCCCACTGAGATCTCTAGGCTTCTCTTCTATTTAATGAGCTACAGATGCTTTTCTTTCTTTCTTTCTTTCTTTCTTTCTTTCTTTCTTTCTTTCTTTCTTCTTTCTTTCTTTCTTTCTTTCTTTCTTTCTTTCTTTCTTTCTTTCTGATTTTTATTTATTTATTCATGACAGATGCAAAGAGAGAGAGAGAGAGAGAGAGAGGCAGAGACACAGGCAGAGGGAGAAGTAGGCTCCATGCAGGGAGCCTGACACGGGACTCGATCCCGGGTCTCCAGGATCATGCCCCGGGCCGAAGGCAGCGCCAGACCGCTGGGCCACTGGGGCTGCCCCCAGATACCTTTCTAATAAATCCCTTTTTTGCTTAAGTTAAGAACCCTAATTTGTACAGCAGCCTTGACATCTTTATTCCTTAGGCTGTAGACCAGGGGGTTCAGCATGGGGATCACAATGGTGTAGAACACAGACAGGGTCTTATTATAGGCTGAGGCACTTTCTGGGTTGGGTTGGACATAGACAAAGAACACAGACCCATAGAAGAGGGAGAGGGCAATGAGGTGGGAGGCACAAGTGGAGAAAGCTTTGCGCTGGGCCTCCAGGGACCTCATCCTACAGATTGTGACCAGGATGTAGGTATAAGAGACTAAGATGGCTGACACCGTGGGGACAGTAACCAAGGCAGAAAGGAAGAGCAGGATGATATTGGCTACGGTGGTGTCTGAGCAGGCCAGTTGGAGCACGGGGGGGATGTCACAGAAGAAGTGATCAATGATGTTGGGACCACAGTAGGGCAAGATGAAGGCATTCCCCGTCTGCAGAGCTGAAATGAACACCCCTGCCGCATAGGTGACCACCGCCAGCTGGATGCACAAGCGCTTGGACATGATCGTATGGTAGAGGAGAGGGTGGCAGATGGCCACAAATCGGTCATAGGCCATGAAGGCCAAGAGCAGGCACTCCCCTGTGCCATGGAGGATCATGAAGGCCATCTGGACCACACAGCCCGCAAACGAGATGGACTGGTCCGTGGTGAGGAAGCTGATCAGCAGCCTGGGGGTGAACACAGAGGAATTGCATATATCCAGGAAGGAGAGCACGCTCAGGAGGAAGTACATGGGGGTGTGGAGGGTGGAGCTGGTACGGATCAGGTCCATCATGCCCAGGTTGCCCACCAGGGTCACAGCATAGATTAGCAGGAAGATGCCGAAGAGGAGATGTCTTCCGGGGGCCTGGTCTGTGAGGCCCAGCAGGATGAATCTTGTCACTGTGGTGTGGTTCTGCCCCAGCGTCATTCCACTGGTGTGTTACACGCAGGACAATGATCAAGGGGAGGAGATACAAAAATGTTAACATTGTCATCAAAGAGATGGTCTTCAACATCTTCTACACCGAGGAGCCCATGTGTATCTCCTAGTGGCAGACTGGTCCCCAAACCCCACATCGATCCCATTGTGTTACACTCATGCTGAAGCTCTGAGGGTTCTCGGTCTCCCTTAGCATGACGTCTGCACCCCTCAGTTTGCCCCCATCACCTGTGTTCCGTGACACCTCTGTGCTGTCCTGCTCTCAGCCTGCAATTCTGAACGGTTTACTTCTACAAACACACATTACTGCAATGTCTGTGTCTTTTCAAATTCTATATTGTCTTGTTGGAATGTCCTTCAATCTCTCCAAACCCAGCTTAGAGGTCTGTCCCCTCCCTCTCTTCCTTGAGTCTCACAGAGCCTCCTTCAGTTGAATTCACGGCATTATATTTTAACATTAAAAAAAAAAAAGTGCCCATCCAGGTTTCCTGTTGGATTTTCTTACTCTTGGTAGGAGGAGAGTGACTTCATAGCTTGGTAATTGGTGCTCTGGTATCTATCACAGTGCTGGTGTCAATGAATAAATATAAATTCATTATCAATTAGATAAGCAAATCTTCTTCATTTGGGTAATGGCAATGGGATCCTTTCAGTTATTTTGGCCCGAACCTTCTAGCCATCGAACCCCTCAGCAAATCCTATTGGCTGTACCTTCAAAATGTGTCCCAACTTCCCCCTCCTTCTTTGCAAGACACCCTCATTTCTCGCTTGATTTATTGCAATTGCTCTTAGCTGGTGTCCTGCTTGCCTCCTAGGAGGAGCAGCCAGGGAGAGGCTGTCACCCCACAAGAAAAGGCAGGATGCTCACAATGGCTCTGTGAGGTTGGCCACTGCTGCGTCATTTCCTTTCACCTCTCTGTCCTCTTGTCTGTTCTTTTCCCTCTCGCTTATCCTGCTCCAGCTCCTCGTGCACCTTTGCTCCTCTTAGGACATGAAGAAGTGATTCAGAACCTCTGCAGTACCTGTCCCTGTGCCTCATAGCACTCTTGCTCCAGGAGCCACAGGGCTCCTTTCCTCATTTTTTTTCAGGTCAGACTCCAATGTCACCTGCGAGTGAAGCCCTCCCTAAGCATCTTATGTACAATGAAACCCTGTCCTACTCCAGCACTCACTATCCCTCTTCTCTGCTTCTTTTTTGTACTCATAGGACTTCTTCCCCTTCCAATATGTGACACACACACGACTTATCGCTCCTGCCTATGATCTCTGTCTTGGTATTAGGATGCTAGAACCGTGGAGCCGGGCATTTTTGCCAATTTCGCTCATTGCTGTGTCTCCAGCGACCAGCACATAGTAGGCGGTCAGCAAACATCTGTGGGATAGATAGAGAGTCTCTTCGAGGCATTTCAGGCTGCAAGAAAGACAGTTACTACCCAGATGGGTGTGTTCAGAATTCCCTTTGCCCAGACCAAGTGGTAAAAATTGGAGAATGACCATGATAAGAAGTGAGTAAGAGCAAAATTGGAGGATGATGCCCATGAAACTTGACCTCTGAAAGCTGGGGCCTGTGGCGTCTAGTTGTCCAGTTACACCCACGCATCCCTCTTTCAGCCCCAGAGTTCTGGCCCAAATCCCTGAATTCACATCCCTCATCTTGAATCTCTGACAACCATACATTTTTAACTCCAGTTGCTGTGGAGGCTTTAGGGTGATTCTTTTCAGAAAGGTGTATGCTTTGCATCCTATATTGATAATTTTGGTAAGGTTTCTTTGTAAGATGATGAATTTTTGTAACAATTATAGCATTTAACATGAACTTAAATACATATTTGAATGTATACATATTGAATATACCATTTGAGGGATTGAAACAGTTAAGAGTATCTGTTTAATTAGACCTAAAATAAGGAGGATGATTAGCTAAATCAGATTAGCTGAATTTATGTTTGATTTGACTCTGTTTAAATGCGTAAGAACATCTGATTTTTTAAATATATAGGTTTTGAATTAGTAATTTTCCAGAGTTGTTTAAATGCTCATGAAGGCATTTGAAGGGCTTGGGAAATCAGGTACATTAAATTTGTGATTGTAGTTTGCAAGGTTGAAGCATTTAATTAAAAACATTTTTTTAAATTGACGTTCGATTTGCCAACATATAGTATGACACCCAGTGCTCATCCCGTCAAGTGCCCCCCTCAGTGTCCATCACCCAGTCACCCCATCCCCCTGCCCAAAGAGCATTTAATTAATCATGTGTATAAATAGTATTTAAATATTTAGGAGAATTTGCTCCTGTAGATTTTCTGGGTGTGTGACTTTGAATAGTTTAAGAGAATTTGACTGTAAACAGTGCTTAAATTATTTGGGGGAGTTTAATCAGTTAGACTTTGAAACTAAGAGAACATTAACCAAAGATGAAGTGCGATTGTTTTAAATTCTAACAAACATTACTGGATATACAATTCAATGGATTATATTTGAAAGTTGCATTTAATGGCCCAAGGAAAACTAAGTTCTAAATTTACAACTTGAAATACTATAATCAAATGGCTTTACATAATCCTTTCCATGCACCAAAGATCTGGACATCAAAAAAAGTCACCTGTAACTCGACAGGTTGTGGGAGCTCATACACTGGTAGATTTGAATATATTGAGGGAAGAATCTCGAAGGAGCATAGGACTGGGTACCTTTAGTCTCTGAGGAGTCGGGCTGGGAGGACAATGTGGTTCCGGGAACTCTTCCAGGAGCCACTAGATCTGTGTGGTGTTCCCAGTTATTCTACACTTTGTGCTATGACCCTGGGCAAGCACTGGAGAAAGCTGAGTCCTACGCACTGATCTGCTTGGTGCTGAGGACAACTCTTGTTTGGGCTTTTGGGATTCCAGGGAGGACTGAGATGGCCAAAACGGACGTGCTTTGGAGAGAATGAGGAGCTTATAATAATCCCAAGGGGTTGTGGAGTGAGGAAGATCTGCGATGATGGAGGGAACATATTTATTGAACCTCTGCTCTGTGCTCTTCACTGGGTCAGGCTTGCCCCTCACCTCGACCTCCTTTGAGAACTGAGTAACCTGCTTGAGGTCACAGAAAGGATGAACTGATATTTGAACTTGAAATGACTATATGGACAGTGGTTGGGAGAATTGTCCGTTCATTGGGGAGGGATCATAGCTGGGGAGAAAGAGAATAAATAACACAAGCTGGAGAAATTACTTAATGAGAATCAAGAGATAAAGAAGTAGGGTGACAGGGGCACCCAGGTGGCTCAGTGGTTGAGCGTCTGCCTTTGGCTCAGGGCGTGATCCTGGAGACCCGGGATCGAGTCCCACATCAAGCTCCTTGCATGGAGTCTGCTTCTCCCTCTGCCTGTGTCTCTGTCTCTCTCTCTGGGTCTCGTGAATAAATAAATAAAGTCTTAAAAAAAAGATAGGGTATCAAGTGGAAAGGTAAAAATCCAGTAATTCGTCCAGCCAAAGTCAGATGTTTAAACTAAAAAAAAAAACCTCAGGAGAACAGAACACATTCTAAGTGCAGCACGGGGTCCTCACAGGAAGGCTTTCCAGGTGAAGTCATTGTTAAGTTCTCAGCCACAGATTCTAATTCAGCCACTTGATGGTGGAAAGGTGACCCAGGTGTGCAGAATGTCTTCCTTCTGCAGAGCCCTGAGGCCTGCGGTTCTTTCCCTCAGTGGCGGGTCCCTGGAATCCCACCAGGGAGATCGGGACCCCCAGAGCCTCTAGACTCTGAACACATACCTTCTGGAGTCTCCACACGTTGGTAACACAAGGCAATGCCCCTCCCATCCCTGTTCCAAGAACCAACTCTGCCTGCCAGGACTCACCAGGAGGGTTCTTGAAAGTGTTGAGTGAATCAATTTCATTCAATTTTTGGGTATATGGAAGGATAGAAAGATCAAGGGGATTGTCTTTCAATTTTTGTTTTTGTTTTTGTTTTTTTTTGAGCAGGAAATATATTCCAATGGTACAAAATTCAGAAGGGACTACAATTGAAAATAAGTCATCCTGCTCACTCCCTTCTGATTCTCCAGCTGCTTAGCTCTGCCTCAGAAGCTACCAGTCTCTTGGGTATGTTTCCTGGTTAGTCACTGCTTATATAAGCAATATGTGAACCTAAATTTTCTCCTCTCTTTTAAAAGATACAAATGGTAGCAAACTATACACATTGTTCTGTACCTTGTTGCTGTTTTTTTAACAACTTATTCTGGGGCTCTTTCCAGGACAGTAATGAAGGGCTGCCCATCTTTCCCCACCAAAGGCTACACAAGGTTGCATTTTATACCACTTCAGCAGTTTCCCACTGAGGGGCATTGGAATCGTTGCCACTCGTTTACAATGAGCAACAAAACAGCATCCATCTTAAAGCAATTTAGGGTTAAAGCAATTTGCAATCTAGAGCATGGAGACCCTCAATAAAAGACTGTTTTTGGCAGGGAGTTGTGGGGAGAGGGAGAGAAAGAGAAGAAACTTGGCAGTTTGTAGCGGGGGCCCTGTCTAGCTTTCTCTTGCTTCTTTTTCTTTCTCACTTGCAGTCAGATGGAACAGTGCTCAGGAGCTGTGGTCACTGATCTTTAGCACCTGGTCACCAAAGTGAGCCTTGTACACCTGCAGTTTCGACATCACCGGGGGTGCTCCTTAGAATTGCAGAATCTGGTCCCACCCCAGACCAACTACTGAGTCGGATTTGCATTTTAACTAGATCTGCAGCTGACTTATATTCTGGCTCCAGTTTGAGACAAGCCAAGGGGCAGCCTGAGGGGATTGAGCTCCTGTGCCAGTTGGACACCAGCGGAGAGGGACAGAGAGAAGGCTCCTAGTTCCTGACTGTGAAACACCCTCCTAGGGGCCTCTGTGTCAAGGCTGATCCTGAAAGTGACCTCACATTTGGGGTGAAGGTCTGGAAGTGAGTGGGGAGGCTGAAGGGGGGAGTGTCATGAAGTTAGGGGACATGCCTGAGAGCCCCTGAGAAGCAGACACTCTCCTTCCAGCCCAGATACAAGGATGGCAGACACTGCCTGGGCCATGGGAGAGCCTCCTTCCTTCCAAGAAGGAAAACTCACTGTCCTCTGGGTAGGATATTGAAGTAGTTTTTTAAAGAAGATGTTTTTATGTAAGTGAATAGAGGAGACGCGTTGAACATAATAACCAAGCTTAGGGACGGTCTCACTGATGGGATCTCAAGAGACAACTTATTGACCCAGAGCCCCAGAGCCCAGGAGTACATGCAGACTTTGAACGTCTGGCATTGAGAGCCCAGCCCCACAGAACAATGGTGAACCTAAATGTCCTAGAACAGCTGGGCTGTAGAGAAAGTCTACATCCTTCTTCCTTCATCAGCCCCCAACCATTGCAAACTGGACCACAAAATAGTTGAACCTTTCATTGCTTTTTTTTTTTTTTTTTTTAAGACTCTATTCATTTATTCATGAGAGCCACAGGGAGAGGAGCCTGATGCAGGACTCGATCCCAGGACCCCGGGATCACGCCCTGAGTCGAAGGCAGACACTCAACCACTGAGCCACCCAGGTGTCCCCTTTCATTGCCTTTTGGGAAAGTTTCTTCCATCCATTGCTGGCTACTGGGGCCAGTGACTAGTTCTGGGGAAGCACCATTGCCTCACAGTGAAGAGCATGGGATTGGCCAATCTGGATTTTGAATCCCACTGTCAGCCATGACTGGTTTTGTGACCTCGGGCAAGTTATTGAAACTCACTCAGTTTTGTCTTCTGCAAAGTGGGAATGACAGTAGCTACTCTTAGAGCTGCTGTGAAGATTACATGACACGATGCATTTGAAGCACTTGCCAGTGTGTTTGGCAGAGAGAAAAAAATCCACTGCTTGTTATGATTTCTAAATGGGGACTGGAGGGGACACGGAAGAAGGGGAGCCAAGGAGAAGAGGTGGGGACCACCTGCGAGCATACTGACCTGTGGAGAAGCAGGGACCATCTCCCTCTGAGCCCAGCCTCCGGAGACCCCTGGTGTGACTTTCCCTCCCTGCGAAGTGGCTGCTTCAGGCCAGCTCCAGAGGCAGGTGCTCCCAGTCAGTCCTGGCTGACTTTTGGATCTCTCTTTCCTGGGAAGGCTACTGGTTGAGTTTTTATCTGGCCTTTCCACCTGGACCTGTGAGAATTGCCTCATTTTAGATGGTCCCAGGAGCTGAGCAGGAAGCCAACCACTGGCGATCCAGGATGCCTAGGGAGAGGCAGCCCCTGTTGGCATGTGAGGTGAGGGACCCCCTGGGGCCTCATGTATAGGGCTGACCCTCCTCATTTACCAAGTCTCTCCTCTGGGGGCCCCTCTTCAAGTTTAATGAGTGTGAGGCTCCAGAGGGGAGAAGAATTGCACAGAAACCCACTCACACAGTATCACCTTCCTAGAGGCTTGAGGCAATTAATTCCCCCCCTCATTAACAGTAGGGAGGTTGTGAGTGATCTTCTTCCTCTTTCTCATAAGACCTGAGACCCAATAAGGTTATTTATTTTTTTCTCATGACACAGAATATCATCCATAATAATAACAATAGAAACTAACGTGTGTAGTTTCGCAATAGCTTGTGTGTGTTCCTTTATTTCATCTTCAAATTGCTAAAAGCACTAACGAAGATAAAGGAAGATAAATCACGATCCTCCCCCCCCACCCCCCCACCCCCGGGTGCTCTCCACCTGAGTTCCTCTTCACGTACTCAGCCACCCTGGCCCAGGACCACGTTTCACCACTCTGGGGGACCTCCTCACACTGCATTCGTTGTGAATGTCACCTCCTAGAGCACTCCCAACGATACTGCCTGCTGGTCCCAACTTACACCTGTGGTGTCACAGGCTTTGGATGCTTCCTGTGGGGCCAGCCTTTCCTTCTCACAGCAGCTGCTCTGGCATCTGTCCCCGCCACCTGAGATATCCCACCTCTCTTTCCCTGTGAATGGCTGTGGCTTCAGTTCCTGTTTCTTTCTATTAAGTTGTGGGCATGAGTCATGCCTGAGATGTGGCTCTGAGATGTGACAGGGCTTGACTTTATCTTGAGGATGGGGTTGACTATCCTTCATCCTTCTGACAGGGGGAAATGCAATGCCTGTTTATTTAAGAATAATTCTCTCAGATAAGAGAAACTGTGTCAACTATACTTCAATTAAAAAACAAAGACCAAAAAAAAAA
The DNA here is from genome assembly GCF_003254725.2 of Canis lupus dingo. NCBI lineage: Eukaryota > Metazoa > Chordata > Mammalia > Carnivora > Canidae > Canis > Canis lupus. The sequence goes on along the minus strand of NC_064260.1, from coordinate 38,313,448 downwards.
AAAAAAAAAAAAAAAAAGAAACCAAACCTGGCAACACCCTTGATCTTGGGCTTCTAGCGTCCAGAACCATGAGAATATAAATTTCTGTTGTTTAAGCCAAAAAAATAATAAAAAAAGGGAAGAAGAGAAACTAAGTATAGAGCCGGGGAGCTTGTGAGAAGGGAAGTGGAGAATATGTATGATGAATATTTATAAGAACGCATGAAAGGACCGGGAAATTGTGCAGCACATGAGGCAGTTCCGTGAAGCACTTGGTATTCATGAGATCTTAAATCAGTGCGCTGGGCTCCTGCCCACTTTTGGTTCTACTTGTTTTCTGCCCAGGACGTGCCAATAAAAGGCATGGGTGCCCAGCCTGTCACAGGCGAGGCACACTCGCTCCTGCACCGTTCCTATGGGGACACCTGATGGCTCCAGGCACCTTCTGTCCTCTGACTCCCTTTGATTATCTTCCACTCAATGTTCTCACTGCCATGTGTCAGTAGGGATGCTGGTGTGACAGAGAAAGAGAACATGAGAGTGACAGGGAGATGCAGGCACATGCAGGCACACATACACACACACTGGGCACGTGCACGTGCGAACACACAGACACACAGGATCCATGGACTGTGGTTCTTCCACTCTGCCTGAAAGGTCTCCAAAATACGACTCTTTCCACTTGCTTCTCCCTGTTTCTTGTTACTGATTTAACAAACCATTGTTTTTGAACAACTTAATTTGGCCCTTGAGCCTTTCTGCCCCCTGACCTCCTGGTGGTGTACTAGGAGACTGCTGTTGCACCTACGTAACTTTGCAGGTGGCAAGTCCGCCTTTACCCCGTCTTGGGAGCCAGAGCAGGTTTTGTGCCATCCCTGGGCAGCTGGGCACATGATGCACACGAAGGAAGCTTCTAGGCAGTGGGAGAGAGATTAGAAGTTGAATCCTGGGCTCTTGGTATCAAGTCTGTTTGTGGGACAGTTGGGTCATGGCTGCCAATGTGCCTCTGTGGGATCTCTGTCTGGATTTTTCTTTATTTTCTCCATCCACCGCTGGCCCCGTGCTTAGAATCTCAGGTTTTTCTCATTATGCTGAATTCTCTGCTCTGAATCTGACAAGCCTGCTTCTTTCTCCATTTGGGGTTCCCTGAGCTGGGGTCTGAGGGCTGGGAGAAATGGTAAGGATGCACTATGCAGGGATGCTGCTCCAAGGTGAAGCTGTGTGGGGCTGCCCTGTCCTGGGGATTTGGAGACCCTTTGTTTCTTGCACTGGGAAAGGGGTAGGATGCAAACCAGACTTTTGTTAGGCAGGTAGGTTATTTGTGAGAGGGAAATCCAGCCTCAAAACTCCTGAAGCTGGAATGGGGCGCTGAGGTAGAGAGATTTGTCAAAGGTTTAGAGAAGGTGGTTGGTGCACTCTGGAGAGACTGACAAGCCCCCTCTGCAGGGTCCGAATGTGTGTGTCCTGGAGATCCTGACGATCCTACTTGCCATCAGATATCACTATATTCTTCCTCAAATATCCCATTCACAGTTACATTCTACTGCCTTGAATATTGATCTCATATCCAGTGACCCTGCTCAACTCTCAATGGTTTATCTGCAGATTCCTTTGTGTTTTCTATGTACACAATCACATCACCTGCAAATAATGGCTGTTTTATTTTGATATTTATTACAATGGCTTGGACCTCCAACACCATATTGGATAGAATTGTGTTAGTGGACAAACTTGTCTTATTCTTGATCTCAGGAGGAGCGCCTTCAGTATATTACCATTAACAATGTTTGCTGTAGTATGCTTTTGGTTTTGGTAGATATGCTTTATCAGATTAAGGAAATCCCTTTTAGTTTCTGGCTCACTAGAATTTAGAATTTAAATGTTGATCTTATTTTATTATTATTATTATTTTTAAAAATTTTATTTATTTGAGAGAGAGAGAGAGAGAGCGCGAGCATAAGCAGAGGGGAGGGGCAGAGGGAGAGGGAGAAGCAGACTCCTTGCTGAGCAGGGAGCCCAGTGCGGGGCTCAATCTCAGGACCCTGAGATCATGACCTGAGCCAAAGCAGACATTTAACCGACTGGGCCACCCAGGTACCCCTAAAGGTAGATTTTAAAAGAATCACAAATAAGCATTGAATTTTATCGAGTATATTATTTTACATTTCCTGAAGTGATGATAGAGCTTTTCTTTCTATATTCTAAAAACCAGTCACTTACATTGATTAATATTCAAGTATTAAATGAATCTTGTTTGTATTCCTGGAACAAACACAAGAATTAATCCAGGAATACAACTTTGAGATGTAGAACCCTTCTTAGATATCTCTGGATTTAATTTGCCAACATTTTTCTTATGGCGTTGGCATCTATTATTATGAGAGAGATTGATGTATAATTTTCTTATATGTTCTTGTGCCATTATGGGTTCAGGTTACTCTGGCTTCATAAAAGACTTGGGAAATGATCCTTTTTGTTATTTTTTTAAATTTTTGGAAATTTAACTTGTGAAGCCCTGCTGGGCCAGGAGTTTTCTTTGTGGGGGAAGATTCCATTTCTTGAGGTGGTATAGGATTATATATGTTCTTAACTTTTCTTGTGTAAGTTCTGGTAAGTTTGATAGATATCAGAGATGCTGAAGTAGAATTCACAAGGGTTTTATTCCAAGATGTACAGGTGGAAGGAGTCCTAGATGGAGGTGAAGATCCCAGGTGTGACTAGTGGACCTGGCTCAGTGTTTTGATGGTGCTTGGCAGGAAGTTATAATGGGTGGGTTTTAAAAACTCCCTGTTTATTGGTGGTGGCATAAGCTTCTAGCAGTTTGACTATATCCAGAAAACTAGGTATTCTTTTGGATACCATCAGGTTGAGGTTTCTCTTAGGATTACTTCAGCAATTCAAGCTCCAGTGGAGACTGGGGTGAAAAGCTGCATGGCATAAAATAAAGGAAATTTGTGACCAGTGCTGAGTCCAAATATTCTGAATATAGAGAAGGCAAAAGAAATCAAGGATGTAGCAAGGATGAAGGATTCAACCCATTGTGGGGATTTGTGGATAATGAGAGGAGACTGGCTCACTAATCAGTCTGGGCAGTTTCTGGGGAGGGGCAGAGGAAGCAGGAAGGGGATGGGAGGTTCAGGACATGTGCAAAGAGCAATGGGAATGATGGACTGGAGAGTCTGAACTGGGGAAAGAGGAAAGGGAAGCCATGTGGAGGTTAAGATCTTGTAAGTGGGGGAGCACTTGGCGGGATGAGCACTGGGTGTTATGCTATATGTTGGCAAATTGAACCCCAATAAAAAAATTAAAAAAAAGATCTTGTAAGTGTGGTAGGATCAATGGATTCTAGATCTTAGGTGTTTGTAGAGCTGGGATACTGGAGTGTATGTAGGCTGGGAAGATGGCAGGTGTTGGCTGGAGGATGCAAGCCTTAGGATGGAGGTTACGGAGGGGCTGTTACTGATAGAGTCAGCATCAATGGCACAATCGTAGCAATGAGGAGCTGAGAGAGATGGACTTCAGGAGCTGAGGGGTCAAGGCTTTAGAAGCATCAATTATAACATTGTTCTCCATGTTGGCTGCATATTGTCATCACCTAGAGAGTTAAAAGAAAAATCGATGCCTTGGTCCTCTGTAGAGGAATTCAGCAGAATCCCTGTGGGTTAGATTTTTAACATATGTGTATATATGTTTAAAGCTCCCTAGGTGATTTTAATGGGCAGCAAGGATTGAGAATCTCTTACCTGCAACGGTATCAGAAACACCAAAAGAGTTATCTTGGTCCAGGAGCTACCACTTTTCCATAACAAGGGAAAAGACCCACTGCTATAGTTGGTATTCACAGGAAGGCTGCTGGGCAGGTAAGTGACAACCTGAGAGGACTTCCTGAAATTTTAAAGGTGGGTGATGGGGAGTGAAAATGGGTTGGAGGGGCCAATGGGGAATACAGAAGAGTATTCCTTTGCTTAAAACCCACGGTGGGCCCCCATCTCATCAGAATGGAAGTGTAGGCTCCTCCCATGGTCTGCAAGGCCTTACTTGGTGTCTTCCTGCCACCCACCCCGTGGGTTCCTGGCTCTTTCTCTTGCCCATTCTTCCGCAGTCACCGTGTTTCCTTGTCTGACTTCCATCCCAAGTCTCTGCTCAAATGTCTTATTAGAGAGACTCTGCCGATCTTATTTAAATACAATGCCGGGGCGCCCCAGTGACACAGTTGACTGAGTTGGTCTGACTCTTGGTTTCAGCTCAGGTTATGGTCTCAGGGTTGTGAGATCAAGCCCTGAGAGGGGCTCGGCGCTCAGTGCAGAATCTGCTTGAGATTCTCTCTCCTTCCTCTGCCTCTCTCACTTGGGCTTTCTTTCTTTCTCTCTCTCTCAAATAAATAAATAACTCTTTAAAAATAAGCAAATAAATGCATGCAATGCCTACCTCCCTACATTCCCTCTTCCTCTTGCTGTGTAGCACTTAGTACCATCTGCAGTGGCACATGCTTACTTATTTTCTCTGGCCTATCATCTCTACCAGAACGTAAGGTCCAGGAGGACAGGCACTGCCGTCTATTTTACTCACTGATGTGTTCTCAGGGCCTAGAGGACAGTGGAACAGAATAGATGCTCAGTGAATGTGTGAGGAATGAATGAATAAATATATAGAGCAGATGTCCAACATGATCCTGTGTGTGTGTGTGTGTGTGTGTGTGTGTGTGTGCATGAGCTACACATACCTAAAGGTCTGTAAGGATACGTGCTAGGTGTTCACAGCGCTTCTCGCAGATTCTCTCTGGCTCCCCTCCCTTCACCTCCAGCAACGAATAGAAAGGAAGACACAAGGATCACCCGACTTTGGTGAGGGGGAGGGAGGTGGTGGCTGACAATTTGGAGCAAATATTGGCCTGAGCCCTGGCCTGAATCCAGATGAATCTGCGAAATGGAGGCTGCTAGATCTGAATATAAACAAAGATTAGGGGGATCAGGCTCCGAGGTGAAATGGTCAATCTGTGCATTTATTTTGCGACTTTCCTGTGGGTTCCTATCTGTAAGGAGAAGGTGTAAAATATCACATCGCCCACGGGCAAAGCCGTGGATGAGAGATGCTGGTTCTGCAAGAAAAAGCAAAAGATCTAGAGATGATAGAAATAGGAATTTTCGAACTGGATTCTTTTAGGGTCAAACACCGTAAATTTGGGGGCATAGCTCTTCCATTTTCGAATTGAAGGGGAAAGGAATCAGGTGAAGCTATCTGTCTGCTTGAGGAAGGAGCTCCACGTAGTGAAACAGTTAATGAAAACTGTGGGACCCCGAGATTACAGAGGCAGGTTGTTTTAGACAAACAAGTTGTTCAGCTGAGAGAATGGGGCACATTGTACAAAGTTTGGAGAAATTGTAAGTGGGTATGTGGGTCCACGCTAGTCTCGGTATTCAAGTTTGGTCATTTGTACAGAGGATTGATTTACCTTTGAATGGATTGTTGTCTTCCCTTGGCATCTGTTAGGGGACTGAGAGTTAATTTGTTTCTAAAACAGTACAAGGCTTTTTTGGTTTCACCTAGGGGAGTGAATGGGTCTATTTTCTTTCAAGGTTGTGCATTTTTCTGCATTTCATCTAGGCAGAGATAAGAACTGGACGGCCAGCAGAGCACAACAGGCTATTCTTGTAATTCAGATGTGACTGGGCACCCTGAGGAGCCTCTGCTCTTGACCCTACACCCACCTCGAAGCAGGAACCTTGTTATGTTTCCCAGAAAGCATGGCCAACGCAACAAAGTTATGAATGAATAATGACAATTTTACTCAAAGTCTTGGGGAAACCGAAAAGCTCTACCGAATCCTGGAGAGATAGTTTCAGTCTATGACAAAACCCTGTAAAAATTCCCATTAGTCATATACGATTTCCTTCCAAAGGGGAAAGATTTCACGTTTCCTTCATCTCCTTTGTCTGTGTTGTTAAGCAGAACCTCTGAATCCCTTTCCAAGGCTCCACCCCATCCTCTCATCTATTCCCCAGCCTGGGGCACCAAGGGCCCTCGGTAGCATCTGCTCCCACTGCAGCCCTTGTGGCGTCCTCGGCCTGTGGGCATCAGGGGTCCTCTGGGCGCAGGCCCCTCTGGAACACTGCCACCCAGCGCCTGCTGCGAACGTGCCTGGGGGTTATTGGTTGCACCTGACAGCTTTACGGTGCAAAAGGAACAGGAGGGGGGCCCTCATTGACTGTTGAGCGTCTGCCTTATGCTCAGGTCATGATCCTGGGGTCTTGGGATAGAGTCCCACATTGGGCTCCCTGCAAGGAGCCTGCTTCTCCCTCCGCCTGTGTCTCTGCCTCTCTCTCTGTATTTCTCATGAATAAATAAATAAAATCTTAAAAAAAAAAAAGTATTGTAGCTTCAAAAGGAACAGGAGGAAGGGAGGGATTGGTAGTTTGGACCCTCTGTCCCTTACTTCTTCTTCTGAGTGGCTGACTGCTCCCAAACCCCCAGGAGCAGCATCCTTGCATGACTGCCGTATTTTGTCATACATTTGTTTTTCAGGTGAAGACCCTGGGCCTTGCCTCAGACAACAAAACCATGATAAGCTCCATAATAAGCCCACTCCCAGGTTGCATTGCACTGCAGTCTCTCCCAGAGACAGATGTCCTTCTCCAGATGTGTTCTGAACTCAATGGAAAAGCAGAAGAGTCACACGTACATAATCGCTGAGCATCATAGTCCATACATTTAAATTGCCTTCATGGATTGCTGTTCATAGATTGACTTGCTGTTGCCTTTTCTTCAGAGTTCCATTGCTGTTGCCACTGGGTATTTCTCTCCCTTCACCCTAGTAGGAGAATTTTGCTGCCGAATTGCCATTCATTCATTCATTCATTCCTTCATGGGTCTTGAGCACTCCCTGTGGGCCAGGTAGTGTTCTAGGCCCTGAGGACGGAGGAACTTCTTGCTTGAGAGCAAGAAGGTCCATGTTTTCCCCTTACAAGGAGGCAGACAAGCAGAAACGAATGTGAAAAGGTCAGAGAGGAGTTGAACCCTTTGAAGAAAGCTGACTCAGAAGGGTGGACAGGGCTGTGTTGGGGTGACTGACACGGAGTGAACGGGGATGACCTTTGCGATGAGGTGATTCAATCCTTTCAGTTCATGAAGCCAATTTAAAACTTACCTTTTGAGGCTTCTCGGAGTCTGAATTTTCGGGTCCGTGTTCTAAGGTAGACGGCACCACTCTCATTTCAGAAGCAAATGGGACTCTAGACCAGGAATCCACAAATTTATACAAAGGGCCACAGAGTCCATGTTTTTGGCTTTGCAGGCCTTGTGGTCCCTGGCACAGTCCTGCCCTTCACAGCGTAGAAGCTGCCCTAGCAATAGTCAGTGAGTGGAAGGGGCTGTGATCCCGGAGAACTTTCTTGACAAAAGCAGGTGGCAGGCTGCCAAACCCGGGGCCCAACTGCTGTAATTGGCTGACCTCTGAGCTGGACTGTGCTGCGTCTTGTTGACTGCACCCAGGGCCTCAAGGGGAAAGCCCTTCCCCATTAGAGAGGACATACCCTTAGTTTGTCTTCGTTGGAAAAAAGTACAAGAGTAGTTAGAATAATTCAGGAAGTTTATACAACATGCAGGAAAAATTAGGAAAAAAAAAGGGTCTCATCTTTCCTTTTTTTTTTTTTTTTTAAAGATTTTATTTATGTACTCATGAGAGACACACAGAGAGAGGCAGAGGCATAGGCAGAGGGAGGAGAAGTCTCCCCGCAGGGAGCCTGATGCAGGACTCCATCCCAGGACCCCAGGATCATGACCTGAGCCAAAGGCAGACGCTCTAGCACTAAGCCACTCAGGTGCCCCTCACCTTTACCTTTAAATAGACTCTAAGAATAACCACTCTTTATTCCCCTAAGACTGACCACTCAATGTATATCTTTCTGGATTTTTCTATAAGCGTGTATATGCCTAAGTATATATGTACAGACATCCAAATAGAGGTTTTCTTTTGTTTATTTCTTTTCGCCCCTCTCCTCCCCTTTTCCTCTAGTCCCATCATCCCCTCCCCTCCCCTTCCCGCTTCTCCCCAGGGTCCCCCTTTCTCTCCATCCCTCCTTTCTCTCTAGCATATGTGGGATTGGTCTGAAATACTCTTCTGCAACTTGCTTCTTTCGCCCTACATTACATCACAGTACGCCTCTTTGGATTTGAGAGGCAGCATTCCACAGTTGGTGGTGCCCTGTTGTTGCCAACCGACATGACGTGAGTGTCGAATTATTTTTGGTGAATGGTGCTAGGAGCAGGTGGTGGTGGGGGCATTCTACATCTCCATCCCACAACCTGGCTGCTTGGCTGGACTGGACTGTTGGTAGGAGAGCAAGTCTCAGGATACATGCCAGCAGCCGCAGGGCTTTTCCCTGGTAAGCAGGGACAGACAGCCGGCCTCGAGTTTGGAAAGGGGCTCTGTCTCGGTCGTCAGGCACCCTGGGCAGCAGTGGCCTGAAAGGCTGTCTCCAAAGCAGGCACCTCTCACAATAAGATTGGCAAACTCCTCCACACAATCCAGAAAAAGAGGCCCAAAGGGGGCTCGATCACCTCCTTTCCACATGGATGCTTGGGCTTGCCCTTCATTTTTTAAAAATACCTTATTCATAGGAAGACTGTGTGCTCTCCTACACGATCCAAGCAAATCACCAATTCCCTCCCCCTTCTTATTTGGAAAAATCAAATAATAGTATAAAAATATGATAATAATATAATAAAGAGAATGATATAATAAACAAGGAGATAGCCTTCACTCAGATTCGTGATAACATTTTCCCATGTTTACTTTGCCTATTTTTTCCCTGAAAAAAGGATACCTACACACTCTCTCACACACATATACATTATAAACACATATGAATATATATTTAAAATTTTTATTTTACTTCTAATTAGGGTTCCAAAAGAAATCACAATTCTTATTTGTCCTGTCAAAGCTATTTCTAATATCCCTTATGCCTTATTCCTTAAGTAGCCCTCAGGGACTGAATAAAATTTATTTTTCTTGATTAAGTCCCTATCTTTTGTTCAGGGGCTCAGAAATATCAAAGCTGGGGCGCTTGGATGGCTCAGTAGGTGGAGCATGGGACTCTTGATTTGAGGGATGTAGGTTTGAGCCTCATGTTGGGTGTAGAGATGACTTAAGAATAAAGTCTTTAAAAAATAAAAAGAAAGAAAGAAATGGAAGAAATGTCAAATCTGAGGCCTATGTGACTCTCTTTGCTTCTCTTTGGGTTGCCAGATGGTCCACTGGAGTGTATGTACCATCAGGGCAGGGATTTTGCTCCTGTCATCACACTCTCCCCGCAGTCTGGAAAGAGAGCCTGGCACAGAGCAAATACTAACTAAATATTTGTTGAGTGGCTTGTTGTGGCTCCAGCTATCACTTCAGAAATCCAGGTAGCAGAAATGAGGTCAAGATGCAAAAGAAGGGCTAATCCATATATCAGGAGAATAAAACATTTCCAGAAAAGCCAGAGGCAATGGAGTGATATAATCCATAACTCAATTCACTTGAGCTACATTGGCCAAAAGTCGGGGCTACCTGTAAGAGAGTTTTCAGCTTGGCATGCGCCTGCCACACACACAAATATTAGTGCTCTGTAAGTAAGGGAGGAGGGGGAATAGCTATTCAAGAGCAGTGGTATTTCGGCTGGACCCTGGGCATGTGCATGCAGTCTTATCCATGCAAGATCCTGAGTGTCGAGAGCATGAGACATTACTGGATGGTAGATAGATGCATGTGGCCAGGCCACAGGGAAAGAAACCACAGCCACTGCTTCTCAGAAGACTGTTCAGAATCAGCAGAGAAACAGCCTGGTGGTGAACTTGTGACTGCTTCTGTCTGGGTGACTCACACGTCTTATTTGTGCCCAACTGAATGGATCTGACGGGTCAACACAATTTCTAAAAACCCAAGACGGGCTTGGAGGTTCAACAATGGGCCTGAGCTGAGCTCTATTACCAGTCAGTTCTGAACTGTCAAGATAATGAATTGTTTAAACCAGACAGCCTTTTTCCCTTGTGAACTTGGTGGCCTTCACCTTTACACATCCTGCTCTTGCCCTGGGTTGGCAAAACTGTCTTCACAGATTGTCTGTGCCTCATGCATATCCAGGACTGGCTACAGGGGTGGCCATGTGATTGGTGGGTCCCAGACAAAATGAAAATGTTGGGCCCCTTGCTTAAAAATTATTAAGAATTTCAAGATGGTGACTGAAGAGCTTTTAACCAAGTGTGGAAGACTCTGAGCATGGGATCCTCTGTGGTTGGACAGGTTACAAGCCTGTGAAGTTGACTTGGTGTATATCTAGATGTGATGAAACCTTCAAGGCTCAGGCAAATTGTCTCTGAGTTATTTTATTTTACTTTATTTTATTCTATTTTTTTAAAATAGGCTCTACACCCAGTATAAAGTCTGATGTAGGGCTTGAACTCACAACTCTGAGATCAAGACCTGGGCTGAGACCAAGAGGCTGATGCTTAACAGACTGAGCCACCCAGGCACCCCTTCTCTGACTTATTTTTGACAGTTAATCTGAAGGCTCCATCCTATGAGGCTGAACCTCTCTGTGTTGGATTAGATTTTTCCTGCTTTACCTGGCAGTGAATTCAGACTACAAACACTTATGACATTTCAGAAATTGTTATTTTATTTTATTCTTTAAAAAAAATCAGCTGCAATTAAGAGTGGTTGCCACAGAAGAATTACTCTGGTTAAATGAGGGGACTGGCTGATAGTTTGATTTTATATGTCTTCCTTTGTATGAATGTACTGAAATATCAGCAAAAGAAAAATAAAAGGGATGAACCCGTAAGGACAAAATGAGCATGAGAGAGCAGAGTAGTTGAGAAAAACTAATGAAGACAAATAATTCTTAAGCCCCTGAAAAGGGCAGGGAGAAGCCAACAAGACATTAGTTAATGTGAAAAGTCCCTAAAGACTCCTGAGCTGGAGATGCGACGCTATCTCTAGAAGCAGGGGAAGACTGGTGCTAAAAACAAGAAGTCAATTGAAAGTCCAAATGAAGAGTGGTTGTACCCCAGGTTCCTTACCTTGCCCCAACAGAAGACTGGGGCAACTTTTTACTTGAGAGAAATTGAACCCCAGAGCTTTTAGATTTGGGGATCCACACATAGTTGAGGGCAGTCTATGGTGCCAAAATCTCTAAGAGTTTCACTAGCCTGGTTAATCCCACTTGACTCCGAGAATGCTGGTGGCCAGGCTCACAGCTGACAAGCAGGGTGCAGAACAGTCCTCTCTGGGCACCACAAACCAGAAGGACAGTGCTATTCATAGTTCACATCCCCGGAGGTCAGTGTCTCTCTCAACTGACCTTTGGTGGAACCTATGAGCCAAGAAGCCCTTCCCAGGCATGTTGAGCTGTGACTCACTCTTAAATATGAGTGGACAGCCAAGGCTTCTTGGGGAAAGACACTAGAATGAAAGACAAGATCAAAGTCAAGAACCAGAAAAGGAACTCAGAGGAAACGAAGTATAGAGTGCAGATGTCAACTCCAAACACTATAATGAATACAGATGAGGGCTGAGACAGGGTGTGTGAAAGAGCCACTCCCCATCACTTTTTATTTCCATTTCTTATTTTAATTATTATGTTTTTGTAGCACTATCATCTCCTGATATCATATAGTTTATCTGTTAGTTTTTTACTCTGTCACTCCCAGTTGAATGTAAGCCCTATGAGAGCAGACACTCTGTCTTGTTCATTTTTCTATCACCAGTACTCACAAGGCAAGTGCCTAACAAATATTTCTTTTTTTCTTTTCTTTTCTTTAATTTTAATTTTTATTTATTTTTATTTTTTTCCTAACAAATATTTCTAACTGAAAAACTGTATCCATAAACAGGAACATGGTACTATAAAAAGAAGAGCAGGAAAGATACTGAAATATTAATAGTGTGAGAAGAAAATTTAAAAATTCAAGGGTGCCTCGGTGGCTCAGTCAGTTGGGCGTCTGCCTTGGGCTCAGGTCATGATCCCAGGGTCCTAGAGTCGAGCCCCACATCAAGCTCCCTCCTCAGTGGAGTCTCTTTGTTCCACTCCCTCTGCCCCCTTCCTCCTTCCAAATAAACAAACAAACAAACAAATAAATAAATAAATAAAATCTTAAAAAAAAGAAGTGAAGACAATTTAAAAATTCAATAGACTTGCAAAATATCATTGGAAAATTCTCCTCAAATAAATGTAGAATAAAATAATGGAAAATAATAGAGAAAACAGAAGAGAACGAGATCAAAGGGTTTTAAAATTTGATGAATATAAATCCCAGAAAGAAAGAAAAAATGGAGGGGAAAAGATTATAACAGAAACGAGAAAGAAAAATTTCTCGGACTAAAAGACACAAATTTCCAGAGTTTAGAAGTTAATTGAGTGTTTGGGGAAACAAATGAGGACAGAATTGTCTCAAGGCACATAATCATAAAATTTCAGATTGTAGGGATAAGAGAAGGTCCTATAAAATTTCCAGTGAGCAAAAAGAGCCGACGACTAAAAGGCAAAAACCAGAACAGTATTTGGAGTTCTCAGCAGGAGCCCTGGAAATCAGAAGACAGTGGGGTACAATGTTCAAAAGACAGAGAAGGTGATCACCAACTTTGATTTTCACTTAGACAAACTATTGAACTAATGTGATGATAAAATAGAGAATAGCTCAGACCTGCCAGGTCATTAAAATATACCTCATAAGCATCCTGTCTCAGGAAGCTTACACACACACACACACACACACACACACACACAGACACACACACACACATATACACACACAAATAGCAAAATAAACCAAGAGAGAGGAGGAGCCAGAAAACGGAGAATCCAAAGAAGAGAGATGGTAAAAGAGTATCTATCCTGTGGTAGTCCTAGAATGACAGCTCAGATCAAGAGGGCAGTCAGCCAAGAAAGGAGCAAGAGTATTTAAGGCCCCTTAAATACTAATCCAAAGACACAAAGAGATGTGTCTTTGGATTAGTGAATTACCTGGTGTATTTACTTAGTGTTGGAGACTGGTTTTTAGTTCTTTTTGGAAATGGTTTGGGGATAGTTTGAGTATGTGTCCATTATAGGTGAATAGAAAACTAAGGGCATGGAAAACTAAGGCAATGATTAATTGAAGAAAAACAAAAAGTCATATGAGAAAGGGTATGCAATCTTAACATACCACATGACTCAGCCATGAATAACATTTTTATAGCCAATAATGTACGCATTAAATTTTAATTTAACAAAAAAACTCGACAACTTTATTAAGAGAATAATCTAGAAGGGATATAGAAATATAGGTGTGGTGTGTGAATTAAAAGAACTAAACCCTTGTTTTCTTTCTTATGAAATCAAGAGTTAAAATCTTGAAAAACAAAATAAACCGTAAGCATGTGACCTAGAAATAGGGCAGTAAACACGATAAACAAATGAAGGAGTTGAAAGTGATCGCTTTGGGGTGTGGAGACTGGGAGTAGGGAGGAGTGGAGCAGGGTAGCTTTTCCTTGTTATAAAGCCTCGTGGTAAACTGCATAATGAAGTCCTTTGATAAGAAAAAATAATTAAAAAGCAGTATGCTAATGAGGTGGCAATCTCTCACATGGCCTCATCTATCCCCGAGTAGCCTCATGGCTCCTGTTCACAATGAGGGCTTGAAGACAGCTCCATCCTTGTGGCTAAGTCATACGGGATGTGGTGTCTCCTTTGAAGCCATCACGAGCTTATCATGTTCTTCATTTTTTAAAAAAGATTTATTTATTTATTTGAGAGAGAGAGAGAGAGCGCGAGCAAGTAAGCAGGGGAGGAGAAGAGGAAGGGCAGAGAGAGAGGGAGAGAAAGTCTCAAGTAGACGCTGACCTGAGCACAGAGCCCAACACAGGGCTCAATCTCACAACCCTGAGATCATGACCTGAGTGAGAACCAAAAGTGAATCCCTTCACCTACTGAGCCACTTAGGCACCAACGTTCTTTCACTCTGTGGGTCAGTGGTCTGGGAACCAAGGGATGGAAAGGGACACAGAGTCTCTCATTATACATTTAAGGATAAACAAACATGCAAATAGCACACAAGCATTTGGTTATTTCTCCTGCCTGAAAAACCTTCTTTAGAGCCCATGTTCCCCTCCAACTGTTGCCCTATTTTTCTGCATCAGTTTATAGCCACATTTCCCTTAGTAGTCGTCCACTGTCTTTAATCCTTCTCTCATTTTCCCTTGAACCCATTCCAAGAAGCTTTCACTCCCACTACAATACCAAAAACAGTCCTTTTCAAGATCTTTAATGGCCTTCGTGTTACTAATCCAATGATGAATTCAGCTTTTATCTTACGTAACGTATTGGCGGTGTTTGACACAGTTGACAATACTGGATTCCCGGAGACACATTCTTTGCGTGGCACTCACATGGCTCACTGCCCAGTTTTCTTTCTACCATTGGCTGCTCCTTCTCTGTCTCTCTTGTGAGTTCCTCCTCCTCTTCCCAGACTCATGTAGATGTACCCAGGGTGCAGTTTTCAGACTTTCTTCCTAGTACTTCCCACTACTCTTTGCCTAACCTACACTCACTCTCTAGCATATTTTCGTGGTCTAATATTGCTTTAAATATGATCCATAAGCCAAAGACTCCCAGTTTGCCAGGAATTGCTACTGTCTGTCCTTTCCAAATGTGTCCAGCACCTGACCACTCTTATCATCCCTCTCTCTACTCTTCTGGTTCAAGACACTGAGACTTTTTATCTGGATGATTGCAGTAGTCTCCTAAGTAGTCGCCTGCTTCTGCCTTTGTCCCTTTGTAGTGTATTTTGAAAAATTCAACAGCTGGAGCAGTCCTTTTGGAACCCAAGTCATACCATGCCCTTTCTCTGCTCAAGCATCTTCAGTGACTTCCTCTGTGACTCTCCTTTCAGGGAAGTCATCTTTTTTGACATTTTAAATGAAATTTCTTGATAAAATTTTGAACTTATATGTGTGAATTCATAAAGCATCATGGCATATCTTCTTGGTGGCACATGTCTTTACCCAATAGAAAATGACATTGCAAGGGGCATCTGGGTGACTCTGTCAGTTGAGCATCCAACTCTTGATTTCAGCTCAGGTCGTGATCTCAGGACCAAGTTCCACGTCAGGCTCTGTGCTGAGTGTGGAGCTTGCTTGAGATTCTCTCTCTCTCCCTGGCCCTCTCCCTGCTAGCACTTACTTTCTCTTTCTTTCTCTTTCAGAAAAAAAAAAAAAGAAAGAAAGAAAGAAAGAAAGAAAGAAAGAAAGAAAGAAAAGAAAAGAAAAGAAAAGAAAAGAAAACGACATCATAAAATTGGTTGTTTTTTTTTTTGGCCTCAAGTTTTATCTCATTAGGTTAA
Organism: Canis lupus dingo; assembly: GCF_003254725.2. Taxonomy (NCBI): domain Eukaryota; kingdom Metazoa; phylum Chordata; class Mammalia; order Carnivora; family Canidae; genus Canis; species Canis lupus. The sequence continues at coordinate 38,298,109 of NC_064260.1, read as the reverse complement.
TATTGCTACATGTGCTTCCTTTTTAAACATCCCCTCCCCTCCATCTGTTACTACACTAGAATACCCTTAGCTATGCTGCAATAACATATAGATACCAAATATCTGTCTTAAAACAACAGTTTTTTCTTTTTTTCCCTCACTCCTATTAAGTCTCCAAAGCGTATCGTCAAGAAATGCTCCGGCTGGTAGAAGACGAGAAAAGCTGGAGGGTCACACAGAGGCTTTCTAAGGCTTCTGCCTGCAAGTGACAGACATCTCTTTTTCTCACATATTATCGGCCAGAACCAGTCTTCCATGTGTCCAGGAAGGAGGAAAATAAGTGGCATTTGGGGAACAAAAAGCATGGGTCTCGC